>NC_140513.1:1317705-1551564 GCF_964339955.1 Pipistrellus hanaki
GGGGTTGCGGGCTGGATCCCAAGTAGCAGGCGTGCAGGAGGCAGCCGGTCAGTGATTCTCTCTCATCATGGATGTCGCTCTCCCTCTCCCTTCCTCTCGGAAAGCCATAAAAATCTATTTTTAAAAAATAAATAAGGGAAAAACAAAGTCACACTGTGAGCTGAGCAGCCCCACCACCAGGCTGAGGCCCAGACAGCCGGGCGCTCCGGAGGCAGCAGGGCCTGGGGGAGGGGACGTGGGGTGCGGGGGCAGGTATGGGGGTCGCCCTATGGCTTGCAGATTAGGGGCGCTGGTTGTAAAGGCTGGAAGCTGGAGGGGGCGGCCGGAGGGGGCGCTGGGCAGGGAAGGGGCCCCAGGAAGAGGCCAGGTGAGAGAACCCAGGCAAAGGTCACTCTCCAAATTACCCGCAGCAGGGGAGGGGCGGCGGGGGAGGGGCGGCGGGGGAGGGGCGGAGGGGGACCCTCCCGCACAGGATGGCTGACTCCTCGCTCAGCCTCGGCCCCCAGCTCCCAGGTCCAGGCGGCTGCCCTTGGGCCACAACACCTCCCTACAGCCCTCCATGGAGTGGGCCTGTGCTGTCCCGGGACATGCCATGGGTGTGGGGGGACCCTGCTCGGAGGTCCAGCCTTAGAAAGGTGGGGTGGAAAGGGCGTCTCACTGTCCCTGGCACCCCAGCCCTGTTCCGGGGGCAGCTGAGTGGGTTACAAGGTCACAATGGGGCAGTGTGTTCAGGTGGGGCCTCCTCCCAGGCCCCCCACCCTGGTGCCGGCCCCCAGCCTCCAGCCTGTAACGCTTCGCTTCACCTCGGACCCGTGTGGGAGGACCCGTGTTGGGGCAGCAGCCCTGGCCGGCTGGCTTCTGTCCAAGCCCCCCTCACACACACACACACACACACACACACACACACACACACATGCACACGCACGCGCGCGCGCACACATGCACGCACGCGCGCGCGCGCACACGCACACACATGCACACGCACACGCACACGCACACGCCCGCTCTCCGTGAGCCAGCTGGCCCTTTAAGAAGCTGGGCCGCGGCTGGCACGGCGCACAGCTGGCCCTGCGGAGCCGGGCACGTTCCGGGTCCTTCTGGAGGCTGAGCTGGAGAGGAGACAAAATGTTCCTGCAAGCGCGTAAACAAGCTGAGTGTTTTGAAAGCCTCTGCGCGGCCGGCCTGCGAAACAAATGCAGGGATTGCAAAAGGCCCAGCTGCCGGGAGCGTGGGCGGCACCAGCTGCCCCCCCCCGCCCGGCTCCGGGGAGGGAGAGAGGGAGGGGGGTGCTCCAGGCCGCGCTGGCTGCGTGGACAGATGTGGGCTCCGCGTGGGTGCATACACACGCCTCTGCTGTGAACACGGGCATGCGCAGACGCACATGGCTGTTTTGTGCATGTGACTGGGCATGTCTGCACACATGGAGCATGTGGTGTGTGTGTGTGTGTGTGTGTGTGTGTGTGTGTCTGAGTGTGCAGGCAGACCCAGCCACACACACACACACATCACATGCTCCGTGTCTTCTGTGTGAGTGGCTGGGTGTCTGCACACACAAAGCATGTGATATGTGTGTGAGTGGCTGGGTCTGTTTGCACACACATGGAGCATGTGTACTGTGTGAGTGGCTGAGTGGCTGCACACACGGAGCACATGTGTGAGGTGCACAGCACCCAGTGCTCCCCCGGGAGCCCTCTGGAGGACCCACATTCACCCGCGGACGTGGAGACCAGGCCTCGGAAGGCAGCGCCTGCAGCAGCCGCTGGGCGGGCGGGCAGTCGAGGAGGCACACGGAGGAGAAGGCCCACCGAGCAGAGGGCACACCGAGCGGAGGGCACAGACGCTGGGGCCCAGGCCAAAACCCTGCCTTCCTGACAAGACCAGGTTCCTGGCCAGCTCAGCCCCCGCCCCACCCCCCCCCCCGCCCCGGGGCTCGGGGAGAGCTCAAGGCTCAGTTCCCTGTCTGTGCAGTGGGCGGCTCACTCCCTCTCAGCGGCGGGGGGACCAGAGCCGTACGCTGGGCAGGTGCGTGCAACGAGGTAGCAGGTCCCCCCACCGCCCCCCGCTGCGCCCCCAGGTCTGCGCCCCATCCTCCGACTGCAGCGGCTGTCAGTCACCTCTCCGACATCACCGCCCCAGCCCCCCACCTCTCCCAACATCCAGCGCCGGTTCAGGACTGGGTGCTGGAGGGACACCCGGCTGGGGCCTGGCCCCGGGACGGGCACCCGCAGGGCCCGGCGCTGGGAGGCGGAGCGGCAGGAGCTGCAGAGGCCGGGGACCGCAGCGGGGCCTGGCCTGGGCAGTGGGCGGGCAGGGCACCCTCCCGGAGGAGGAGCCGTGTGGAGGCCTGCAGCCGGGAGACGGGGCTAAGACAGGCCAGGCACACAGTGGGTGCTCATGGTGCCCGCCGTGAGAGAATGGAGCCGGGGGCAGGAGAACACTGAACAGAGAAGGAATGCCCTCCAGGTTGCGGGGTGCCCGTTTGCTGGCCCAGGAGGTGGGGGGGTGTCCCGCCCGCCCAGGGAGGGCCTGTCCCACGGCCTGCTCCTCGCCAGCGTCACACTCACGCCTGGCCCAGGGCTCAGCCCCGGGAGCCGCTGGTCCTCAGGGCCCTGGGCAGGGCGGCTCCCTGAACCCCTGCCAGCCCGCGGGGGGCAGGGAGCGTCCCCCCCGCCTGGCTGCAGCAGGCATGGCCTGGCCAGGAGGCCCATTGAGACATGGGTGGCAGGAGGAGACGCGGGCGGGAGGGGGCACGGTCCCAGCCAATGCCAGGGCTGCCAAGCTGTCCACCCCTCGGGCTCCGGCGGCTGGAGGGGCTCCCCGCAGGGCCCAGCCTAGGGTACCTGTGAGCCAAAACCACTCAGAGCGGCCAAATGGGTCCCCTTTCTGAAGTGCCCGGGGCGGAGGGGGACGGAGGGGGGTGGAGGGGGGCGGAGGGGGGCGGAGGGGGACGGTGGGGGGCGAAGGGGGACGGAGGGGGGCGGAGGGGGGCGGTGGGGGGCGAAGGGGGGCGGAGGGGGCGGAGGGGGACGGAGGGGGGTGGAGGGGGGCGGAGGGGGGCGGAGGGGGACGGTGGGGGGCGAAGGGGGACGGAGGGGGGTGGAGGGGGGCGGAGGGGGCGCGGAGGGGGACGGAGGGGGGCGGAGGGGGGCGGAGGGGGGCGGTGGGGGGCGAAGGGGGGCGGAGGGGGGCGGAGGGGGACGGTGGGGGGCGGAGGGGGGTGGAGGGGGACTCAGTGGCTTCTGGGCCAGCGGCCCCGCCCAGGGAAGCGTGAGGCGGCAGAAGGCATGGGGGGGGGAGAACATGCCCTGAGCTGGGCCAGGTCCCCAGCCCCTGGTGACCGGACGTGCCCAGGGGTGGCCCCACCCCGCAGGCATGCCCCATCCAGGGAAGTGACAGAGGCACAGCGTGGGCCAGCCAGGGAGGGAAGGAGTCAGGATGGGGTGAGGGGGGAGTCACGGCCACACCACCAAGTCGGCCTCCGGGGGTGGGGGCCGCGGCGGCATGGCTCCCACTGGGAGGGGGTCCCTCCCAGGGCCGGGCTGGGCCGCCCTCCCTGAGCCCCAGCATCCACACGGCCCAGACCGCCCCGCCCTGGAAACCAGTCCCTGGCGGGGAGGGGGGGCTGCCTCCGTGCCCTGCCCAGTTCCCGGGGGGACACGCGCCCGAAAGGAAGAGGCCAAGGAGGCTGACGGCCTGGGTTCGAGCGGAAATGTGCTCCTTCCCCGCCCCGGACGGCTGTGCCTCAGTGTCCGCTCCGGGCCCCGGCCCTGGCTCCGGGGCGCGTACCCGTGCCTGCCGCCCCGTGCCCTAAACCGGCCTTAGTGCCCTCTGACCCCCGGGACCTGGAGGTGACCTGAGTGCCCCCTCCGCGCGGCCCCGGGACCTTCCTGCTGCGCCCCCACCAGCTCTAGGCGGCCCCGCAGTGCTGCCCAGGGGCTGTCCTGGCGCCCTGCCCATTGGGGTCCAAGGGAGGGTCTGAGGAATGGACGGGCAGCTTGGGGGTGACGGGCGAGGCTGGTAAATGTCCCGTCTGACCAGAACCTGGGCCCCCAGGGCCTCGTTCACACCCACAGACCTGGAGTCCCCGGAGCCGCTTCCAGGAGCCCCGCCAGCGCTGCCCGCCCCCCTCAGGCCTGGGGTGGCCCCGGCAGAGCCCCCAAGTCAAGGGCAGAGAGCACGTCAACAGCAGGGGCCGACCAAGACCCCCCACCGCCCCTGCTGGGCACTTCTCACGGGGTTCAACGGACACGCAAGAGCTCAGACCCCGCCTCCGTCTGTGCCCCTCCAGCCCATCCCCCTCTGCCGAGCAGCACGAACCCCCAGAGCTCGGTGTGAGCCCCGAAGTCCCCGGCCCGGCCCCCCGGGAACAGAGCTGCCTCATCCACCGGCTTCCTTCCCTCCTGGCTTCTTCCCTCTTCCCACTCCACTCCCCAAGCGGGGCCCCTCCTCCTCCCCCACCCCCCGCCCTCTTTCCGGGGACCCTCGGGGTGTCTGGCTTCACGGAGAGGTGCTCCCAGCCTGCCCACTCCCCTCCCAGGGCCCCCGCTCCGGGGCCACGCGCTCTGCAGAGCCGCTCAGCTCGGGAGGCCTGGCGGGAGGGGCCGCGGTGAACTTGGCCAACACGTGGCTGTGCACACGGGGCTCCTGCCAGCCACGGACACGGCGTTCTATACCGAGAGGGACCCAGGCCTCGCGGCGGGGCCTGCTGCCTCACTCGGGGAGACCTGGAGCGGTGAGGAGGCGCCCCCAGCCCCCAGCAGGACGGGGCGCCCGGCCAGCCCGCGTCATGGCGGCAGCAGGCGGGTCCCGTCCCAGGGCCTCGCCGTCCAGACCCGCGAGAGGGAGGCTGCGGCCCCGACCCCTGCACTCCGGGGCGTGGGACGCAGGAACCAGGGCCGGGTCCCACGGGAGGGGTCCGGCAGGAAGGCCGGGGACCTCCAGGCCCGCTAATTGGGTCTGGCAGGCGCTCTCCCAGCGGCCGGCCTGGCTCTCCTCCCTGCCGGGCGCTGACCCACCCCAACCCGGCTGCAGGGCCCTTCCGCCGGGAAGCCTCTGGCCGGGGTCTCCTCCAGCTGGAGGAGGTGGGGGCAGGGGGAGAGAACCGAGCATCGCAGGGACCAGGCCAGAGACAGACATGGCTCCAGGCCTCCTAACCCCCAGAGGAGAGGCGGCCCCACAAACAGCGATAGGAAACCGTCCGCACTGCTCCAGGCTGGACGGGCGCCCAGCTCCCAGCGCAGCCCGCCGCGGGGATTGCCCAACTGGCCTGTTGCAAGGGGTTCAGTCCTGGCGCCAGGCCCCCCGATGGCTGCCAGGCTCCCCCCCATGGCTCCCCCCCATGGCTGCCAGGCCCCCCCATGGCTGCCAGGCCCTCCCGATGGCTGCCAGGCCCCCCCATGGCTGCCAGGCCCCCCCATGGCTGCCAGGCCCATCCCACCCCCTGGCCCCCTGAGCACCTAAGGGGTGAGGACAGTGGCCGCTGGTCGGGGTGGAAAGCCAGGTGCGCGGGCCCCGGCCGGCCTGCGGACAGGACAGGAGGCGGCACAGGCCGGGTGGCGGTGGCTAAAGGACCCTTCTCCCTTCTCACCTCGGGACCTCCCTGGTGGGGCGCAAGCTCGCCTTTGGGAGCCCGGGCTCCTGTCCACACAGCAGGAGGGGTCACGGCCTCTGAGCTGCAGGGAGGACACGGGTGCCACCCGGTTGGCACCGTCCTCCTTGTCAAGGGGTCCCTTCCCCGGCTTCGGGGACCATGCCTGCCTGTGCCCCTCGTCCTGCCTGTGCCCCTCGTCCTGCCTGTGCCCCTCGTCCTGCCTGTGCCCACTCCCTGGCTGCAGCCCACGCCCCCCTCGGGGGTCCGGCCCCCACGCTCCGGCCCAGGCACTGCCACCAGGCTTCCTGCCAATCCCCCTGCCCATCCCGGGTGGGCGTCCCTGTGACAATGCCCGTCTCCGGGCCCCCAATCCAGCCCATGATCAGGGAACCCCAGGCAGGACGCAGAAGTTTCTGGAAGGCTCCGCCGAGGGGACCCGCCCTCGCTGAGAGCCCTGCCGTCAGGCTCCAGGATGCTCAAGGACCCCCCGGCCGGCCGGCCGGCCCGCAGGGGGACCCTGGCCGCCGCCGAGGGCGCAGGGCCGGTTAGCGTGGTATTGATTGGACACACGGAGGGGGGCGAGGCCCCTGTCACCCACTTCTCCGTAATGGGCCATCGCAGGCCTCGCGTGGCATGGTAAAGGCGCTTGCGGACGATTTAATAGCTCATAAAACTTTATGGCCCCGTTGAAATCAGCGATGGCTCCGGCCCGCACGCCGTTTGCTAAATGTCCCATCCATTTCTCCCCCTGCACATCGGAAAGCTAACATCTGCCGGGACAGAGGAGAGGAGAGAAAGATCTGTTTTTCCGGCAAAGGTGAGCGGTCCGGGCTCTCCGGCAGCAGCCTCTGCGTCAAAGCACGCTGTCCCTTTAAGCCCGCAGGAGGCTCGCTGCCCCGCTGACCCACCCACCGCCCTGCTGCGCCCAGCGGCCCGGTGCCCCTCCAGGACCGACCGACCGACCGACCGACCAACCCACCCGAGGAGCTGCCAGCCTCTCAGGGCCGTGGCCGCACCCTGGGATCGGCTCGAAACTGCCGGGGCCCATTAGAGTCACCACCTGGGGATTCGTAAAGCACCCACTGTGTGCATGGTGCGGGAGGGGAAGCCACAGAGAAGGAGGCCACAGGGTCACGGCCGGAGCTCGTCCTCGGAAGCTACCAGAACAGGAACGGAGCCCTGCCCCCCGGCAGACGGGCTCCGGGAGGCCGCGGCCATCGGCTGGGGCTCAGGGACCGGCAGATCCAGAACCCCGTGCGGCCCGACTGGCCGGCGTGGCTCAGTGGTTGAGCGTCACAGCCCGATTCCCCATCAGGGCACATGCCCGGGGCGTGCAGGAGGCAGCCGACCCATGCTTCTCTCTCGTCATCGATGTTTCTCTCTCTCTCCCTCTCCTTTCCTCTCTGAAACCAATAAAAATATTTTTTTAAAACAGTAGCAGTTTTTTCTAAAACCGAAACCGGTGTGGCCCAGTGGATAGAGCACCGGCCTGCGGACTGAAAGGTCCCAGTTCGATTTCAGTCAAGGGCATGTACCTTGGTTGCGGGCACGTCCCCAGTGGGGGGTGTGCAGGGGGCAGCTGGTCAATGTCTCTCTCTCATCCATGTTTCTAGCTTTATTTCTCTCCTTCCTCTCTGTGAAAAATCAATAAAAATATATTATATATATATATATATATATATATATATATATATATATATATATATTTTTTTTTTTTTTTTTTTTTTTTTTTTAAAAAACAGCAGCAGCAGCATCTGGGCCCAGGAAGCAGTCTGGCTGCACACGTACATCAGTGTCGCCACCACACACACACACACACACACACACACACACACCGAGACTGAATCTCCCGGTGGGTCACGCAGGCGCCGCCTGGGCCCGCGTCCCCGTGAGGGTGAGAGGAACGGCCTGCGGATGCCGGCGGCTGGTGCTTAGGACAGGGGGTCAGAGAGGAGGAAACCAGTGCAGGGGTTCGTCCAAGAAAGGTCAACTCAGATGACCCCAACACCCCGCCACGCCCCCTCTGTTTGGCAGGAGACTGGAGGGAAGCACCCACAGGCCCACGCGCACCCATGTTCACCAGCTCCGTTCACACAGGCCCTCCAGGAGGCGGGCCGGCCCCCGGGCCCCCAGCTGACGTGGGCGAGCCGCGTGGCCATCCACACGTGGAGGGTCGCTCGGCCGTGAGAAGGAGTGCAGAGGGGACATGGGCTACGGGGTGGGGTGAGGTGAACCCCGAAAGCACCGCGGAGCGGAGGAGCCAGGCCTGGAAGGTCACGTCGGGCCTGCGTCCAGCGTGCGGACTAAGCAGAACGCGCCGGTCCTCAGAGACGGAGATTGGCGGCGGCGGGGCGGCCGGGCTGCCAGGGCGGAGGAGGGGGATAGGGTTTCCTCCGGGGAGGAAACGCTCGGGAGCCGGATGGAGGCGGCAGTTGCACAACGCGGCAAACGTGCTGCACGCCAGTTACAGGGTGAGCCTCCCCGTGTGTGATGTGGCTGCCGTCAGAATTACTCTAACAGGCCAAAACTGGTGTGGCTCAGTGGATAGAGCGTCGGCCTGCAGACTGAAAGGTCCTGGGTTCGATTCCGGTCAAGGGCACGTACCTTGGTTGCAGGCACATCCCCAGTGGGGGCGGGGGGGGGGGCGGTGCATGAGGCAGCTGGTCAATGTTTCTGTCTCATTGACATTTCTAACTGTCTATCCCTCTCAGTTCCTCTCTGTGTAAAATCAATAAAATATATTTTAAAAAAAGAAAAAGAATTACTCTAATAGGAGGGCATTCGTGTTGGCGACGTGGTCCAGGGGACGCTCCCTGGGACCAGACCCCAGACACGGCGCTGTTCCGAGAGGGGCCGTGGGGCCGTGGCCTGGGCACAGCCGTTTCTCAGCCCCGTGTGTGCAAGGCCCGTGTCCTGGGGCGGCCGTGGCTCAGGCCGCTGTGGCTGCGCGGCCCCCTCGCCGCCGCTGCCAGAGATCACTCAGCCTAATAGGAGCCGGGACAGGCGGGAATTGGATGTCCCGGTGCTTGATGGTGCCGGGCCCGCGCGGCCGCGGGGACATTAGAGGTGGCGTAATGGCCGCATTCAGCTCCCCTCGCAGCCCCTCTGTGACCTTGGGCAGCTCAGAGCCCGTGGCCGTTTTAATGAAAAATCAGGAAAAAAAAGAAAAGAAAAATCAGGAGTGAGGAGATGGCTGGGGCTGGGAAGGGCTCTGTGCGCCGCCCCACGTCCGTCTGTCCGTCACCACTGGCTGCGGGCCACCTGCCCCCCAGGGGCCACGCCACGGGGGACCCCTCACCGTGGAGCCTGGGGACCCCCGAGGAGACAGACAGATCCCGCCCTGGGCGTCCTGCCCAACCTGTGAGGGGGAAGGGCGATGGAGAAACAGGGACAGAGCCCGAGGGGTTGTCATCACGACCAAGGGCCCTCTCTCAGACCAAGGGCCCTCTCTGACCAGGCCGGGCAGGACCGCTCCCTCCCCATGCCCCTCCACGGCCTGTCCTCCAGGCCACCTCCTGAGTCAGAGCCAGAGACAGGCTCTGCTGAAGGCCAGCCCCCAGGTGGTGTCACCCCTCTGAGCCTCAGTTTCCTGGCCTGTAAAATGGGGTCGTGGTTTGTGTTTCTGTGCAACAAGAGGATGGGACAGTGGATACCAAGCCTGACCCTGGACAGGCGCCGAGACGGGGAGCTGTGAGCAGTAATGTCATCGTGTGGGCCCGTCCCCCTCCCGCCCCCCACGTTCCTGAAGCCAAAAACTGCCCAGACCCCCTGCCCGCCACCGCCTCCCCTCCCCACCACAGGCCTCCCCTCCCCCACGCCGGGGCCTGTCCGGCCAGGCGGCTCCCAGCCAGGGAGGCCCCGAGGGGCGGCGGTGGGGCCGGTTTGCGGTGGGAAGGACGATGGCCGGGGCCCAGGGCCTCCCGTGAGCGGGACAGCTTGGCTAGGGCGTGGCCAGCAGCGCCTGGGGGTCCCGGAGGACGGGCCGGCCACGCCAGAGGCCACGCCAGAGGCCACGCCAGAGGCCACGCCAGAGGCCACGCCAGAGGCCACGCCGCGGGAGCTGGGGAGGAACACCCGGTCCTGCGGGCCGCGGAGCAGGGTTCCAGGGACCTGTGCCCCGCTTACAGCCGCCCTGTGCCAGGCCTGTCCTTGCCAAACCATTACCCAAGCGGGTGTTAGGAGAGAGCTGGCGCGGAGCCTCAGGCGCGTCTGGGGGAGACAAAGGGGCGTGGGGAGCCAGCCCTCGCCTGCCCTCCCCCCTCCCGAGAGTGCGTGGGCCCGTGGCTGTCGATTGCGATGCGTCCGTGGGCGCTGCAGTGATGACAGACACCGGGAGGGCGGCTCGGCTCCCAAACCCACAGGGAGCCTCCTTCTCGCTGCCAAAGGCCTGTGACTGGCGCAGAGACCTGGGGAGCTGTGGGCACCGTGGGCACCACAGTGCCAGGGCCACCGTCAGGGCCACGGCCACGCCAGCCAGGGCCCCTCCCCCGGCGCCCCACTTCCTGGGACCGGCCAGGGGCCGTGTTAGCACCAGGGCCCCCTAACGAGGCCCTGGCCACGGATCTTCCCGAGTCTGTCTCCTGGGGACCCCTCGCCGGCTGGATGGGGGAGGCTGGCCCGACCCACCTCCGAGGACCAGGGCGGCCCTGGGAGGGCATTCTGGCCGCACGCTGGGAGCGGGTGGGGGCTCACTGAGCAGAGAAGCTGAGGTGGGAGAGAGGAGGGCCTGCCCCACGGTCAGATGCCAGACAGGGCACCTCCCTGAGCCTGGGCCCAGGAGGCCACGCTGGCAGGGCCCCCTAAGCCGCGGTGCCAGGCGGTGACGGGAGCACAGGCCCGTGGCGAACCCCTCTCTGTTCTGAGGTCACGGGGCCCCCACTCCTGCGTCTGCAGGCCCTTGTTCGGTGAAGTCACAGCCTCGGGGGGTCGGGGGGCGGAGAGAGGTTGGATTTTGTTTGTGTGAGTGTCTCTGCTCAGTAAGAATTCAGCAGCTCTGCCGGCGGGTGTGGCTCAGCGGGGAGCATTGACCTATGACCCAGGAGGTCCCGGTTTGATTCCCACTCAGGGCACAGGCCGGACTGTGGGCTCCATCCCGAGCGGTGTGGGTGTGTGCAGGAGGCAGCCGATGGATGATTCTCATCACTGATGTTTCTCTCTCCCCCTCCCTCTCCCGTCCTCTCTGAAGTCAATGAAAATACATTTTTAAAAAGGAAAGAGTCCTGGCCGGGTTGGCTCAGTGGACAGAGTGCCCGCCTGCCATCCTGGCTGCAGGCTCTTCCCGGCCCGGGCCCTGGGCGGGGCGTGTGCAGGAGGCAGCCCATGGAGGTGCTCCCTCGCCTGGGTGTTTCTCTCTGTCTCTCCCTCTCCCCTCCACTCTCCTTAAAAGTCAATGGAAAACAGCCTCAGGTGAGGATTTAAAAAAAGAAAGTAAAGAGAAGCAGCCAGCAGCCTGCGCTTGGCCCCTGAGCCCCCCGGACTGCCTGGCCAGGGAGCCGGGGCTCCAGCCCCAGCTGCCGTCCACTCAGCAGCTCCCTGCGGCCTGGGCGTGAGCAGACAGAAACCGCTGGTGCCAGGGTTTCCGTTCTGGGTGGCAGGGCATACGTAATCCTCCTGAGGGCATTTCTCCCAGGGCTCTGTTTTTTAAAACACCTTTGTTGTTGAAAGTATTACCTATGTCTGTCCCCTTATTTCCCCCACTCACCCCCTCCTTCCGTTGCTTTTTATTTTTTAATACATTTTATTGATTTTTTTTTACAGAGAGGAAGAGAGAGGAATAGAGAGTTAGAGACATCGATGAGAGAGAAATATCGATCAGCTGCCTCCTGCACACCTCCTACAGGGGATGTGCCCGCAACCAAGGTACATGCCCTTGACCGGAATGAACCTGGGACCCTTCAGTGCAGGCCGACGCTCTATCCGCTGAGCCACATCAGTTAGGGCTCCATTGCTTTTTAGAGAGATGGAAGGGAGGCAGGGAAAGAGAAACAAAAATGTGAGAGAGACGCACAAATTGGTTGCCTCTCGCACACGTCCTGACTCGGGGTGGGGAGCAAACCTGCCACCCAGGGGTGTGCCCTTGACTGGGATCCAATCCGAGCCGAGACCCTTCTGTGCACAGTCCGATGCCCTAACCACTGAGCGGCACCGGCCAGGGCCTCGCCGGGGGACTTTGGCACTGGACCGCCTCCCTGAGGCCGGGCACGCTCTCAGACATGCGCTGGGCCACGAGCGCATGTCCTCTTCCTTTGGACCCATTAGCCTGACCTGGTGGCAATAAACCCAGCCACTGGGAGGGCCACCAGGCGCCCGCAGCCTTCCCCACCCCTCAGACCCCTCCCCCGGGAGAACAGTCCTCCCTCCAGGGCACCCTCCCCTCCCCGCAGCGGTGCATCAATAGGCAGCGATGACACCGCAGGCCGCGGGGCCCTGGGAGTGACGTCATCCCGGGGTTGCCTAGCAACGCCGACAACGTTTGGGCGGCGGGGCCCTGGCGCGGGGAGAGGTCCCGTTTCTGCCGATGGGCGATCAGCTCCCTGGCAACGGGCGGCGGTGACCTCACGCTGTTCGCGGGCTCCGGCGGCGCACAAAGCCCCATTCAGCGCCGTTTCCAGGGCGGCGGCGGCGCGGCGTCCCGCGGTCACCATGGCGACGCCGGCAATTAGCGGCGCGGGCCGGGCCGGGCCGGCTCCGATCGGCGCATTACGGCGCGTTACTCCGGGTAATTACCTGCAGAAACACGCAAATTGAACTAAATGGCCAATTGACGCAAAGTGAATGGCTTTTTATTCCCGTCCCTAAATAATGCGTCTGCCGGGAGGAGCGCAAGGTACACACGGCGCTCCGGGCGGAGGGGGCTCCGGCCGTGGCGGGGATTCCGGGGTGCCTGCCACCGGCCCCCGGCTCCGGGAGGGCACCCCGTGCAACCCCAGGCCCCACACGCTGTCTCTCGGACGCCTTGCAGGGCGGAAGGCACAGAACTTTCCAGAAGAGGATGGGGTGCGAGGCCCAGCCCCTCCAGGGGGGCCCTCCTGCCCCCTCGGTCGGTGGGGCGCCCTCCTGCTTCCCGGGGCAGGATGCGAGGGGGAGGGGGGCAGGGGTGAGTCCCGCCCTCCGAACAGAGGTTTCTCAGATTCCATGAACTGGACCTTCCACAGGAAGTCAGCCGGGCCTCGCAGGGAGGCCTCGCAGCCGCATTCCCCCTCCCTGGGGGGCCGGGGCGGGAGGCTTGTGTGGCCAGAGGCCCAGCGCGGGCGAAAGGGGACAGAATCGTCCATTTGGGGAGTCGGCTCTTCAGGGGCCTGGCGCCGGGGCTGGCCTCAGGACCACGGCCACGGCCTTGGGGCTGACCGTCCAGGGCGGACAGGAAGCCCGCAGGGCACCCGAGCCACGAGGCAGAGCAGGTGCCAGGGGAGCGTGGGAGGGCCACCCGGACCCGGACTGTGTCTACGCTGGCCCTGGTGGGTGAGGTGCCCGGGGCAGGGGGGAGGCGGGCAGGGAGAAGGCTCCCATGGGCCCGGCCGGCGCTCAGGGCTGAGCATCCACCTGTGACCCAGGAGGTCCCGCTCGGGTCCCCGCCAGGGCACACGCCCGGGTTCCAGGCTGGATCCCATGGGGGGGGGGGGGGAGTGCAGGAGGCAGCCAGTCAGTCAGTCCGTCTCTCTCACTGATGTTTCTCTCTCTCTCCCTCTGCTTCCTTTCTTTTTTCTTTTTTCTTTTTTTTAATATATTTTATTGATTTTTTTTTTTTTACAGAGAGGAAGAGAGAGGGATAGAGAGTTAGAAACATTGATGAGAGAGAAACATTGATCAGCTGCCTCCTGCACACCCCCCACTGGGGATGTGCCCACAACCAAGGTACATGCCCTTGACCAGAATGGAACCTGGGGACTTTCAGTCTGCAAGCCGACGTTCTATCCACTGAGCCACACCGGTTTTGGCTCTGCTTCCTTTCTGAAATCAATAAAAATATGTATATATTTTTTAATCCTCACCCAAGGATATTTTCCCATTGATTTTTAGAGAGAATGGAAGAGAGAGGGAAAGAAAAACATGGATGTGAGAGAGAGACACTGATTGGTTGCCTCCACCCCCGCCCCCGCCAGAGCCAGGGAGGAGCCTGCCACCGAGGTCCATGCCCTTGACCAGAATCAAACCCGAGACCCTTCAGTCCGCAGGCCGACGCTCTATCCACTGTGCCACACCAGCCGGGGCCATAAAAATGTTATTTGTAAAAGAAGGAGGCTCCCAGTTAGAGAAGCCGACCTCGTCTCCATCCTGGCCTGCCTCCCTCGCAGAAGCACGTGCGCGCGTGGTGGAATGCCCACGTGCCTACCTGTGCAGAGGGCGCGGGAACCGGACTGAAGCCCGTCCGCCTGCGTGCCCCCCCACCCCCCCACCCCCACCCCTTCCACCCCCACCCCCACCTCCACCCCCACCCCACACATTCACAGCAGGAAGCGGCCGGTTTCCAAAACCCTTCCCCAAGGCCTGGGAGCTCAGGGTGCGGCCACCCCGTCCACTCGGGGCTGGCGAGGCCGAGTCGGATGGCCAGACGGGCGGGCACACTGTCACTTCCACTGCCCGGGGCCAGGGTGGGACTGAGCCTGACGGATACACCATAACCGTCCCCGGGGGACCCACGGAAGCCGAGGGTGGGGAAGGGTCTGGGCTCTGGCACCCCCAGGGGGCCACGACACACGTCTATAAAAGAAGACAAGCCAAGGCCGGGAGGCTGGGCACCAAGATGTGTTCAACGTCATAAGAAACTGCCGTCGCCTAGCCGGTGTGGCTCAGTGGATAGAGCATCGGCCACAGGGGGCCCTGTCCCTGTGCCTGACCCGGCATCCTGTCTTTCTGCTCCGGCCCGACTGCCCAGCGCCCGCCCCGTCCTGTGCCCGCTGGGCCCGCCTGCCCGGCTCCTGGGCCTCTGCACCGGATGGCAGGAGGGAGCAGCGGGGAGCCCCGCCCAAGGTGCGGCCCCCACGGCCACGGCCACGAGGCCAGCTGCCCTTCCCACCGACGCCCCACAGCCGGAACATGGATCGCCCTCCCCACGGGCTGCGAGGGGCCCCTCCGTCGCTGGTTTCGCCCCTTTTCGCCTCCTCCTGCCCGGCCGCCCATCTCCACCCCCCTCCCTGCTCTTCCCCTCCCACCCCCTCCTCCCCCTCCCGCCCCCTCCCCAGCAGCCCCAGAGGAGGCCCTGCGCTGGGTAACAAATCTCCGTCCCCAGCCGGTGCTCAGCCGGCGGGCGCAGGGCAATTCCGTGGGAGAGAGAGGCCTGTTTGCAGAGCGCCGCCGGGAAATGGCTGTTTGTGCTCATCCATCTCGCGCCCGCGGGCTCCGGGTGCCACACGAGGCTTCTCCCCTGACAGATGGCGGAGGGTGGGGGTCACACTCTCAGAGCTGAGAGCTTTCGAGGTGGGCCGGCTCTGCCCCACCGCCCAGCCTCGGGTGCCGGGCCCTCACTTCCTCCTCGCTCAGCGCCCAGCGCTGCTGGGGGCCAGGGCTCCGCACTCCTGGGCCGGCTCTGCCGGTCCCCCCGGAGGCCGCCGGAGGCCGGGACCCCCCTGCCTCACGCTGCCCCCTCCCACTGCCCCCTCGGTGGGCCCCGTGCCTCCTGGGAGGACCCCGCGGGCCCGGGGCTGATGTGGGCAGGGCCGGGCTCTGAGTGTGGCAGCTGTGTGGTGAGGGCCAGAGCCCGCGCTGGGCCCCCCGCTGGCCCCCAGCCAGGCCCCGCCGATGGAAAGCCGCTGGGCACCGGCCCAGAGCTGCCGGCTGCTGGCGGGGCCGGCGGAAGGAGCCTGGCGCCCGCCCTGGGCATGCCGCCTGGGGCCGCCACAGAGGGCCCGGGCTCAGGGACGTCGGAGGGCGGATGAGGTGGGAGGGCAGGCCCACTTCACAGACAGAACACTGAGGCCGGAGGCCACCAGGGGGCGGTGGGAGCCCAGGAGTCAGGCCCACGGCCGGGCATCCGTGGGGCCGTGGCCGCCTGACCACATCCTGGTGGCTGACGTGTTCTACATAGGGGGGGCCTCACGAGAGCCCACTGACAGCCCTCTGCCCAGCCCCTGGCCCCCGGGAAAATCCCAATAGCACCCGCATTCAGCCCTCGCCCACACTCTCCTCACCACCAACCAGCACCCACTGCGGGACCCGTGCCACCGGGCCCCGGGCCGGGCATCTGACCCCACGCAGGAGGCAGGCTCAGGACAGCGGGCGGAGACCCCTCAGCAGGAGAGGGAGGGTTCCGGTCCATCCGGGCGTCTCCCCTGTTCTGGCCTCACCTTCCCCATCTGTGAAGTGGGTCTGAAGAGAGACATCCACAGGGCGGCATGGCCTCACCCCGCTGGGCAGGAGGCACCCTCGTCCTTGCCTGCCTTTGGGGAGACCCAGCCAGATGGAGGTGCACTGGCCTGGGATCCGCCTGCCTAGGGGTTCACATGCTGGCCTCTGTGCGGGGCTGTCCCCAGACCCTGGGAGATGGGAGCGGGAAGAGGATCTGGGCCGAGAAGTCAGTGGAATTTTACACGAAGGGGCTTTTCGCTGTTGCTGTTGATCCTCAGCCGGGGATGTTTCTTCGTTGACTGTTAGGGAGTGGGAGGGAGAGGGGAGACAGAGGAACATGGATGTGGGAGAAACATGTCAATTGGTTGCCTCTTGCATGCGCCCTGACCAGGGCCCAGCCGGGGAGGAGCCTGCAGCGGAGGTACATGCCCTGGATTGGAATCGAACCGGGGACCCTTCTGTTCCCAGGCCGACGCTCTATCCACTGAACAACACCAGCGAGGGCTGAACATTGGATCTTTTTTCATGGAAACTAGACACTGCAACTCACCGCCTTCCCACAGCTCCCGGGGCCCAGCCAGGCCCACCCCGTGTCTGCGAACCACCTCGGGGCCTGCGGAGCCCCCACCCCGGGGCCTCTCACCATGGGGGTGACACCCAACCTGCCTGCCCCGTCCCTGAGGGTGAAACTGGAGCGCAGCTGTGACCTGGCCCCCCAGGGCGGCCGGCGGCCCCAGCTCAGTTACGCAGGGGCCTGGGGACCCGCCGGTGACCCCCTCACCAGGGAACCGAAGCCTGACCTGCCGGACCCAGCACCGGGTGGCCCCGCCCACCCCAGGCGGGACCTGGCCCCCGAGGGCGGGCGGGCGGGAGGGCTGGCGGCACAGGCGGCCAGGCCACGGCTGCTCCCAGGTCCCCGCTGGCAAGGAGGCGGCCTCAGCCGCACCTGTCCTCCCAGCACCGGAGGCCAGCCCGACACCGCCCTGTGCCTGTCCGGGACCCCAAAGGGACACGAGATTGGGGGAGAGGTGCTTGCTGAGCCCTCTGAGCACCAGCCCTCCCTCACCTGGCCCCCAGCTGCGACCTGGCCGGCAGGTGTGACCTGGCCCCGCAGCTGGGACCGGCCCGGCTCTCCCCTCCCTGACTCCTCACACCTGAGCCAGGGCAGTGGGGGAACTGGTTTGGGGGCAGCGGGCAGGGGCGGCCCAGTGTTGGACATGCTTAGCTGGGAGTGCCCACAGACACCCAGTGCAGGCTCGCAGGGCAGCCTGGGGTCTGCTGGCACTCGGACACCCAGGGAGGACGGCAGCGCAGAGACCGGGGTCCTAGTGGGGGTCCCAGAGCCCCATGGAGGCAGGAAGGGTGAGGAGCAGGGTGACCCAGTGCCCCGCCCCCAGAGGTCACAGTGGACATGTGGAGGCACTCCAGCCAGGCCTCAAAGGGGCAGCTGGGGGCCCTACACACAGGCCAGCTGCCCCTCCAGCCAGCACCCCCCCCCCCAGGCTCCTGCAGGGTCCCTTTGAGGCCAGGAACCCTGCTCATGCCGGCCCCAGCCCCAGGCTCCGGGCAGAGGCTGGGCCAGGTGCCTGTCACGGGGGCTGGCACAGGGCAAAGCACACAGTGTGTCTTCAACGCCGGCCGCGTGGCAAGGTCTTCCTGTGTGTCTCCCCTGTGTGTCTGCAAGGTGGGCTGTGTCTACCCCATTCCACAGGGGTGGGGGCCAGGCCCCCGAGGCCCCGAGTGAGGCCTGCCTGGCGGTGCAGGGCAGCAGGTGGGAGAGAGGAGCCACGCCCACTTCCGGGCTCATGTCCCGCCCCCCCTCAAGGCCGCCCCTCTCTGGCTCATGGGGCCGCTGGTGCTGCCCCGAGGTGCCGAGGGGCTGGAGTTTGGGAAACGCTGGCCTCGGGGCGCCCCGTGGAGGTGGCCCGGACCTGGGGTGGGAGGGGCGCCTCTGGACGGACGCCTGGGCCGGAGCTGCCTTCACACCCCTCCCCGTGCTGTCTAGCTGGGGTCCACTCTGAACCTCGGATTCTCCTCTGTCCGGTGGAGAGAGTGAGCTGAGGTCCGGTGTGAGCCGTCCGCCCCGAGGCCGGGGGGGTGTGGACAGGGATGCAGCACAGCCGGCCAGGACCGGCGCGAGGCCGGCCAGCCTGGGGTGGCCTCCTCCATCATCTGTCCCCGCTCCTGGAGCCCGAGGCTCGAGGCCGCCACAAGCACGCCACCTGGCCCTGGCCACGGCCCGTCTCTGCGGCCACGGCCAGGCTCCGGGAGGGGAGCGGACGCCCGCCCCGCCTGCCCGGCCCCAAACGGCGAGAGGGCGCTCTGCCCGCTGCCCCCAGCAGCCCCGGGGAGTTCTGGGCGGCTCCTGGCGGGGTGACTGGGACCCCCCCGGCCCGCAGCCGCTGCACGGCGGCCGGATATTTACATCCCGGAGGAGGGCGGCCCGCGCGGCCCCAGCACTTCCTGCTCGCGGGCCGCGGGGCCCAGGACCGCGCTCAGAGGCCGCTGGGCACGCAGGAGCGGCCCGGGCTGAGCGCCAGCCCCGGGAACGCGGCGCCCCCGCCCCCGCACGTCCGGGGCCAGCGGTCACTTATTAATAGCAGCCCCTCGGCCGGAGGCCTCTCCCCTGCGGTCAGCGCCCTCCCTGCGGGCTCGGCCAGTGACCCAGGGCCGGCCTCCAGGGGGCCCCTCGGGAGTAACGGCCCTCATCTCCCAGCCCGCAGGACACGGGGGAGGAGGGGAGCAAGCTTCAAACTCCAGTGCCCTCCTCCCCCTCCCCCCTCCCCCTGCCTCACTCTCCCTCCTCCTCCCCCTCCCCCTTTCCCTTCCCCTCCCCCTCCGCACTCTGTACCGGAGCGCCGTCCACCCTCAGGAAGGCTGGGTCACCGTCACCAGAAACGCCTGCTTAGCCCACCTGAGCCCGTGGCCACAGAAACATCGGGAACGTCAGTCACCAGACAGCCTCCTCTGGGCCTGCCCGGCTCCCTGCACAGCGGCACCGGAGACCCTGGGGGACCTGGGCTGGGCGGCACGGCTCCGGGGCGTCCCCGCGCACCTGGGTCACTCGGCGCAGCGCCAGCACCGGTCAGGCCCGGGACAGGGGGCCGGTAACAGGCGCCATGCCTGTCGCAGAGGTGCAGGCACTGTGTGTGTGTGGGGGGGGGGGGGGCGTGCACAAATGGCCCGGGGCTCCGGTGTAACAGGAAAACTGGCCTTGGAAAGAAGGACCCTGGAGACTCTGGGTGCATCCACCCCTCAGGACCGCCCGCCCGGCCCCCGTGGCTGCCCGCCCGCACCTCCTAGCACCTCCCGGGGCCTCTGGAAACTGGAGCCCTGGCCCCAAACCCTAGAGCCTGCTGCACCTGGGGTGCCCCCTCCAGGCATCCTGCCAAAGTCCTGAGCCTCAGTCTCTCCGTCTGGAAAATGGGACAACAGCAGCCAACCGGGCTGAGCGGGGCCATGGGAGGGAACTGAGGCACCCACTGGCAGGCAACGCTCCCGAGGCCGAAGACACGCCAGGCTGAGAAGGTGGGCTGTGCTCCGGTGCGAGGCTTAGAGCTGTGGAGATGCCGCAGGACCACCCCATGCCCAGGCTGGCTCCTCCACCTGAGAGGCGCAACCCCGCCCCCTGCTGGACGCTCCTGGAATTGCCCAGCGTGGCGCCGGGAAAGGGCCTGTTCCCCACCCCGAGGAGCCACGGGCTGGGGGGATGCCCACTCCCCCACCACCCCCAGGGCAGCGGACGGGGTGGCGGCAGGGGCATCCACAGGGCCCTGGTCTGCCTGTGGCCTTTGCAGTGGCCTTGAGGCTGACCCTCTGGGCCCGGCAGTCACTCTGAAGCTGCCACAGCCCAGGAGGGTCCTGACCACCGGCTTCCGCTCCAGAAGCAGCTCTGAGCCCTCGGGGCCTGTCACTGTTCCAGGCCTGTCCCCCTCGCCTCCCCGGACCTGGGAAGGCCCTCGGGCCGGCAGGCAGGCCTGTGAGCCGGAGAGCAGGGGGGCCGGCTCCCCAACTGCCGCCCACCCCACCCACGCAGCCACGGCGCTGCCAGCCGTGTGTCCTCGAGACTCCTGACAAGACCAGCTCTAACCCACCACCGAACCCTAACGTTCGGGGTCCCGCAGCCCCACCGGCGGCCGAGAACCGGGGTGCGGCGGGAAGGCCCGCGGCTGGGGAGGGAAATGCCCACGTGCGGGGCCCACGTGGCCGCAGCTTCCGGGCAGCTGAGCCCCAACGCTGGCATCTCTCCGGCCCCGCCGACGCTGTCAGGGTCCGGGAAGCCCTCCGAAGCCAGCGGGCCTGGGGGCGGGTGGGCACGGGCTCTCTGCTCCCCATGGCCCGGATCACGTGCAGTCCCACTCCACACACCCGCGGGCGGCTCACAGCCGGGCGGGCAGGAGGCGGAGGGACTGGGCTGGGGCTGCACCCAGAGGCTGCGCCGGGGGCAGCAAGGGGCCGGCTGGTCCGGGTTCGCCATTCCGCCTTCCTCCTCTCCCTTCGTTCCCTTCCCTTCCATCCCTCTTTCCCCTCCTAAACTTTTTTCCTCCAGCCCTCCTACCCATCAGCCCGTGGTTGGCAAATGCATTGGTCAACAGAGCCAAATACCAACAGCACAACGACTGAAATTTCTTTGGAGAGACAAATTTTTTAAACTTAAACTTCTTTAACGCCACTTCTTCAAAATAGACTCGCCCAGGCCGTGGTATTTTGTGGAGGAGCCACATGTGGCTTGCGAGCCGCCGTTTGCCGACCGTTGTTTTAGTGGAAGTTACGTCCCATAAAACATTGGGGACTGTACCGGGCCAGCATGGCCAAGGGTGACCCTGAGGGGGCAGCAAAGGACGGAGAAGAGAGAGAACGGAGCTGCGTCTGAGTGGGACGCTGTCCTCTCTGATGCAGACCACAATCCGTGTCTTTAACAGCAGATGCCACGTGGCACAGTGAGGGCGTGGCCAAGGTGCTTACAGCATCCTCATGGGTTTTGATCGTATTCAATTACACGCACCTGAGCTCTATCCATCCCACGTCACTCAGGCACGTGGGGTCATGTGTTCGGACCACAGGTTCACACTCACAACCACAGCTGGTGGCCATCACGGTGCTGGGAGCTCCGCCCTCCACGCTGGGCCTTGCACGTGGCCGGGAGGACTGTGCCTCATCAGCCCGAGGCTCGAACCTGCCCAGACACCGTGGCCGCACCCACAGGGGCCATCCCCTATGCTAGGGGTGTCGAACTCAATCAGAGAAGGGGCCAAAATCTAAAATCCAGCCTAAATCGCGGGCCGAATGGTTTACTGAACAGTCATAAACTGACAATGTCATAAACTGACAGCGGAGTGCAGTGATGACAGCACGGTGCGGGCCACATTGCAAGGCCTGGCGGGCTGGATTTGGCCCGCGGGCCTTGTGTTTGACACATGTGCCCTATGCTATGGATCTGAGGTTTCAGTGTAGCGGGGCGTCCTGTTCTGCACCGAGCAACTCTACCCTAAACCTTGAGGGGACAGGCCTGGGGCTTCAACCAGGGCCCAGCAGACACCCACCACCCACTCCCACCCTCTGAGTCGTCACCCCCAACACTGTCAAGCCCTCTCTTGGGCAAGTTTTCCGTCCTGTGCCTGCTGTTCCTGCGCCTTCTCTCACTCCGGAACTGCTCTGACTTCATGGGGGGCGTCTGGGACAGCCACAGGAAGAAGACGTGGAGTCCCAGGAGCTCCGATGCTGGTGAGCGCCCCACAGGTGGTCACTCTGCTCGCCCACCGGCCTCCTGCCCAGGACGCAGCCCCAGGGCCCAGGGCACCAACCCGCGTTCATTCAGCCCAGCGCCCACAGGCTCTGCCGAGGCCACGGCGAAGGGGCAGGGTCTGCTGGCTCCGCGTCCTGGCGGTCACACGAGTCGTGGACCCCACCCGGGGAGGGGCCCACCCCCGGGTCCCCGGCCTGGTACTCCAGCCCCGTACAGCCCTCTGCCTTAGTCTACAGGTGCTCCCCACATCTTGGTCATTCTCTCTAAGTGCCCAGAGCAAGGGCAGGCTGCCGGGTGGGGCGAGGGCAAACGGGTTCCTAAATGCAGACCCCAGACTCGAGGGAGGGGCCTGGAATCAGCGTTTTGGTCTCAGGTTTCATCCTAAAGCTCGCGAGGCCTGGTCTGGGCCCCTAGGAGCCAGCGGCCCTTCTGTCCAAACCCATGGGGACCAGGAGCTGCAGCCCCGAGGAACGGGAGGCCCAGGCCACGGGGCAGGAGACGTCGCTGGGACCCGGCACCCCCATGGAACCCCGCCTGTGACCAGACCCCGGGGCCCAGGCCCGGGTCTGGGGGCCCCCAAGTAAGACTCCCTGGCCTCGCCCACAGCCGGGCTCACACCCACCTGTTGCCCCAGCGGAAGTGTAATTTTGCACAATTAACCAACCTCCTGGGCCTCTCTGTCTTCAGCTGCAGAGTGGGGGTGCCGAGGGCCGCTGCCTCGCGGGATGTGGGAGTGAAGCGAGAGACACCCGTGCGGGCGACCCAGGCCTCGGCACACAGTGGGTGCTCAGGAAGGCCTCCAGGCACATCTCCGTCACAGCCTCTCCCCGGGGGCGCCAGGCCTCAGGCCTCAGGCCTTGCCGGGCTCCCTCCGGACTTCTCTCGGGAACCTCTCACCTCCATTCTCTCCGCAGACTCTGCAAAGGGGGGCGCTCTCCCGTGCAGCCAGGGGCTCGCTGCCTCTCTCAAGGGCCTCCCTGAACCTTCCCAGTGTCCGCCCAGCCCGCTCCGCCACCTGCGGCCCACGCCCTGTGTTGTCTCTGCACACGTGTGTGGACACCTAGTTGTGCGTGGACACAGGATGCTGCACGCGTGGGCGTGCCCGCACGTGTGCACATGTACATGCATGCACACGTGCACTAACACGTGCACGTACGTCCTGCGCGCACTCGCAGGTCTCCCGGACGCACGCACACGCACACGCACACGCGCGCCGCCGGGGGACGCGCGCCCGCAGCCGTCCGGAGGCCCCGCCTCGCCGCCTGGGGATGGGCCGCGGCTCGCGGCCCATCGCCTACCCAGCGGGACGACCAGCACCCGAGGCACCGGATTTACATCTTAAAGCCCCGAGGGAAGGGCGGGCAGGAGGAGCGGTGGGGCCTGCTCCGCGCACACTGACCCGGCTGCGGCTCGAACCCACAACCTCAAGGCAGCGCCGGGCATGCGCAGAAGCCGTGGGCGGGGGGGCGCGGAGCGCGAGCGAGCGACGTCCCTCTGGTCCTAGCGCCCCGAGCACCCACAGTTCCAAGCGCTGGGCTGCGTCCGGAAGTCCATGGAGCCGAGCTTCCTTCCTCGTGCTCTGATTCGCTACAAACCACTTCCATTTCCGCAGAGAGTTCCGAGCCAGTTCACGACCGTTGGAGAGCCGCGTTGCTGTTTTGTTTCCGGGGGAATCTAGTTTGCTGTAGACACGAGACTTCCGGGTGTTCCTCGCGGCCTTTGATTGGCTGTATTTATGCATATATTAGAGTACGAAAAAGAGGCTTTTCCACACGCTAAAACGAATTTGCACGGTTTTAATGTAGATGATATGGTTCCTATAGGATGTGAGTGCTCTCTCTCGTGTCTCTGAGACAGTATATAAAGTTACCATAACCTAAAAGTGATAAGACTAGAGGGTTTTAAATAGCCAACGGCGCCACAACTAAGTTGTGTTGTATGAAAGGAGAGAAGGTTAGCACTCCCCTTGACAAGGATGGAAGAGGCTCTCGGGCCTAACAACACGCATACGGTTAAGGCATTGCCACCTACTTCGTGGCATCTAACCACTGTTTTTTGTTGTTTTCACTGACAATGGGGCACGCCAGGGCGCCTTCACCACCTCGGCGGTGTGCGAGGGCTAGCGGGTGTCCTCCGTGCAGGCCCTCTACCTCTGGTGTCTCCGCCGTTGTGCAGGGAGCCTGGCGGGGTGGACAAGTGTCACCTAAAGAAATGCCAGAGCCTTGCCCAGGGGACAGGACTGCTGCCCTGTGGGTTTCCATCACTCCTGCCCGTTTTGAATCCATGTGCACATTCCCTTCAGCATGTGTACACAGATGTGTACGTACTTCTGGTTGCTTTGTTTGCTGTATCCGTTGGTATTTGAATTCTTTGAATTGGTGGCGACAAGTCCAGCCATGGAGCTTCTGGGCGGAGCTGGGGCAGGGCAACCAGGCACAGCCTCGGGACTGCAGGGGAGCCCTAGCCTCCTAGTCAGGGGCGCCCGGGGCGCGGAGCAGCTGGAGATCAACCGCCACCCACAGGCAGGCCTCCCACAGGCAGGCCTCAGCGGGGCAGTTCACACCCTGTGAACGTGCACGAGCACTCGGACATGTACACACAGACGTGTGTATACACCTGTCAGCTTTTTTAGCTTTCGTTTTTGTGGAGCATGCGGACATATATACTTTTGTAAAGATATTAAGGCAGTGGTCGGCAAACTGTGGCTCGAGCCACATGCGGCTCTTTGGCCCCTTGAGTTTTCTGCAAAGGCCTGCTTAGGAGGACCCTAATTAAGTTAATAACAATGTATCTACCTATAAGTTTAAAAAATTTGGCTCTCAAATTTCATTTCGTCGTAATGTTGATATTTGGCTCTGTTGACTAGTGTTGCCCTGTAAACCAGGCCTCAGTTGGATTTGGTTGCAGGCTCCATCCCCAGTGGGGGCAGCGGCAGGATGCAGCCAATTGATGTTTCTCTCCCTCTCCCTTCCTCTCTAAAATCAATAAAAATATGCTTTTTATAAAGAAATTCCTTTTACAGATTCTACGTATTTGCTGCCTAGAGAATGAAAGCCCGGGGACTTGCACTAACAGGGAGGGCCACAGGCAGCAGAGGCGCCGTCTCGGGAGCTGGAGGACTGGGCGGGAGGGTCTCCGCTCTCCCTGGTTGTCACACTCCCTGTGTACAGGCTGGTTTTTAAAACCCATGCACTCTCGCCCAAGGCCCCTGCTGCAATAGGCCCACAGCAACCCCACCCCATAACAGATACACATGAAGGTGAAAAATCCTCAGAGGACAAAAATACAAGACATGAAAATCTTTATTTCCAAAAAGTGAATGTGTTTTTACATAAATCTACAACAGAGAATTGCAATGTAGAAAAAATACACTATATTCAGGATACGGTGCTCCGCACACACCCCTCCTCCGGGGCAACCCGACCCCAGAAGCAACAAAACAAGGAACGACCTCCCTCCTCAGGGACCTCCCTTAGGAACCGCCAGCCAAGCCCCCGGAGCCTCAGCTCTCCAATCAGGACGCTCCGAGCCGGGCCGGCCCGAGCCCTCACCCTCTCCCTGCGGCCGTGCCCCACAGACAGACAAGCCACGAACACCGTACTTCCAACGACGGTCTGTGACTGCCGCCCCATGAGCCTTCAGAACTGTAACACTCGCCCTGGGCCACAGTGGCCACCAGGGGGTTTCCCAGGCGGCCTGTCTGAGGGTGGCCCCACTTCCTCACAGCCCATCACCACTTAGCACCGTCCCGAACCCCAAAACCAGGGCCCGAGCTTCAGGAGAGCAGGGGCTGAGACCAAGGCTGTGGATGGATGTCAGCGTCTGCTCACCCAGCCTCAGTGAGACTGACCTCCCTCCCGCCTCCACCGAAGTCTGTGCTGCAGACTGGGTTCAAATCCAGGGGGGACGGGATGGGACGGGACACTTGCTACATCAGGGGTCCCCAGGAACCAGCCACTGCCACAAACTGCTCTGCAGTCCTGGCCTCATGCCCACTCCTCCCGGGCTGGGCTGGCCAGGAGGGCCAGGAGGGCGGATGACAGACCCGGCTCCCTGCCGCCGAGGCCTCCAAGAAACCTGCCGGGCCTCAGCCGGCAAGAGGCCAGCCACCAGCGAGAGCCATCCGCAACGTTCAGCAGGACGTTCGGGGCGGGCTCCGCCGCAGCCAGCCCCTGGATCTCTCCCCGCCCACGCACAGTGTAAAGTGCGGGCCCAGTGCGGGACGGGTCCGCTCACCTGCCTCACGCAGGGACAGGGTGCCGGGTGCTGCCACGCGGCCCAGGCCCTCTGCGTCCCGCCTGAGGGGCGGCGTGTTGCGTGGGCACCACACACCAGCACTGAGCCCCAGGTTCCCAGGCAGCCTCTCAGGGTCTGGGTTCGACACCCACACGGGGAATGACTGGGACCTGCAGAGACTGGCAGAGAGGCCGAGAGGTGACGGGTCACAGAGCTGGCACGGGCATAAAACATCAAAACAGCACAGAACATTTCCTGGGGAAACACGGCGATAAACTGAACCGCCTCACCTTCTGAAACAAAAATGAAAAGTCTGGTTGACGGAACACAAGAGACTGGGAACTCTTCCCAGCCAGAGGAACTGGCAAGAACGTCACCTTCTAGAACTTTCTGGTGAGACCTCTCCCCCCTCGGCCTCAAGGTCCTCAGAGGGGCCCAGGCCCCGCCCTCATCCCCAGCCTGGGTCAGGAGACCCCGGGCTCTGCCCCTGCCGGTCGGTAGCGTCCCGGCCGCGGCGCGGGCCTAGCAGTCGCTCTTCCAGAGCTTGATGGTCTTGTCGTTCTCCAGCGCGGCCGAGGCGATGATGTTCTCTGTCGGGTGGCACGCCGTCGAGATGACAACGTCTGAAAACGAGAGACTGTCCACATGTGCCCTCCCTGTGGCAAGCCCAGGGCAGCCCCCCAGTGCTGACCACGGACTCACACAGCCCGTCCCTGACAGGCCTCGGGCACTGCCCACAGTGACAGCCCCCGGGGTGCTGGCCTGGCCCAAGGAGGCCACACCAGGCTGGGTCACGCCCGCCCTCCCTCGCCGCCTGGCCTAGGCCCTCCGGGGCCTCCGCTCACCTGTGTGGCCCTGCAGCTTCTGCACGATCTCCTTGGTCTGCAGGTTCCAGATGTACACCAGGTTGTCTTCCGAGCCAGACACGATCCACTGGGCACACAGGGCCGAGTGAGGGGAGCTCCCACAGCCCCGAACTCACCCTCCTCCGCACGAGCCCCGACCTTCCCTCCCGCTCGCCACTCAAACAGCCGCACACAGCGAGCCTCGAGGATGTAAAATGTTTTCTCCAATCACCACCTTATAGTTTGTGTCGCGTACATTTCAGCTGAACGTCCCATCTCCTCAGTCCACTCCCCTGGACTGAGGCGGCCAGGCCTGGGGCCCGGCTCTGGGCGGCCCCCGCTCTGCAGCCCCACTCGGCAGCATGGCCTGTAGGCGACCACTCAGACGCCCACCTGTGCCCGCCGCTCCCGGGAGCTGTGCCAGGTCTGACTTACAGGCCCGGCAAGTCCAGGAGCACCCAAGTCACGACATCCCCTTTCTGATGACAGCCGCTGCCACATGCAGCGTGTGGCTCCGTTTTCGGGTGTTTGTGTGTGTTTTGTCCACCCCTCGGCAGGGCCTCTCAAAACTCACCTTCCCCCCGGTCACAGAGAAGTTGGCAAAGATGCAGTATTTCTCATTCTTGTGCCCTGTGTAAGTCTTCAGGCACTGAAAGGACACGGGTACAGTCAGAGTCCCGCTGCCCGCCTCCTGGACAAGTCCCCGAATTCTGAGGGCCGGCCCTTTAAGGCTGACTGAACGCCACCCTGAAAAGCACTCAAATGCCCACAGCACAAACCCACGTGGTCAGAGCAGACGTGCCAGCAGCAAACACCCATGTCGTGGGGAAATTTGCACCAAACCAACTCAGTGAACGTGGCTCTGAGCCCCCAGCTCAGCTCAGCATTACTCAACACCCCCCCCCCCCCCCCCCCCCCGCCTCCGCACCCGCCCGGCGTTCTCCGCTGCTCACCTTCCCTTTGCTGTAGTCCCAGAGTTTCAGGGTGCTGGAAGGAGAGAGGGGGGTCACACACGCTCCCCGGCTGCTGTCACTGCACCCTCTGCAGGCTGGAAGCCCCAGGTGCAGGTGCCAGTGCCAGCGCCAGCAGTGGGATTTGAGGACACCCCAGAGCACAGAGCGAGGACCCCAAATATTTAGCTCAAAGACATTTTGAAAGAAAGCTGCTGGCTGCTCCCACATCACTGAGGGTCATCTCATGTCTACTAGAGGGGCGTGGGGACCTGGTTCCAGAAACCCCCACCAGACTTCAGCACAGCACCGCCTCTGGGGCAGAGAGGCCCCCCGAGGGTGCTGGGCCTCGAACACACTGGGAAACCAGCCGGCCCAGCAAGGCACCCCCCAAGGAACGCAACGGTACTCAGCCATGGGAATCTGCACAGAACCAGATCAAAGCTCAGCCTGTCCCCCAATCCTGCAGCTGGGGAGTTGGAGGGAAGAGGAAGGGAGGGGAGGGGAGGGGAGGGGAGGGGAGGGGAGGGGAGGGGAGGGGAGGGCCTGTCCCCGGCGGAAGGGCTGCTGTGGGGCGGCGGGAGCACTCACTTGTCCAAGGTTGCTGCCAGGATGTACTTGCCATTCGGGGAGAACTTGACGAAGGACACCGGGGGGTTGTCGTCATCTGCGGGAAGCGGGGGCTGAGCAGGGCTCGGGCCCGGGGGCAGGTCCACCCATCGCTGCTTAGGACCCTCAGGTGAGGCAGCTGCCACCGGTGCCAACACCCCTCGTGGCCCCGTGTGCAGCCCACGGGCCCTGTGGCCATCACCTCCGGCACGAGGGAGCACAGGGCCGCAGCGGTGAATACTCAGGGTGCCAGCCCCCCACGGGCAGTGGGGGATCCAGGATCAGCTTCCTCATGTGAAACATACGCACACGCCAGGCAGGCGGAGGTCAGGACACACAAACGACTGGGTGAACGCTCTGTGACTCCCATGACCGTTTTGGCAAAAGACCTGTGAGCTCCTCCAGAAACGCCCTCAGTACACCCACACCGCTGCGTCTGAGCCCGGTGGCCTGGGACCGGGTCGGAGCCACCACCCCTCACAGCCGGCCGGGCTCAGCACTCCGGCCCCGGGGGGCCTCTCCGCCACGTGACAGTGCGCGCCGCCTGGCCGGCGAGGGGCCTGACCGGCGAGGGGACCGGGAGCTGCACCTGGAGCGGGAGCAGGGGCAGCTGGTGTCCCGGGTGCCAGGGGAGCGGCATTACCACATCGGAGAACCCGAGCCTGGCTGCGGGGCACCTGGGGCCGCAGGCTGGGACCAGACACTGGAAAGGCACGGGGAGGTGTGAGGCCGCAAGTCCCTGGGTTCCCGGGGCCGCACTGGGAGGCCGGCGGGTAACGAGGCGAGATGAGGACACCGACAGCCCAACCCAGCCCCTGAGCACAGCATCAGCGGGACCATGTGCTCAAGTCCAGAAGGTTCTACCTCCTAGACCAGGACTGAGAAACGGGACCGGGAACCATTGCCCACTGCCCGCCTTCCCCAGGCGCTGGTGCTGCTGGCCTCGGGCTGGGTAGCCTCTTGGCCTCAGTCTCTGCCCACCGCGGGTGGCGAGCGGACCAAAGGTTCACATAGCTGCTCACAGGGCAGAAGAGCCGCACAGCCGCCCGGAGATGCCGTGGCGGCTGCAGGCAGTAAGGACACTCCTGTCCTGGTCCGTTTGACTCAGTGTTAGAGCATCAGCCCAAGGACCGCAGGGTCAGTGGTTTGATTCTGGGTCAGGGAACTGATGTTTCTCTCCCTCCCTCCCTCCCTAAAATCAATAAAAATATATATCTTTCAAACATATTCTCAGGGATTAACAAAACTAAAAAAGTGAGGCCTACCCAGCCTGACTAGGTCTTAGGAGTCTGACACCAGCGCACAGGACAGCCTCTGCGAGGACCGGGAGCCTCAGGGACCAGCTCTTTGGGGGTGCCCGCCTTACAAGCTTCCATGGCAGCCTCGGACGGAGCTTAGGGGCGCACAACCCCTGGTCAGCCCCTCCACGTGGCTGCCGGCTGCACCGGCTCCCCTTGACCTCCAACTGCGAACACTTCCAGGCTGGCTCAGGTGATGAGGCTCCTCAACAGAGACACGCCCCGACTGACACCCTGCAGGGCGGACGCCCTCCCCACAGCCTTCCGAGGCCCAAGGCCCAGGGGCCCATGGCACCCAGCTCACAGGCACACCAGGCCTGCAGCCCGCCCACAGCCTCCCGCCCGCCAGCCCAGGCCAAGGCCTCCCCCTCCAGGACACGGGGCCAGAGCCGCCCTCCCCTCTAATCCCGCCCTCCCCGCCTCAGGCCTCAGCTCCAGGCTCCCCACGCCCCTCCTCCCGCAAGCCTGGAGGGCGAGGCTCAGTCACAAGTGCCCCAGACACGACTAGGAGGCCGCCCCGAGGCCGGCCGAAGCCCAGGGCCTGCCCAGCAGGCAGTGCTCAGGTCCTTCAGAGGGCAGGAGGGGAGGGCGGCAGAGGAGGGGCAGACCCAGGACAGAGAAGGGGCTCCGGAGCCTCAGAGGAGAGCCCCCGGGCAGCGCTTACCGATCAATGTCTTGAGGCACTGGCCAGAGGCGGTGTCCCAGATCCGGCTGCAAAGCAAACACCTTGTGAGGAAGCAGTCCCAGCCAGTGGGTGCGGTGGCCTCAATGGGACTGCGCTAGCGGGAACACGCTTCCCCCTCGCTCACTGTCCCGCATCCCTCGTCCTCTCCACAGCTCCCGCCCGTTCCCGGGACAGAATGGGCGCTGCACACGCCGGACCCGTGTGCTCTAGTTCCTCCTCCACAGCGGGGTCTCACACACAGGCAGCCGGGTTGGCCCCACGCCCTCCCCGCCCGGCCCCGCGGCACTCTCCAGCCAGCACGGGCATCTCCCTCCCCTGGGGCTGCTCCCTCTGCAACCCACGGACGTCGATGTCCCCTTGGCTTCCCACCGCTCGACCCCATCACCCGCCCGTCAGACCTGCGGTGGCCACTCTGTTAGGCGTTTCCGAAAGAGGACGAAGGGCCAGAGGGGCCTAACCCAAACCCGAGAGCCTCTGACAGGCTCAGCCGCCAGCCCTGCGGCCCCCACACCCTGGGCGCCCTCCTTCACTAAGCGGCCTGCTGTCTTCCGTCTCGTTTCTGCTGAACGCGATCAAGAAACTAGACACACTTTCTCTCCCTTGTACGTGGCAGGTCCTACTCGGGTCATCAACTCAGCAGAGGCTACCCCTCTGTTCCTCCCAACCCGCCCTGATGCTCGGCCGAGTTCACCTAAACCAGCGGTCACCAACCGACCGCTGACCTAAACCATCACATGCCCATCTTCCTCCTGCGCCCTCACCCCTGCACATCACATCACACCTCCCAGCTCCACGACCACGGTCCCCAAGGCCGCCGCCCCGCCCCCTGCGCCTGCGGTGGGGGGTCTGGGTCCACCACTCGGGACTGACGCCTTGTGGACGCCAGGCAGGCTATGAGCGGGCCTCCCCACCCCAGGCCCGGTCCATGTCAGTGTCCACGGGCACTCAGTCTGGTCCAGGCCTCGCGGATCCCCTGCAGGGAGGCACCCTCCCGCCACACACACTGGCTGTGGGCCTGGCAGCACCCACCACCTGAGACTCACTGGTGTCCACCTGTCCACAGCCTGCCTCCCGCTGTCGCTGCCCGAGGCCCATGGCCCACGGCCCATGGCTCACGAGCACGCGTCACCAAGGGGAGGGAGGCCTTCACTCACCAGAGCCCGTCGTAGCTGCTGGACACGATCAGGGACCCGTCGCGGTTGAAGTGGACCTGACGGGGAGGGGGAGGAGGAAGACTTGAGCCAGTGACACGGGCTTCTTCCCCGCGGCCCCACCCGAGTGCGGGCACCCCCTCGTGCTGCCACGGTGCTAGGACGGCTCCACCCCGAGGAGCCACAGAAGAAAACCAGCTGCAGTCTGTCCAGAGGAGCCAGTCACTTACTACGAAACGCAATGAACATAAACCACGGCCGCAGGAGGCCACTCCTGAGGGCCTGTCCTTCCGGGGATCCGGCCCCCAGCCATTGCCAGTGCCCTCACCACCCAGGGAAGGCAGCCTGTCCCAACGGAACCAAAAACGACTTCCCCTGACATTGTTTTACAAAAGCAAAAAAAATTAAATTAAATTTAAAAAAATCGGGGGATCGGTAGCCTCCTAAGAATGGACTCAAGTGGCTTCTCACCCAGGTGCCTGCCCATGGCCATCCAAGCTCCGGCCTGACACCCCACCACCGCTCCGGCCTGACACCCCACCACTCTCAGGAGCCGGGCAGGGACAGCACACGCGGGCTGCCTGAGCGGTCTGGCTTTGTGGGGGAGGGCACAGGAAGGAGATCCAAGCAGCTCCAAACCCCGCAGGGACACGGGGACCTGCTGCCAGCCGAGGCTGACTGCACCTCGGCCACTTACCATTTACTTAACCTGAAAGTCTAGCTCTGCAGGGCGGTTGGGGGGGACACACAACTCCCTGTAAATACGTTCCACTCTGACACTGGCTGACGCACCTTTGGGTTTTCCTTCTCCCCCACTGCCTCTCAGCGCCAGTAAAAGGGTGGCAATGCCCGGAGGGAGCTCACACGCATTCCTACTCTTCCCGTGGAGTCCCGAGCCCACTGTACAGGATAAGCCTTCTCACAACAAATAACTTTTAAACCGGCCTTGCTTCCTGCCACGTGACCCGCTCCTAGGTGAGATGGAGGCGCAGGGGCCTGTGTGCAGCGCGACTGCATTCTGTGCCCGCGCTGGCCCTGCGGAACAGCCGGGCTGGGACCCCACCGAGCAGGACGGGCGCTCTCGGGCCCACCCACCACCCTTTCTCACAACCGGATTCTCACCGCAACGGGGCTGTCCTGCCCGCCTCCGGCCACCAGCCACCACCAGAGCTACTGGCTCCGCCTAACCTCACGCTGCACCTGGCCACACTTCCCGGCCTGGACACCACCCCCACGCTATAGCCACCTGCCCCTCCACGGACCGAGGTTCCTCAGGGTCCCCACCCGCCGCAGCGGCGATGGGGCCGGAGCCCCCAGCCAGAGGGACTTACGGCGGAGACGGGGTCCGAGTGTGCAGGCAGGGTCTTGAGGCACTTCCCCGTCTTCACGTCCCATATCCTCACGCTCTCATCGAACTGCCGACAAGGAGAGATCAAGGCCACGCCCCAGGGAGGACAGGAGCCGACAGACCCTCCGAACCCAAACCGCCACCCTCCCGTCAGCAGGTCACCTGTGCCCGCCCCGCCCCGCAGAGGCCAGCCCACTTACGGAGCCTGAGACAATGAGGTTAGACTGCGGGTTGAAGTTACAGCAAAAGACATAATTACTGTGTCCCTTCAGGGTTTTCAGACACTTTCCCTAAAACGAAATATTGACAGACTGTCACCCGGGGTCCGCTGGTGGGGCCAGGCTGACTGAGGCTGACCTGGGAGAGCCAGGCCGCCCGGGACCCGCTGCCCCAGCCCACACACACACACACACACCCCCAGGAGGGGACCCCAGAGTTTGGCTTACCGAGCTCACATCCCATATCTTTAGGGTTTTATCATCTGAGGCAGAAACGAGGAGGTTAGAATCCGAGGACCAGGCCACATCTGATATTCCCTAGGGAGAAAAGACAAGAGGGTCACCGCCTTGAAGGACAAAACACAATTAACCAGCAGAAGCCAACCCCCCCATCCAACTGGACACACAGCTCGTCCCACTCTGCAAGCAGGTCCTCAGCCAGCGCTAAGCACCGCGTGGCCCCCAACAACCGCGCTCTCGGTGGCACTGCAGGCCTCCGTGGGCAGAAACTGGTCTGGGACTCAGGAGCATTTGCTTAAAAAAAAAACAAGAGGTGGCAGCTCTGGCCAGCATGCTCAGTGGTTAGTGTCAGCTCACGCACCCAAGAGTTTTGGGTTCAATTCCCAGTCGAGGGCAGGCACCTGGGTTGTGTGATGTCTTTCTCTCCTAAGCCCCTGGGCCCTTCTTTTGCTTCTGTTATGCGTTCTCTGAGCTCACTCTTTTTACCTTTGTGACTTGTCTAAATAAACTTTCACTTGCATTTGGAGGGGCCTGTCAAGGTAGCTCAGTGGTTGAGCGCTGATCCATGAACCACGTGATTCCCGCCAGGACACATACCTGGTTTCAGCTCAATGCCCAAGTGGGGTGTGCAGGAGGCAGCCGGTCCTTCTATCTCTCTATCCCTTTCCCTTCCCCTCTCCAAAATCAATAAAAAACATATTTAAAAAATAAAAAGAATTTGGGGGGGGAGACTCAATTCCACAGGCCCACCCACGTGATCGCTGGAGCTACGTGTCCAGCAGCCACCAGTGTGCAGATACCTACCAGCTTGTGACCAGATATTGTTTTCTCAAATTTCCCATCGTAGGCACCCCAGATTTTAATGAGTTTGTCTGCAGCTGAAAGAAAGGATAACAAAGAGCCCAGTCACCCAGAGTCCAAAACCTGGGTTTTCCCATGTGAGCTCCGGGAACAGTGAGGGACCCTGAAGAATGCCACCCAGAGAACGGGCAGTACCTCCCACTCCCCGACCACTGCCACGGACCGGCAACGGGCACCGTTTCCACAGGGCGTGGCTTCTTCCGATTACACACAGAAGCTAACAGGCACACCCATGCTGCACCGACACAGAGTGGTGTCGGAAAGCAAGCCCCTTACACACACACACACACACACACACACGAGGCCTCGATGATACCTACACGAACTGGCCAGCCACTCCCCGTTGGGGCTGAATTTCACGGAGGACACGGCTTTCGTGTGGCCGGCCAGGGTGAACTTGAGGGCATAGTTTGGCTTCACAGGTGTAGGCTGGTGAGGAAACAGAGCTCGTCAGCCCCAAATGCCCAACCGTCAGCTGAACCTGATTCCCCAGCTGAATGGCAAGCTCATACCTCCGGCTTGACGTCAAACCTGTACCACGTGGCTATCAGAGCCGTCTGCATGTCCCCTCAACCTGAACAGCCAGCCTGAGCTCCGACTTCTGCAGCCCTCACCTCAGTGCCTCTGCTCCACCGCCCTAATCCCACCCACCCAGACCACCGGCGCCCGCCCGCCCCGCATGCAGCCCCATGCACACGGAAGGCTGCTCCGGGTAAGAGGCCTGCAAGGTCTGCACACCCGCCCAGGCATCAGGACCGTGGCGAGGGGAGCTGCAGGTCAGCCGCCGCCGGGCCTACACTCCCAGCCCGAGGAGCGGCGTTGTGGCTAAGGCCCCTCCCAGGGGACGGGTCTGGACACCGCCAGGCCCTGCCTAACCCCGCAGCACTGCTCGGAGGGAGAACACTGCCGCCGGAGCGCCCTTCCCCGGCACCCACAGCCTCAGGCCCTGCGGTTAGTCCCCCGGGGCCAGGGACTCGCCTTGCTCTGCGTGGCCGACGACGAGGGGGTGGGCTGCGCTCGGGCAGCCTCCGTCTCTGGCTTCTTCTCCTCCGTTGCCATGGCTCCGAGGCCCACCCAGCAGCAGGGAGAGGCAGGCAACGGGTTCCCAGCTCCACACACAACACTCGGCAGGAAGGGCTCTGGGCTGATCGCAGCCTACAGTGGGGGACCTGGGCCAACAAGCAAACACGTTCTATAAGTCAATTCCAGGAAAAGGGTAGAAACCACTGGACCACCTTACTGAGCCTGGATCAGCCGCTCAGAGGGGAGGCGCCAGACTGCTACCCTGATCCCTAAAGCTCCCTGAGGCTGCCAGGGCGGAGGCTCCCTCAGGCCCCTCCTTCAAGGCCGCTTCCCCACCAAACCTGCGGGAATGCAGGAATGCAGCCCCTCCCGCAGCCCACCCGCCCGCCAGCAAGCTCCAGGCTCTTCTTCAAAGGGCCTTCCGCCTTAGAAACCACTGGAGACTCTGGTCGGGAAGAACCAGCCGGATCTCAGGTGTGGGAACCAGATCCTCCAAGTCTGCAAACCCCAGGGCCCCCGCCCTGCCCGCTGGGGCAGCCCCTCGGTCTGCAGGTGGGGAGCACGCACGGAGGGAAAGCCGCTGCCCCATCAGGTCTCCCTGACCATGGGAACTGCCCCTCCCAGAAGCACACGGGAGGGGAGCCGCCAGGTGTTCCTGCCCGCACCACGGGCCACCCACCTCCCGGAGCTGGGACCACCGGTGAGGAGCGTGCACGCCGAAGTTCTCGCTTGGAGCTTAGAGCTAAAGCGTGCGCAGTGAAGGGAAACGGAAGCCATCACACAAAAGAGCACGTCTCCAATCTCCACCCAAGAAGGGAAAGGAATTACAACGCGGCACAGCTGTGCAGGCGGGCGGCGGGGCTGGCTACCTGCGGGAGGACGGAGCCCTGCACCGCCGGGGAGAGGGGAGGGGTGCAGGGGAGGGGGGTGCGGGCAGCCCTGTGGCACTCGGCTGCCAGCGGCCAAGGCTCCTCTGCGATTACCTTCTGCGGCCTTGGGGGGGGGGGGGGGAGCCAAGGACCCGGGCTACAAAGTCCATTTCCCAGGACGCAGCCGGACCACACGGGGCTGCGGCCAGGGTGGCCCTGCGGGGCGAGCCCAGCACATGAGAGGAGAAAGGGGCTTCAGGCCCCCCCCCCCGCCCCCCAGCGCAATTTAGCAAAAAAGCAGGCCCACCAGGAGGTGCGGCTTGGCGGGCAAACGCCCTCAGGTGAGGAGGAAGGAGGCCCAGCCCCTCCCTCCGCCAATCCGCTCCCACCTGGGCGAGCAGAGCCTCCACACAAACACCTGCCGCTTCCAGCAGGATCCCCGTTTCCTCCGGGGCGGGGGGTATTTCTCAGACACCGGTGTTCCCCTGGCTCCTTAGAAAGGCGCTCGGAGAAGGGAACACCCACGGCCACTGGAGTTGGGCCCCCGCCTGCCCACGGTGTTCGCCCACCCCCCGAGCCCGGAGCTCCGGCTGCTGGCAAAAGGCAGGGTCCTGAGCTCCAGGGCGGAGGCAGCACCGGAGGCAACGCGGCGCCCCCGCACCGGGCCGCGCTCCGGCTCCTCGCCGCCCCCCCCAGGCCCGGCCGCCCCGGAGGCGTGCCCGGCGCCGGCCCCGGAGCTCGGGGGGAAGAAGAGCGGCCAGGAGGGCGCGACCCTCCGCATCGCCCGGAACGGCTCCGGGGGCCGGGTTGGAGGGGTCGCAGGCTCGGAGCCGCCGCGGGGCCTCCCCTTCCGGGCCGCGAACCCCATCCTGGGCCTGGGGCTCTCGGGCTGAGTCAGAGCAGCAAGCCGGGGTGCGGGCGCTCCCGCGGCGCAGGGCAGACGGGGTGCGCGCCACGTCCAGGCCCGGGGCGCTCGTGGGGTGTTTTATGTTTTCGGGGGGGCGCCGTGCAGACTGGGGCCCTGCAGGCTGGCTGCGGGGAGACGTCGCAGCCCCCGGGCTGCGGGCTCGTCACCAGGCCCCGGGGAGCGGCCGGCCCGGTGGGCGCCGGGGGTCCCGGGGGCCGCGGGGGACGGGACCTCCGCGGCGAGGCCCCGGCGGGGAGAGGAGCCGCGCGCTCGGCCGGAAGAGGGGCGCAGGCGGGCACCCGGAAGGCGCGGCGGCATGGGCGCGCGGGGCGCCTGCATCGAGGGGGCCGGCGGGCGGGACCGGGGCTGAGGCCGGGCGGGCCCGCCGGAACACGTGCGGCGGCGGCGGTTTGGGGGTGCAACGGCGTCGGGCCCCGCGCGTGCACGCGGCGCAGGCGCCCCCCCCCCCCCGCCCCAGCTTACCTGCGGGGCCGCGGCGGGCTGAGCGGGCAGGGCGCCCCGGGAGTCGCTACGGCCGCCGCCTGGGCGGGAGCCGGGCCGAGATCGATGAGGCGGCGCGGAGCAGGCAGTGCGCGTGCGCGAAAGGGCCGCCGCGGCGTGGGGGCGAGGCCAGAGCACAAAGCCGGCCTCTCGGAGCGGCGCTACGGGGCGCGGCGAGGGCCAGAATGCCTCGGGCAGGCCCTACGCCTTAAAGGAACAGTACATAGTGTGTGCTTCCTACTTAAAAGCCTCAGCCCCGTAAGTAGCCGGTTGCAGGCCGTTCTTCTCCCGCGCTTTCTAAAAACTGAAGAGTGCCAGGGTCCCCTCGAATGCTCACATCCTGAGCTCCCCCTGCAGCGGGGCTCCCGGGAGCAGCAGAGCTCTCCCCCAGGAAGCGAGGGCTGGGGGGGCCCAACGTCTCTTCTGAGCTCCGGTCCCTCCTCGGTCGCGCGCTCAGGGCGGCCGCTGGCGCGTGCGGGGCATCCGCGCCGGGTGTCCGTGAACGCTCTGCTCCGGGCGCCACCGGAGACAGTGGCTCTTACCTTCCCGCTCTACAGCGAAGACGGCGAGCTCCCAAGGCTTCCGATCGCCGGCTCCGCGCCCACCGCGCTCCGGCGGGGCGCCCCGCTTCTCTCCTGAGCCCCCACCCAGGAGCCAATGGGGGCTAGCGGGCTGCTCTGCTGTCTGCAGGGTGAGGTCTCAGGTACCATCACCTGCAGTTACACGCGGGAAGGGGAGGGGCTCAGAGGCCTCGGGAGGCCCCAAACCCGGTGCATTCACACACACACTCACTCACACACACACACACACACACACACACGGGGGGGGGGGGCCTCCACTGCCCACGTGGGTCTTAGCGTCTTGGAGGGGGTCACAGCCTCCCGGCCCCGCGCCCCACCCCAGCCCGTCTCAGAACGACAGGCAGCCTGTTATTTACCGACTGAAACCGGGAACACCGACCACGACTCGGGATGCGGTGCAAACAGGAGGACGGAGCATTTGAGATGGACCTGTCCGGGGAAGGTTGCCATGGACACTGGCCGGGTAGACCCGCAGCTGATGTGGGGCGCTCCTCCCAACCATCTCTGTGCCCCGGAGGTGAGGCCAGGCTGCAGGAGGTGACCTGACTGGTTCAGGAGGGAGAAGGGCACCTCCGGCCACGTCCTGCCCTGCCCCGGGCCCACCTCCCTGCTGGCCACGGTCTGAAAGCCCAGCCCCAACCGGTCACACCCTAGGACTCAGCTGGCTTCCCCTGGCCCTGGGTCCAAATCCAAACTCGGCCCAGGGAGTTTACCAGACCCACCTCCTCCGCTCACCTAGTGCCACCCCCAAACTGAGTACCCCGGTGCCAGCGCCAACGCCCAGGTGCTTCCAGGCCTCCAGCTCCAGCTCACCCTGCGGCAGGTGGAAGAGACCAGGCCCCTGATCCCCGAGCTCAGAGCGCAGCCAGGTGCCCAGGTAACCTGGTTTCACCTCCCGCCTCCGGAAGATGGAAGCTCCAGTGAGCCCCACAGGCAGGGCTCAGTGGTTGAGCTGCTCCCTATGAGCCCGGAGGGCACAGTTCGGCTCCAGGTCAGGGCACAGGCCCCGGTTGCAGGCTCCATCCCTGGTGGGGTGTGTGCAGGAGGCAGCCCAGCCCATGATTCTCTCTCATCGTTGATGTTTCTTTCTCTCCCTTCCTCTCTGAAGTCAATAATATATATATGAGTCAGCCAATGAATACATGAATAAGTAGAACAACAAACACGTTTCAAAAAAAAACAAAACATAGGACTCCAAGCTTTTGAGAAGCCATATTAGTCACAGGGACAGTGGAGGGCTTTCCGCAGGTGGCAGAGGAACAGACCACGTGGCAGGAACTGTGATCTCCTCCCTCCCCCCACCCCACCCCCACACACCCAAAGCAGGCAGCAAGGTGGGTGGGAGCACTGGCCCTTTAATGGCCAAGCCCCCAGGTTGGATTCCGATGGCAGTTGATGAGGGAGCCTCATGGGTCCCAGGGACATGGGGGGACGTGCAGGCCCCAGGCCTTGCAGGGGCCGCTGGCCAGGTTTCCCTGCGGGACAGTGCCCCCACTCCGCCTCCATTCCTGGGAGCTGCTGCCCAGCGAGCCCAAGGCTCCCCAGCCCAGGTCAGTGGGTCTGGGGGACGTTCCCTGTCCCTGGTGGCTGGTTTGGGGGAGACTTAGGACCCCGCTTTCCTCCATGCCTCCTCGTGGTCCGTGGGACAGGCGTGTACCCACCAACCCTGGGCCCCGCGGACCTTCAGCTAACCAGAGGCCGTTGGCCACTGAGCCTGGTACCCAGACAGCCTTTTCTAGCCCTGGCTGCCCCAGCCCTCGCCGGGGCCTTGGTTTGCCCGGGACAGAAAGAGCAGGTGAGCCAAAACCGGTGTGGCTCAGTGGTAGAGCGTCGGTCTGCGGACTGAAAGGTCCCAGGTTCAATTCCGGTCAAGGGCATGTACACTGGTTGCGAGCACATCCCCGGTAAAGGGTGTGCAGGAGGCAGCTGGTCGATGTTTCTCTCTCGTCGACATTTCTAGCTCTCTATCTCTCTCCCTTCCTCTCTGTAAAAAATCAATAAAATATATTTTAACAACAACAACAAAAAAAAAGAGCAGGTGACAGGAGGAAGCGGGACTCCGCCTCCTAGGTTTCTCAGGATTCTCTCCTTCCAGGGCCTCTGCCAAGGGTGTGCCCTCCCTCATGGACCCGCCCCTCCCTCTCTCCCTCCCTCCCTCAGCACCATTTCCCTTCCCCCTGCATCACCTCCCCCTGATGCCACCCTCTCTAAGGTGACCCCATAGGCTGCCCCCCGCCCCCCCGCCCCCCCCACCCTGTGACTGAGGGCTTCATTGACATAGCACTGTCTCATTTGGAAACCGAGTCCGGTCGGCATGGCTCAGGGGTTGAACATGATCTATAAACCAGGAGGTCACACTTTGGTTCCTGGTCAGAGCACCTACAGGGGTGCAGACTCAATCCCTAGTGGGGTGCCTGCAGGAGGCAGCCAACCCGTGGTTTTCATCATTGATGTTTCTATCTCCCCCTCTCCCCCTCTGAAATCAATGAAAATTTTTTTTTTTTTAAAGAAAGACTCTGTCCCGGACCGTCCCTCAGCCCCAGGGAAGTGTAGACCTAACTGTCCCTCCTCAAGGTCCCCAGGCCCCTGGGCTGGCCCCCACCCCCTGCTTCTCCGTCCCCTTCCCATCATCCCCTGGGAGCATGCTGGCCCTCACGCGTCCACCCTCCTCACTCCTGTGGGTCCATGGGAGCAGGGAGCCAGCCCAGGCCCAGAGCCTGATGGGAGGGGCACAGAGTCCGTGCCTAATAAAGACACCCTCCCCAACGAATGAATCCTGGGACTTCCTGCCACTTCCTGTTGGATCTGACCCACCCTAATTTGCTTCAGAGGCCCCACAACTAAATCTGTCTGCCCTTAGCCCCGCCCAAATCCAGGCCTGGGGCGGGAGGGCGGGGGAGGGAGGGGGTCCCCCAGGCGGCCCATCCAGGCTGGGCAGGGTGTTGGCCTGCGGCCAGCGGGCGGGTCTCAGAACAGGAATCCCTGGAATGCGGCTCCCAGCTCCCCAGCCGGGCCCCACTGTTCCTGTCTGCGAGGCCTGGGCTTAATCCCTGGGTTCGAGAGGTCCCGACAAGCTCCTGAGGAAGCCACAGCCCTGGGCAGCCGATGGAAATCAGAGGCCCCAAAAGCCGGGGAATTTGTTCAAAGCCTTTAGGGTGGTTTTTTTTTGGGGGGGGGCGGGGGCCCGGGAGGGGCAGCCGGGGCTCCCGGGGGCATCCTAAGGAACATGAATGCCGCTGCTGTGTGCCACCTGTTTCCCCTTCACGTCAGACCACGCCAGTTGTCCTGGCGAGCAATGCGGCAGCTGCTCTTCCTGGGCCCCACTCCTCTCCCCCCCTCAGCCTTTCCCTCGCCCAGGGCTGCACATACCGGCTCCCTAACCCCCAGGCGCCCTGGGGAGCTTTCTGATGTGATTTTTTTAAAAAATATATTTTATTGATTTTACATTGAGAGGGATAGTTAGAAATGTCGATGAGAGAGAAACATGGATCAGCTGCCTCTTGCACACCCCCCACTGGGGATGTGCCTGCAACCAAGGTACGTGCCCTTGACCAGAATTGAACCCGGGACCTTTCAGTCTGCAGGCCCATGCTCTATCCACTGAGCCAAACCGGTTTCGGCCCGATGTGATTTTTATAGAGGCAGGACTGAGGCTCAGAGAGCCTTGGTGACTCACCCCAGGCCACACCGCCAGGACCGGGAAGGACTGGGCTTGACGCTTTGGGCCTCCGCGCAGGGAGCAGACGACGTGTCCACATTTCCACAGCCGTGTGGCCCAGCGGCCTGCAGCCTGCCTCCTGCTCCCGGCTCAGGGCTCCCACGCCCCCCGCCCCTCGGCCTGCGGACCTGGGCGCTCGGGTCCTTCCCGGACTCTCCGGGCCGTGGACGGCGGGTGATCTCTGTGGGATGAGATCCAGGATAAGTGCCTGGACGGGCTCAGGAGGCGGGGCACTGTACCGGGGACACAGGCCAGTGTGCCAGCCTGGGGGCACCCTCACCTGGCGCTGGAGGGGAGTCCGTGGGCCCGAGGAAGGGCGCCCACAGGCGGCCACCCCAGCACTCGCCTTCCTGGGTTCCCACGCGGGAGAATCCACTGACAGAGGAGCCACGGGCCTGAAATAGAACAGCTGACGCAGCCAGCCAGGAGCCGAAGTCCCCGGCGTGTCCGGCGCCGGGAGGCCAGCTGCCCGCTGCCCCATCCCCGCTCCCGCCCCTCCCTCGTCTTCCCAGGTCTGTGAACCCCCTGGAAGTGGGGCCCAGTGTCCGCAGGGAATGTGGTCCAGGCTTCTCCGAGGCTGGCGGGCAGCCTGGGCTGGCAGGCAGCTGCCACCTCCTGGGAGCCGGGCCTCGGGTGGCAGAACCAGAGGCTGAGCGGCCACCTGCCACGTCCAGCCCCAGAGAGAAATATGGATCCGCTGCCTCTTACACACCTCCTAATGGGGATGTGCCCACAACCAAGGTACATGCCCTTGACTGGAATGGAACCTGGGACCTTTCAGTCCACAGGCCGAGGCTCTGTCCACTGAGCCACACCGGTCAGGGCTGTGGGTTTAGTTTCAATTGTGTCCAAAAATCTTCGCTTCTCTCTGGGATGTCCCTTCCCCGGCCAGCCCTCTCACCGCTGTATCATAAGGATTGCTTCTTCAAATAAAACTCAACTGTATTGCATAATATTTGCCTGTTTGCCATGGGGGGGAAAAATGATCCAGATGAAAAACGACACGAAATCACCCACAAGGGTAGTTCCTGTACCAGGAATGCGGGCCACCCCGCCCCCCTCGCTCTCCTGGAGTGAAGGAAGGAGAGGATGTCCGTACAATCTTACGCGTGAGAACTTACACCTCGTCCCCGGCCACCAGCCTACGAGACAAGTGGTGATTATCCCCATTTTACAGATGAGCAGGTTGAGGTCCTGGCGGGCTGTCGCCTGTCTTCTTGCCTCTGTGGCCACATTAGTGCAGTGCAGCCCCCTCTTCCATGCTGTGCTTGTAAGAACTTTCACTATTACTTTGTGCAAATGATCTCCTTTGGTGGCAGGAAAACCGGGGGAATCTTTCTTTTTTTTCCTTTTTCTTTCAATATATTTTTATTTATTTATTTATTTATTTTTACAAAGAGGAAGGGAGAGGGATAGAGAGCTAGAAACATCGATGAGAGAGAAACATCGACCAGCTGCCTTCTGCACACCCTTTACCGGGGATGTGCTCGCAACCAATGTACATGCCCTTGACTGGAATCGAACCTGGGACCCTTCAGTCCGCAGACTGACGCTCTATCCACTGAGCCAAACCGGTTTCGGCGGGAAAATATTTCTTAAACCAGACCTGTGGTGGGCCCTGGGCAGAGAGAGGCCGGCCCTCATGGAGCTGCCTCTGGAGAGGAGAGGCCAGTAAGAGCCCAAGACCGAGCCCCAGCAGTAACCATGGGGACCACAGGCACCACCTTCCCCACAGATTCTCCCTCCCCTCCCCCAGCGGAGGATCGGCCCTATTTTTGTCCCCCCTGACAGATGAGGAAGCTGGGCTGGGGAGATTAAGTGGCCCAACCTCCTGGTGTTGAAACTCCCGACAACTCGGGAAGGGAGAGAATGGTGGTTGGTGGGGACCGTCAGGGTCACCCAAGTCCCGTCCTAAGGCAGTTCTGCTTCTCCAGGGGTCCCGGGGGAGGCTCCCTACACTGGGAACAAGGAGGGTGAGCCTTGGCCCAGGGGCCCACGGTGTCTGTCACGTCATCGCTCTGACAGACTGCTCCCCAGACATCTCCAGCCGCAGGGAGGGTCCCTGCCCTGAGCCCCCGGGGCCGCACCTGAGGGGCAAGCCAGACTGGTGGGCACGGGCAAGGGAGAGAGGACCTGGGTCCCCCCTTCAGAGCCAGGTCCCCGGGGATGTCCAGGTTCCTGCTGTGCTCCCAGGGGGACTCTGGTCAGCGGAGGCCCAAGGAGGGTCAGCAGCCTCCACAGCCTGGCTGGTCAGGGGCGGCTCTCCAAGGTCAAGGCCAGGGGAGAGGCTCTTTGATTGGCCTCAGGGGGGAGGGGGCAGGGTCTTTTTAAGTGATGATGTGGACCGTCCTGATGGCCAGGCCCAGCGTCCCAGAGAATGAGACCCTGGTGGCAGGATGGGGACGCAGCCTTGGGGGTGAAACAGAAGTGGGGGTACTAGACCAGGGCTTGGAGGAGACACAACCAGGACGGTGGTTCTAAGGAGCAGACCCTCATCTTCCTGGACCTGTCACCCCCCACCCCCCCAAACCTAAAAAGGAAAGGTCCTCCCCAGCCAGGCCTTTCTCTGCAGCCGCAGGGGCTGCACACTCAGCAGGGGCGCGGGGAGGCTGCGGACAGGTGGGTTGGGCCTCTCCTGCACACGGTTCCTCACAGAACTGGTTCCGTTGGACCCAAAGTCCGTTCACCTCCCAGAGCCCAGCGTCTGCCCTGTAAGCCTGGGCAGCGTCTGCCCTGTAAGCCTGGGCAGCCGTGGGTGAGGGGGGGGGGGGTGCAGGCCTCCGGGCCGAACGGGGTCTCTGGCGCCCAGTGTAAAGACGCGGGCACTTGGGGCAGTGGAGTGCTGGCGCAACCTCAGGCCCACCAGTGACCCGGGGCCTGGGGTGGGTCCGGCCGGAAGCGCCACTTCGCAGTTGGCAGGTCCAGCGAGCACTGAGGAAAACGGGTGGTTTCTGAGATTTTATGGTGTGTGTGTGTGTGTGTGTGTGTAACACACACTACGTGCAGCTACCTTAATTTATAGCTGGGGAACGTGTACTTATGTGTACAGCCGAGTAATTGCCACCCAAAACCAGGTCTGAAACCGTGTCCACGAGCTGATCTTGACAAATCACGGGACAAGGGGCCCGGGTCCTTGTTTTCATCTTTGGAGTCTGGAACCTAAGGCTAGGGACCTCGGGTTCATGCCTGCCTTCGCTGGGCAGGTGGGGAAACTGAGGCTGGGGGAGGGGTCTCCCGGCAGGGGCGGCAACGTGTCGGACGCCCCGCCAGTTCCGGACCTTGAGCTCCCCACCCCCAGGCGTTGGGTGCAGGAGAGACGGGCGGGGTGGGTGGGTGGGTGGCGGAGGTGGGCAGACGGGGGCGGAGCCGAGCGCAGCCCCTCCCCGCGCGGGCCGCCCCTGCGCGCGCCCGCCGGCTAATTAGCAGCGCGGTTTGTTTACAAACAAGGGCGCTCTGCGGGTGCACGCCGCGCGGCTGTGCGCGGCCCGGTGCCAGGGCGCCCCCAAACCCCGGGCTCGGAGGCCCCGGGGTGTCTGGCGGCGGGCGGGCGGGCGATGGCCGCGCTCCCGCCTTTTCCACGCCACCCGTGGGCGCCAGGAAATTCGCCCGAGAAGCGCGTCCCCTGCACCGAAGGGAGGGCCTCCCGGGGTCCCCGCCTCGTCGCCGGGGTCGGAGGGGCGCCCCGCCCCAGCGCGCCCCCCGGGCCGCGTCCGCGGGGCGGGGGTCGGGCGGGGGCGCGCGGGGTGGGGCGCGGCGCCGGGGGGGCCGGGACATGTAGTCCGCGCGCCGCCGCCTCCCCTGGGCAGCCCGGGCGGGGCCCCGGCCGCGGACTACGACTCCCGCCAGGCTCCGCGGCGCGGCGCCCGAGCCCCGCTCGGCTCCGGCGCGTCTATTATGCTGCCGGGGCCGGCGAGCCAGAGAGGAGCCGGCCGCGCGGGCCGGGAGGGGACGGCCGCCGGAGCCGCCGAGGCCAAGTACGCCTTTCTCTTGCTTCCTTGCGCGCGCGGGGCGGCGGGCGGCGGCGGGCCGGGCGGGCCGAGCGGGCCGGGCGGGCCGGGCGGCGCGGCCCCGAGTCCCCGGCGCAGGCCGCCGGCGGGTCCGGGGAGCCGGGCGCCCCAGCCTCCGCCGCCGCCGCCTTTGTGCGCGGCCACGATGCAACAAAGCGCGGCGGCCGCCCGGGCCCCGCTCCTCGCCCGCCGCCGGCTCCCTCCCTCCCGGCCGGCCGGCCGCGGCCTTGCTCGGGGGGCGGCGCCGCGGCCCGGGCCGGCTCGGGGGCGTCGCCGCGGGCCGGGGCGCGGAGCCTGGAGTTGGCACGGCCCGCGCCCGCCGGCGTCTCCCGCGCGTCCAGCCTCACGGAAGGGATTTTTTCCCCTGCGCTCGGCCCGCCATCTTTTGGAGGGAGGACGCGGCGGGGAAGGCGCGCGGCGCGTCCCGTGCGCTCCGGCGCCACTTTCTCGGCGCGCGCGCCCCGCCCGCCGGGCTCCCGCCGTCGACGCGGCCGGGGCGGGGGGCGAGGCCAGGCCCGAGCCCGGCTCTGCGCGCGGCCGCCCGGAGTCCGGGGCCCGCGGGTGGCGCGGCCCGAGGGCAGTGCCCTCCCGGAGTTGGGAGCCCGGCGCCGAGTTCGAGCGCCCGGGCAGGGCCGCTGCAGCCGGGCGGGAGGAGCCGCAGCCTCCCTTGGAAAACAGCCCGGAAAGCCCTGATCCGCGGGCGGCCGAGTTGGAGCGGGAGGAGCGGGCGCTGCTCTGCGCCCTCCTCGGGGTGGGCATGTTGCAAACCCCTCGGGGAGCAGGGCTCACCCCAGGCCTCCGATGTCCACATGTTCTGGGGGCGGGAGTCCTTCGTGAATAAAGCTGGGGGCTCGGGGGCGGCGGTCCTCTCTCCACAGGTGGCTCCCTTGGGGGCAGGGTCGGGTGGAAGCTTTGGGAAACCTCTCCCGCGGAGCCAGGGGCAGTTTTGCAAAGATAAGAAATGGGGTCACTGCACGGGGGGGGGGGGGTGGCTGGGGGGGGAGTTCTCTCTTTTGGGTCCAACCCCTGAGTGTCCTGCGACCCTTATTTTTGGCCAAAAGCTTTCTGCCCAGAATTTCATGACGTGCCCCCACTCCGTCTCCGAGTTAGAGCCTGGCTAGGGACGCAGAGTTGGGGGGTGGGGGGGTGTCAGTGGGCTAACTCCCAGCCGGACAGGCCCCTCCTCTCAGGCCCTGCTCCTTCCCCGCTCCCTGTCCCCCTCCCCGCGGCGGGAGGTGCCCGGTCCCTTTCTCTGCTCTGTAACGTGGGCTCTGCTCCGTGGCCTGGGTGAGGGGTGGCATGCTTCGGGGGGATTCTGACTTAGGGGAACCCAGAAAAGGCCTGAGCCCCTGGGGGAGGGGGCTGGGCCTCGGAGTTAGGGACTCCTGCCCTGCCCTCCCCGCAGCTCTGAACGTGGGCCTTTCATTTGCAAATAAAGGTGTGAGTTTGCCCTTGTCTGTCTGGAGGCCTTGATGTGTGCCGGTGGTTACAGATCGGGAAGGCTGGGCACGGCTGCGCCTGGGCGCGGGGCGGGGGCGGGGCGTTTCTCCCCGGTCTTTCTGTAACTTGGGGGCCCCATGCCTGGACCCTGGGCGTCTGGAAACGCCTCCCAGCAGCTCCTGGGGCTTCGATGGGGCCCCTCACGGGGTCCAGGGAGGAGGGGCTCCTGGGCGGACCTGGTGGGGGTGACTTGGTGTCCGGGAGCCCGAGCTCACGTGCGCCCGCCCGGGAAGGGAGTTTGCATGAAGGGTTTGTAAACACGGCTCCCGCCTCGCCTCCTTCCACGCGGCCAGCCTGCGCGGGCGGAAAGGGAAAGTGTGTGCAAGGGGGGGCCTCCCGCTCACCTCCTTCCCGCGCCCTCTTCCCTCAGCCTGGCCAGTTGCCAGCCGCCTGTGGTGAGCTGCGCGGCCACTTCCTGGTTCTTGGGGGAGAGCCCTGGGGGACGAGGGGAGGAGTAGCCTAACAGGTCCCCAGCGCCGCCTGGCCGGCTTGTGTCCACTGCCAGTGGGCCTCGGTGTCCTCTGACCCTCACTTCGGGCCAAAGTTTCCTGCCCAGAGTTTCATCATGTGCCCCCCTCGCCCGGCACAGCTGTGGCCGGGAGCTCGCCCGCCGGAGGCTGCTCCGAGGGCATCCTGGTTTGGGGGCCGTTCTGGTGCTGGGTTCGGTGATGCGGGTGCCCTTCACCCGTGGGCAGGCCCACACCCTGGCGTCTGCGGGCGCTGTCCTGGCAGCATCCTTCCGGGAAGGGAAAGTCGGGGAAGCCGGCGAGAGCGGGGCCTGCGTGCGCACCTGTGCCTTCTGGGAATTGGGGGGTGGAGCCGGCAACTCTGCTTGGGTGCCCTCCAGCCCATCTGCCCCTATTTCAGGAGATCGGCAGGTGTTTGGGTCAGGGGGACTGGCGCCTGGAGCTCCCTCCGTCCCTGTGGGCACGAAGCCCTCGGATGCCTGCCCCCTGCCCGGGTGCCTGCTCCTGCCCTCCTGCCAGCAGGGAAGCGCGGGCTGGCACAGGGAGAGTCCGGGCCAGGACCCTGTGCAGGCAGGTGGGTTAGAGCAGGGATGCCCCAACGGGCCCCAGCTCTCGGCTCAGTGCCCGGGGCCGTGTGTCTCTGCTGTCAGCTTTTAGCTGTTCTAGGTGAGAACCAGGTCTCATTCTGCCCCCTCTTCCCCCCTTTTTTGTTAATCCTCACCCAAGGACGTTTTTACTGGTTTTTGGAGCTAGTGGATGGGGGAGAGGGCGGAGGGGGAGAGGGAGACGGACAGACATCAATGTGAGAGACACATCGGATGGTTGCCTCCTGCACCAGCCCTGACCCAGGATCGAACCTGCAGCCACCTTGGTACACGTCCCTGACCCGGAATCAGATCCTCTAACCACTGGGCAACATGAGCCAGAGCCCAATCTACCTCCTTCGTAGGGTCTTTCTAGCCTTGAGTTAGAGCCAGCCAGAAGATGTTTTTGGGGGAGCCACTCTCCTCCCTGCCTCGGCCCCCCGAAGTGTTGGGCCAGTCATCAGGCTGGGTGGGCGAGGTGTTTGGGAGGGACTTGCCCAGCTCCTGGGGCGTGTGTGTCCCCCCCTCGCCGCTTCCCCCACGTCCAGGGAGCTGGCCTAGTGGCTGCCGGGCGGCATTTCCAGGGTGACGTTCAGGAGGTGATGGTGGGGCCGGGACAGTCCCGGCTCGCCCTGAGGAGCTGGGGTCGGGTGCGTCTTATCCTGAGGACGTAGTCGAGCGCTCCTGGTGCCAGCCGGGCTCTGCTGGCTGCAGACTCCAGATAAGGCGGGCACCCCCTGTGCCCTGTCATCTCCGCTGCCTCCAGGCTATGCCCCAGGCCGTGCGTAGTTCTTAGCTTAGGGGGGAGGGGGAGACTCATGGCTGTCACTGCTGTCGTCCGGGATGTGGGCCCCCGCAGGCGGCAGAGGGGCAACGGAGTAAAGCCTGCAGCAGCGCGTGGCCGCGGTCTCACTGGTGGGAGGAGGCGCTGGCCTCTGGGAGCCCTTGGGTGGGATTGTCGGTGGGGTTGGGGGTGGGGCGGGGGGCGGGGCCGCCTGTTCCGTCCCCCTCCCTGCGGGCAGGCAGGATGTGCCCGTGCGGTGGGAAGGGGTGGACGCTGTGTGTGGGGGGGGGGTTGCTGAGTGCCCACCAGAGACCCTGCTTTACCGAGGGCTGCGCCATCCTGGTCCCACTCTGCGTGTCACGCTGTTTATCCCCGAGGCAGCTGGGGTGAGGGGTGGGCAGGGGCCCTGGGCCCCCAGACCTCGCCCACCACCGAGCATCTTGGTTCTGAGGCCTCCCAGACCCGGGACCCTGCTCTGGACAGAGTGGGCACTGACCACGCCGTCCCCACTCCCCTGCAGACACTCCCCTTTGAGTCCTGCGAAGGGCGAGGGGGCCTGGCCTGCAGGGGTGCCCGGGGGGCTGCTAGGCAGGTGTGATCTAAACCTAGGGGGAGGGCGGGCCTGCTCGGGGCACCTCGCTGTGGGCACTGTTTCCCGCTGGGCATGGCGTGCTCCGGGACGGAGGTGGCGCCCAGCAGGGCCCAGCGGGAGGGGTCCTCACCTGCCCGGCTGCCCTCCCGGCCCCAGAGGAGGCAGTTGGCTCCGTCTGTCACCGGCACCGCCCTGCCCGCCCGGATCCTGTTTCCGAGGCTGAGGCTCCAGGGTGGCCGCCGGCCGCCGGTCGGAGTGCCGGGGAGGCTGGCCTGGCCGCTGGGGTCTGGAGCCCGGGCCACACTCGGCGGGGCCTCCCGGCCTCGGCTCCTGTCCCAGCGGATGGTCAGGCTCCCGGGAGGCGGCGGTGGGGTTGGCGAGGGGTGGATGGCGGCGTCCAGGGCCTGGCTCTGCCTCTTTCTCTCCGGTGACCTGGTGCCCCTTCGCCTCTGAGCCTCCACCTGGAAGATGGAGCTCACGGGACCCCCACCAGCCAGGCCAGCGGGGCACAAGGAGACAGGGCTGGGTGCAGGGAGGAGCCCTCTCGGGTGCATAGTGAGCCCCGCCCCCAGGAGGCTGTGTCCGACTGCTGTGCTGGCTCCCCAGGTGGGGTTGGTGCGTGTGAGCAGGGCGGGCGGGGAGGCTCAGGTGAGCACAGCCTGCCCTGGACCCTCTCCTGAGGCGGGTGCTCACTCCCTGGCTTCCCTCCTACCTCCGCCCCCCCCCCATGGGCACTGCCCCCGGGACGCCCTCCCCGCAGGCCCTCCGGTGTCCCCACGGAGTCTGAGCCGCTTCTGCCCTCTCCAACCCCAGCCCAGGACGGGCGCCTGCCCACCTTCATCCTCTCCACCTCCACCCCCACCCCCACCAGGCTTGGCATCGTGACAGGAGGGCCAGCGCGGCTGCTGTAGAATTTTCTAGAATTTTTTAAAGATTGATTTTAGAGCGGGGTGGGCAGGTAGAGGGAGAAGGAGAGGAACATGGATGAGGGGGAAACTTCAGTAGGCTGCCTTCCGCACCACGCCCACCCACCGGGGACTGAACCTGCAACCTTGACTGGGAATCAAACCCGAGAGCCTTGTGTGTGAGGGCCACCGCTCTAATAACCACTGAGCGACCCGGCCAGGGCGCCTTGGTGGTTTAGGCCTCCACATGGCCGTGTCTCTGTCCATCACTGACTCAGTTCGGGGTGGGGGGGAACCCTGGGGGAAGTGGGCGGTGGCTACTGATCCTTCTTTCTGGAAGCCGCACCCGCCTCCCTGCCCTGGAATGCGGCCTGAGCCCCCCAGGCGAGGGCGCCGAGGGGACAGCTGCTCAGTGGGGGTGGCGCGCCCTCGCTCCGCTGACACGTGGGCTCTGTGGGATTTGCCGGCGGCCCGGTGGCGCGGGTGTGGCCGGCCGGACCCTGGGGGCGCCGAGGCAGAGCCCAGACGCCAGTTGTGCCAAGTTGTGCCGAGCGCCCCCTCATGGGGAGCACGCCCTCGGTTGGTTCCCCTTTAGGGGCGCCCGGGGCTCAGGGCTGTCCCCACGCCTGGACAGCCCCGCCCTGGGAGAGGAGACCCCACTCCGAGACCCCGGCCTCCTGACCAGAGCACCATGGGAGCTGGCCTGGCCAGACCATGGTTGGTCTGTGTTTTGAGTATTTTTTTCAAAATAGAAATTCCTTCGCACTTGTTTTTTAAGTATCTTTATTGATTTCAGAGAGGAAGGGAGAGAGAAAAGCATCCATGATGAGAGAGAGAGAGGGATCCGCTGCCTCCTGCACGCCCCACACTGGGGATCGAGCCCACAACCCAGGACAGGGAGAGGAGCCGGGGCACAGTGCACCCTGCAGGCCGGCGAGGGGCGGTGCCGTCACCTGAGGGTCTGAGTGAGGAGGGCCGACCCCGACCCCCGGAGGTTCGTGGGATCCCAGCAGGAGGCGGGCGCTTAGACCGGGATGGTGGCGCTCTGGCGGGGCAGCGTGGTGTCGATGGCCCGGGTGCGTGCCAGGCTGGGCTTTCCGTCTGGTGGTGAAGGCGCAGCCTCATCACCGCTGGCACCAGCCGACATGGCTGACCTGCCCACTGAGCCACCCTGCAGACCTGGGGCTGTTAGGCCGAGGACCGCGAGGCGCCATGCGCTCCGGAGGGTGTGGAGGGGAGGAGCCGGCTCCCCGGGTGGCTGAGTAAGAAGTGCCTCCTGGATTCTGAGCCGCCTCCACTCCACTCGGTGGCAGGGGCAGGCGGAGGGTGCCAGCCAGCGTTCCCCAGTCAGCGTGGGGACGGCCTCACCGGCGTGCCAGCAGTCCTGGCGCAGACACGCCACGTGGCCCACGGCAGGCCACCTCCGGGTTCCACCGGTGTCACAGCCTCCCGCCATCACAAACCCACAGCGTTCTCGCGGTTACCGTGGAACCTCGCTCGCTCGAGGGCCTGCCTGCCAGGCTCGGCTCTGCGGGTCCCGCTCCCTGGCTGTGGGTTTCTCCCTGAGCCTCAGGGCCTGGAGGATCGCCGGCCGCTGCGGGTGGAGTCAGCCCGGGGCGGGCAGTGAGCTGAGCCGGCCGCTTGGCCCCCTCTGGACGGCAGCCGCCTCCCACCCCTGCGCCCCCCCTGCCCGGGGGCGTGTGCTCAGGCGGCCTCTGGCCGCCGTCTCTCTGTGCCCTGCGTGAGCTCTGTGGTTCTGTGGCAGGTGAGCCGGCTGGCCCAGGGCAGGCGGCTCTGCCATGGGTGCGGGTGCGGGGCCGCGGTGACCGCTCCCTCTGTGTCCCTTCTCCCCAGGCGCTGCCCGGTCGGGCCTGGAAATGGGGAGGACGCGAGGGCCGCCCTGAGCCGCTGCCGCGCCGGCCCGTGAGCACGCCGCCGGACGATGTCCGCCACGGCGACGGCCGCCCCCGCGGGGCTGCCGGGGGCCCCGGGCCCCGTGAACCCGCCGCCGCCCGAGGTGGCCAACCCCGCCAAGCCCGGCCGCAAGACCAACCAGCTGCAGTACATGCAGAACGTGGTGGTCAAGACGCTGTGGAAGCACCAGTTCGCCTGGCCCTTCTACCAGCCCGTGGACGCCATCAAGCTGAACCTGCCCGTGAGTCCGCCCGGCCCACCTGCCCCGCGTGGCCCCGGCCTTGGCACAGGTGGTGCCCGAGATGTGGCTGGTGGCGGTGCTGGCGAGCCAGGCATGGCCCGGGCCTCCGGGGGGCGGGGGACAGCTCAGAGCCCATAGAGAGCTACGACCCCAGAAGAGGAGCTACTTGGGGCCCAGGGGAAGGGAGGGCGCTACTCCTGGTGCAGGGAGACCCCGTGCTTCGTGGTGACAGGAGGGTCCAGGAGCGAGGGCCCCTGTGTGCGCTCCCTCCCCCCTCTCCGCTCCCCGCCATGCTCTCCGCTGATTGCCGAGGTCAGTTGCTCAGAGGGGCCCAGGTGCTGACCTGGCGTCGGATGGCTTTCCTCCTTGTACCCAAATGGAGGGCCCGTGTTTCCAGGCGCCCTGGGTCAGCTCGCGGTGGCTGGGTTCCGGGCCGAGCCCAGCCCTGCCCGCCTGCGGCCCTTGGAATGGGGGTGGGGCTGGGCCCCCCTCCCCAGCGAGATGGCTCTGGCTCTCTGAGCCCCTCCCCCCACCTAGAACCCTGGTCAGCGAGGGGTCCCCAGCCGGCCGGGTGCTCGCCCCGGACCGCACGCCCCCCGCCCTCGGGGCCCAGGCGCTGGCAGAGACTTGGAATTGCGGGAGGAGGATGTTGCGTCCGTCAGTGACCCTCTGAAATCTCTTCCCTAGGATTATCATAAAATAATAAAAAACCCGATGGACATGGGGACTATCAAGAAGCGACTAGAGAACAATTATTATTGGAGTGCCAGCGAATGTATGCAGGACTTCAACACCATGTTTACGAACTGTTATATTTATAACAAGGTGAGCAGACGCGGGCGGCGCGGGCCCCCTAATGCCCCAGGAGCCACCCACCAGCCGGGGGCGCCTGGACTGGCCTGGGCGCTCTGCACCCTCGGGCCCTGATCCCCACACGTGACCTCACACATGGCGGGCCCAGACCTGGCGGGAGGATTGAGGCCTTCCAGGAGGGGACACACACCAAGCTCTCTATTTATTTTAAAATAAGTTTTTATTGATTTCAGAGAGGAAGGGAGAGGGGGAGAGAGGTAGAAAAATCAACGATGAGAGAGAATCATTGGTCAGCTGCCTCCTGCACGCCCCTTACTGGGGATTGAACTGCGACCTCCTGGTTCATAGGTCAGTGCTCCACCACTGAGCCACACCGGCTGGTAGTTTTCTGAATTTTTTAAAACAGTTTCTGCATTAGCATGTACTCTTTTTACCTCTCTCCTGCCCCACCAAAATGTCTTTACAAGTTTTACTCACTGGTTTCATAGCGAGAAAGGGAGAGACATGGGCTTGTTCCATTCATTTAAAACACTCTCACTGGTTGGTTCTTGTATGTGCCGTGACCTGGGGTGGAACTCGCAGCTGTGGCGCCTGGGAGCGAAGCTCCAACCCATTGAGACGCCCGGCCAGGTCCTCTTACCATAGAAGTCGCCAGCCTTTCGGGCGACCACCGTGTTAAGTTCCTCCGTGGGGCCGAAACCGGTGTGGCTCAGTGGATAGAGCGTCGGTCTGCGGAATGAAGGGTCCCAGGTTCAATTCCGGTCAAGGGCATGTACATTGGTTGTGGGCACATCCCCAGTAGGGGGTGTGCAAGAGGCAGCTGGTCGATGTTTCTCTCTCATCAACGTTTCTAACTTTCTCTCCCTCTCCCTTCTTCTCTGTAAAAAATCAATAAAATATATTTAAAGAAAAAAAAAAAAAGTTCCTCGGTGGGTGTGTCTGAGTCAGCCAGCGTGTCCTGCAGGCGCGGCTCCTTCCTGGCGTGTAACCTCGGCTCTCCCGTGTCTTCAGCCCACAGATGACATAGTGCTAATGGCCCAAGCCTTAGAGAAAATTTTTCTGCAGAAAGTGGCCCAGATGCCCCAGGAGGAAGTTGAATTATTACCCCCCGCTCCGAAGGGCAAAGGCCGGAAACCGGCTGCAGGAGCCCAGAGTGCAGGTAACGGGGCGGTGTCCTGCCCGGGGCCGGGGCTCAGCGAGGCGCAGCCCGTCCGGGACACGGCCTCGGTGATGTCCGCCTGCCCTCGAGCACGCTGGGAGGAGCGGTCGTGGGCCTCGTCTGGAGCCCCGGCCGTTCCTCTGTCCCTCCGAGGACGCTCCCCTTTAAGCACTTGCATTCTCTGGGCGGGAGGGGCTGTGTCAGCTGTTGGGGAGCCCCAGGGTCTCACCTGGCCCCGGAACCCGGCAGGGAGGTGTGTCCCGGTGGACAGGCTGCGAGTGGCCGAGCCTTGAGAGGGGCCGGCGGGTTGCCAGAAGGGGGACTGTGGGTGGCTTAGTGGCTCCAGGCGGGTCACTCCGATGGCTCCTGACGGAGTCCGGCTTAACCCCACTCTCAGGCGCAGGCCTGGCTCCGGCCCACAGGGCTGCGTGGCTCGTCCCGGCCAGAGCGGGAGGCCCTGTACTTGTTGGGGGAGCACCCACAGAGGCGGCCGAGATGCAGGGCCAGAGTCTGGGAAGCAGAGCCCCATTGATGTCCGGTCGGCTGCGGGGATGGTCCCGGAAGCTTCTGGAAGGATTGCGTCTGCCCAGGAGCGGGGCCTGTCCAACCTCCTGTCCTCTCCCCAGGTTCGCAGCAAGTGGCGGCCGTGTCCTCTGTCTCCCCGGCGACCCCCTTCCAGAGCGTCCCCCCCACTGTCTCCCAGACGCCCGTCATTGCTGCCACCCCCGTGCCAACCATCACCGCAAACGTCACGCCGGTCCCCGCCCCCCCGGCGCCGGCCACACCCGTCATCCCCGTGGTTCCTCCCACGCCTCCCGTCATCAAGGTGAGCGAGCGTCCAGGGCTTGTCGGGGTTCCCGGGTTTGGGGGCAGGAGGGGCGGGCAGGCGGGGACTCTGCCGCTGTCCCTGGCCACCGGCCATGTGCGTGTTGGCGCCGGGTGCATGTGGTTCTCACCGGATGGTTCTCGCCGGGCCTGTGATGCGGACGGGGCGACCGAGGCTCGGGGGCTGCAGGTCACATGGCTGGCGGGGGCAGGCTGCACTCGAACCCCAGGCCTTGGCAGTGCACGCGTCCAGGTGGGGAAGGTGTGCGAGAAGAGGGTGGGAAGGTCCCGGCCCATCCTGCCCCGCCCTGTGACACTCAGGTTTTCAGCATCGGCGTGGGGAGGCAGGCAGTGGGTCGCCTCCCCCCCACTGTGTGCCCCTCAGCGTGAGCACCGCACCTCTGCCTCCCCCCCCTTCCCCCCCCGCCCCCCCGGGAACGGCCACGTGGGACTGCCTGGCCGGCTGGTCAGGCACAGGTGTTCCGCCGGGCGGGCCGGCGGCCGCGGGCACTGACTCGTGTCGTCTTCTCCGGTTTGACCTCGCAGCAGCCCTCTGGGGCAGGCAGTGTCCCCCCATCTTTCAGATGAGGAGCAGGCGCTCAGAGGGTTAATGGCCCCCAAAGGTAACGCGCCTCCGTGGCCCCCGCCCCGGCCTTCACCGCCTGCACTCGGGGACGGCTCCCGGCCCGGCCGCACGGCCCGCCCGGCTGGTTTGGAGCATGTCCTGTGTGCCGTGGCCAGACAGGCCCCGGGCCCCTGCGGCACGTGCTTGGCATTTCTGGGTGCCCGTCGGGAGCTGGTGGATAGCCGGCTCAGGCCCCGGTAGTCTGGGGTCGGGGGCTCGTTGGGGTAGCGACCCTGGCGGCTGTAGACAGCAGACCCGGTGAGGCCATCTTGGCCGCTGCTGCCTGAGTGGAGACGTGGGAGCCAGCTGAGGGATCTTGGGGACGCCGAGCCCTAGCGTGGGCACATGGCGCGAGGCCCCAGAGCCGCGGTTGTGCCAGAGAGACCTGTGGGCCCATGCCCGGGCGTTAAACATGCTCTCGCTGGACACACCCACTCTGACGGGGGGGGGGGGGGGGGGTGTCAGCATCCCGCCCCCGGGAGAGGCCCTTCAGAGCAGGTCCAGGCCACCCCTCAGCCCTGCTGCTCCCACCCCACCCGCATGCCTGCCCTCTCGCTCCAGACCGCCCTCCCACCCGCCCCAAACCCCGCCCCCGAGGGCGTCAGTTTTGAGGTCTTTGTTGGGACGTTCCCTCTGGCGAGGGCTGATGGCGGCCTCTGGTCACGCCCGTCCGGAGCCCCTGGCGCAGCGGCCCGGGTGCTGGCCAGGAGCGGGTGATTGCATGCTGCCCTCATGAGCTGCTGTGACCCCGGGGCCTGGGGCGCAAAGGGAGAGAGCAGCTCAGGGAGGGTTCGAGTCCAGCCTCACCACTGCCAGCTGTGTGACCTTGGGCCGGCGCCGCGGCCCTCTGAGCCTCTGTCCCCATTGTGGGGGCAGCTGGGAGGATGGACGCGGCCGAGCCGGCATGGCTTTGCTCGGTGCCTGGCCGGGAGTCGGTGCTCAGTCTCAGCCGGTGGTTTTGCCGTCACAGAAAAAGGGCGTGAAGCGGAAAGCAGACACGACCACGCCCACGACGGCCGCCATCACCGCCAGCCGGAGCGAGTCGCCCCCGCCGCTGTCGGACCCCAAGCAGGCCAAGGTGGTGGCCCGGCGGGAGAGCGGCGGCCGGCCCATCAAGCCGCCGCGGAAGGACCTGGAGGACGGCGAGGTGCCCCAGCACGCGGGCAAGAAGGGGCGGCTGTCGGAGCACCTGCGGCACTGCGACAGCATCCTCAAGGAGCTGCTGTCCAAGAAGCACGCGGCCTACGCCTGGCCCTTCTACAAGCCCGTGGACGCCGAGGCGCTGGAGCTGCACGACTACCACGACATCATCAAGCACCCGATGGACCTCAGCACCGTCAAGGTGCGCGCGGGGCGGGCGGGCCTCGCCGGCACCGGCTCCTGGGTCTGCCCGCAGCCCCACAGGGAGGGGGTCTGCCCGGCAACGCTGCCCCTTGGTCCCCACTTCCCGTTTCCTCCACTTCCCTCTGTCCTGGAGCGCCGCAGGTTTCTGTAACGGGTGTGTGTGTTGTGGGGGGGTTAGGCGAGGAGGCCCTCCCACGTGGCCACGCCCTCACCAGGCAGAAGCAGGTCCGAGCGGGGCTTCCTGCCGGGGCGTCTCCGGGCTCGGGCAGGGGCAGGCGTGGGCAGGGGCGCCTCACCCCCGTCCTGGTGTGTTACAGAAGAAGATGGACAGCCGCGAGTACCCGGACGCGCAGGGCTTTGCGGCCGACATCCGGTTAATGTTCTCCAACTGTTACAAGTACAACCCGCCCGACCACGAGGTGGTGGCCATGGCCAGGAAGCTGCAGGTAACCTGGGCCCGCTCTGGGGGCAGGGGCCGGTCCGCTGGGCGAGGTGGGGTCAGGAGTTCCGGGCCGGGCCGTATGGAATACCCAGGTGTCTTAGGATGTCCAGTGGGAGGCCCCGGAGCCACGTCCGTTGACGTGGTGGCCATGTGCTGGCCGGCCGCCACCTGCTCCCTGGCACTTGGTGCCAACAGGTCCCTCAGCCTTCCGGGAGCTACGGACTCCGGTGGGGGCAGCACACAGGACGTTCCGGCCGAGGGGGAGGGAGAGGGCCGGTGTCGGCCTCTGCAGGCTCGCTGACCAGAGGGCTGGCCGGTCCCTGCGCTGGGGGAGGTGGGGGCTGCGGCCGTGGACACTCGGGTGACAGCGGCCTGTGCAGCCTGTGCTCTGTGACAGCAGTCACCGACGGACGGACAGCACGTGGGAGGAAGCCCTGTGGAGGCCCGGGGCGCCCGGACTCAGGCAGCCCCCGCTCTCTCGCAGGACGTGTTTGAGATGCGGTTTGCCAAGATGCCGGACGAGCCGGCAGAGGCGCCCGCGCTGCCGGGCCCCGCAGCGCCGGTGGTGAGCAAGGGCGCGGAGAGCAGCCGCAGCAGCGAGGAGAGCTCCTCGGACTCGGCCAGCTCGGACTCGGAGGAGGAGCGGGCCACCCGGCTGGCGGAGCTGCAGGAGCAGGTGAGCCCGCCCCGCCCCGCGGCGCCCGGGGGCGGGGACCGGGAGCGCGGCCCTGGGGGCTCCCGCCGCCTGGCCCGCAGGCTCTCGGGAATGAGGCTGTCCTGACCTGGCCTCTGACCCCCGGCCTCACTCTCCTCGTTTACGAGTCGGGCTCCGCTCCCCGCTGCTCGAGCGGCTCTGACAATGGATTGAGAAAAACGTGAACGGTTTTCCGGCGCCGGGCAGCCCGCGGGGCCCGATTCCGGGGTTCCGGCAGGGAGAAGAGCGGAGTGGGGTGGGCCTTTGGCTTTGACCGGAGCCTCCTGAGAGATGACGCTGCCAGGAAGACGGCTGAGAGCTGCCTGCTCCCGCCCGGTGGGCGCGGCTGCCCTGTGCCCAGGCGCCGGGGCGAGAAGCACAGAGCACTTGGCACGCTGCCAGCCCGCGTCGGCACCGGATCCCTCCGCCCCTGGACCTGCCGGGAACCCCGCCTTTACACAGCCGTGTCAGCCTTTGTCCGCCTCACCTAAAAATAAAGTCGAATAAGAAACCGCCAGCCACCATTTACCGCGTCCTTACTGAGCCTGCCCAGCCCGTGCCCGTGCCACAGGCTGGCCGTCTGCTCTCTGCGCCGCCGGTGACAGATGCCTTCTCCACAGGTCACCGAAGAAACGGGCCCGGCGAGGGGCCCGCGGCCACGGGCACTGGGGGCAGAGCCGTGGCTCCCGGGCCGGCGTGGCCCGAGGCTAGGCGGCCGCTGTGCCCGGGGCCCGCTCAGCGCCTGCTCTTTTGCAGCTGAAGGCCGTGCATGAGCAGCTGGCCGCCCTGTCTCAGGCCCCCGTGAACAAGCCAAAGAGGAAGAAGGAGAAGAAGGAGAAGGAGAAGCGGAAGAAGGACAAGGACAAGGAGCGGCACAAGGCCCGGTCCGAGGACGAGAAGAAGGCCAGGGCCGCCCCGCCCGCCAAGCAGGCCCAGCCCAAGAAGCCGCCCTCCAAAAAGGCCAGCAGCACGACCGTGGCCAGCAGGTGGGCCTGCCGTCCGGGACCAGCCTCGCGCCCGGGGCCTGCGTGGCGGGAGGAATGTTGGGTGTGGGGCTCGGCGTGGTCCTGGAGGCTCACAGGGTGGGGGGCTGGTGTTCTTGTCCTGTATCCCCTCTGTGCCTTCTTCCACCTTCTATCCCCCGCCACCAGCACCCCGGGACTGTTTATACGTATATCCTGTAAAGGCCTAATATGCAAATAGGCCGAAAGGTGGGATGACCAGTCGCTATGACGCGCACTGACCACCAGGGGGCAAGACGCTCAACACAGGAGCTGCCCCCAGCCTGCAGGCCCCAGGCCAGCCAAGGCAGGTGCCAGTGGGGGACCCGATTGCCCCAGCAGTCGCTCCACAGAGGTAGGCGACCGGTGGTGGTGGTGAGGGACAGGACTGGTGAGTGGGCCCCCAGTACCTCTCCAGTCACCCCACAGATTGGCCCTGATCACCAGCCAAGCCTAGGAACCCTACCTGTGCGTGAATTTAGTGTACCGGGCCTCCCCTGTGGGTCCCCTCTGCACGTGCGCGCACAGGCATATACTAATAAAAGGGTAATATGCTAATTAGACCAGATATCCTTCCGAACAAAGCCACAGTGGCAGGAACCAAGACAGAGGCGGTTAGGGGTGATCAGGCTGTCAGGGGAGCAGTTAGGGGCATCAGGCCGGTAGGCAGAGGTGATTAGGGGCAGGCAGGCAGGCAAGCAGTTAGGAACCAGCGGTCTCGGATTGGGAGAAGGATGTTCGACTGCCAGTTTAGGCCTGATCCTTGTGGGCCTAAACCGACAGTTGGACATCCCCCGAAGGGGTCCTGGATTGGAGAGGGTGCAGGCTGGGCTGAGGAACTCCCACCCCATGCACGAATTTCATGCACCAGGCCTCTAGTGTGTACATCTGTGTGTGTGTGTGTGTGTGTGTGTGTGTATGTTTACGTGTGTGTGTGTGTGTTTTATTGCTTTGGAGAGGAAGAGATAGAAATGTCAATGATGAGAGAGAATTGTTGATCAGCTGCCTCCTACATGCCCCACACTGGGGATTGAGCCTACACCCTGGGCCTGTGGCCTGACCAGGAATTGAACAGTGACCTCCTGGTTCATAGGTCAACACTCAACCCTGAACCACATCAGACGGGTGAGACCTTTACTTTCTCCCTTTTTTTTATTTTTTATTATATATTTTTATTGACTTTAGAGAGGAAGGGAGGAGAGAGAGAGAAACATCAATGATGAGAGGGAATCATTGACCGGCTGCCTCCTGCACGCCCCCCACTGAGGATCCAGCCTGCAACCTGCACCCCGGTCATGTGCCCTTGACTGGAATCCAATCTGGGACCCTTCAGTCTGCAGGCTGATGCTCTATCCATTGAGCCACACTAGCCAGGGTGAGACTTTTTCTTACAGAGCATTTAATGCTATACATTTCCATCTAAATGCTGCCTTAATTATACTCCACAAACTTGATAGGTGGTAATTTTATTTAGTTCAAAATATTTTTTCATTTCCCTTCAGACTTCCTCTTGACCGTGGGTTTTTAGGAAATGTGTTTATTTTCCAAATGTTTGGGGATTTTTCTGGTTTAATTCCATTTAAGGTCAGTGATGAATACTTTTGAAATTGTTGTCTGGTCCTGGCTGGTATGGCTCAATGGATAGAGCGCCCCGCCTGCGGACTGAAGGGTCCCAGGTTCCATTCCGGGCGAGGGTATTTACCTTGGTTGCGGGCACATCCCCAGTAGGGGGTGTGCGGGAGGCAGCTGATTGATGTTTCTCTCTCATCAATGTTTCTGGCTCTCTCTCCCTCTCCCTTCCTCTCTGTAAAAAATCAATGAAGCCCTAACCGGTTTGGCTCAGTGGATAGAGCACCGGCCTGTGGACTGAAGAGTCCCAGGTTCGATTCCTGTCAAGGGCATGTACCTTGGTTGTGGGCACATCCCCAGTAGGGCATGTACAGGAGGCAGCTGATTGATGTTTCTCTCTTATCGATGTTTCTAACTATCCCTCTCCCTTCCTTCCTGTAAAAATCAATGAAATATATTAAAAAAAAAAAAAAAGACTTGTCTGGCTCGGAGTTGGCGAAGGTCCGTGTGCACTGGAGGAGGAAGTGTGTTCGCCGCCGCTGAGAGGCTGGCGGTCAGGAAGAAACACAGAGCGGCCCCCACAGGCAGGACCTTGTCAGGCTGACCCCGGGGTCGTTGTCGGGCAGCCTCTGCTCCTGCTGACCGGCTTGTTAACTGCCCAGAGGAAGTAGCTGAGCCTCCAGCTGCAGCTGCGGCTTTCCCGTCCCTTCCTTCCTGTTGGATTCTGCTCCCGCGTTTGGGAGCGGGCTGCGGGCGCACACGCCTACAGGGCTGGGGCGTCCCAGGCCAGGTGGCCCTGTGACCCTCACCCAGCCCTCTTTCTCCGATCCTCAGTGGGGGGCGTGCAGGAGGCAGCCGGTCAATGATTCCCTCTCATCATTGATGTTTCTATCTCTCACCAGTCCTCCTGGTGGCGCCGCCTCTGTCTGAAGTAACTCGGCTGCTGTCGCTTTTCTTTGATCAGTGTTCCTGTGGGTGATTCCTCCTCTTTACTTCTGACCTACTCTGTCTTATATTTAGAGGGGGTTTGTGTAGACAGCATGTAAGGCAGGTCTTGTATGTGTTTGTTTAATATGTTTTATTGATTTTAGAGAGAAAGGGAGTGGGGGAGAGTTAGAAATACCCCTGATGAGAGAGAATCGTGGATCGGCTGCCTCTTGCACGCCCCCTACTGGGGATCAAGCCCACAACCCAGGCATGTGCCCTTGACCGGAATCGAACCTGCGATCCTTCAGTCCGCAGGCCAACGCTCTATCCACTGAGCCAAACCAGCCAGGACGGGTCTTGTTTCTTATACAACTTGCTCGTCTTTTCCTTTTAGGCGGTGTGTTTAGACTGCTTATGTTTAATGTCATCGTTGGTGCACTTGGTCTCGGTTCCCCTGTGGGTCCCTTCTGTCTACCCCCTCCTCCCCTTAGCCCCTTCCCGTGGCCGATCGAGCCGTAGGTAGAGGCCAGTGCTTGGCCTGCTGGGCTGGAGGTGCCTGTGGGCACCGTGGCCCGTTTCCTGGGTGAGGCTTGGGCCTAGCCAGCGGGGCAGCCTCTGCTCTGGCCTCAGGAGTAGGGTCTCCCTCCCGTGTCCCTGGAGACATACCTGCAGCCCTCGGACAGCCAGCCTGGCTCCTCTGCGCGGGGCACCATGGGGGCAGCATGCCCTTCTGTAAGGGCCTGGGCTGGAGAAGATGGAGCCAGGCTGGAGGGGGCGGGGACGGGCTCCATGGAGGCGGGGGGGGGTTGGGGGAGATAAGGGTACAGGGGCTCCATGGAGGCGGGGGGGGGGGGGGGGTTGGGGGAGATACGGGTACAGGGGCTCCATGGAGGCGGGGGGGGGGGGTTGGGGGAGATACGGGTACAGGGGCTCCATGGAGGCGGGGGGGTTGGGGGAGATACGGGTTCAGGGGCTCCATGGAGGCAGGGGGGTTGGGGGAGATACGGGTACGGGGGCTCCTTGGAGGGGGCAGTAAGGGGACTGGCTCCACGCCACGCGCTCTCCCCCGCAGACAGCCCAAGAAGGGCGGCAAGCAGGCGCCGGCCTCCTACGACTCGGAGGAGGAGGAGGAGGGCCTGCCCATGAGCTACGACGAGAAGCGCCAGCTGAGCCTGGACATCAACCGGCTGCCGGGGGAGAAGCTGGGCCGCGTGGTGCACATCATCCAGTCGCGGGAGCCCTCGCTGCGGGACTCCAACCCCGACGAGATCGAGATCGACTTCGAGACGCTGAAGCCCACCACGCTGCGGGAGCTGGAGCGCTACGTCAAGTCCTGCCTGCAGAAGAAGCAGCGGAAGCCCTTCTGTGAGTGGAGCGGGGCCTCAGGCGCCCCCACCCCCCACCTCCCCCCCGCAGTCCAGGGGAGCACTCCCTTAGCCCCAGGCCCGTCTCTGCTTGGCTGGGGACGGGCGCAGGCGGGTGCGCTCAGCTCCGGTCCCTCCCCGCCGACCGGCTCCGCTCCGGCCTCTCCCGCAGCCTCCAGCGGCAAGAAGCAGGCGGCCAAGTCGAAGGAGGAGCTGGCGCAGGAGAAGAAGAAGGAGCTGGAGAAGCGGCTGCAGGACGTCAGCGGGCAGCTGAGCAGCAGGAAGCCGGCCAAGAAAGGTACCGGGGCTGCCGCCGGGGGCCGGGGGCCGGGGGCCAGGCCGGGAGGCCGCAGACCAGCTGGAGTTGTTGGCTCCACATGGCACGAGGCCCGATGTCCTAGCTCTGAGCTCTGCCCGCTCGGCTGGAGGATCCCTCGGGTCACCCCGGGAGGGCAGAGCGGCGACTCTGTGTCAGCAGGTGGGGTTCCCCGCCACCCCGAGCCCATCGGCTCCTTGGGCGGAGTGGGTTCATTTTCCTGTCTCTGGGGTGTGAGATGGTCTTACTGCCTCTGAGCTGTAGGTGCTTATTGTTTTATTGCTCATTTATTTACATGTTTTTCCCAAGTAATTTCTGAGGGACAGCAGCACACACGCCCCCATCTGTGCTCTGTTCACTCCCCACTTTCTGCGCCGGCGGCGGGTGTTCTCGGCCCGTCGTCCGGGCTCCGCCCCCTGGATGCCCCGGAGTCCAGTCCAGGCTGGCGCTGTCCTCAGCCTTAGTGCACACCCGTAGGGCCAGCCTCGGCCCACAACCCGCCTACCTCACCCTCCGGGCGCGGGTCCTGGCCTCCCGCAGTGCTGACCCACCTGCTGGCTGCACCCCGGGGGTCCCTGAGACCCCCCCTATTTGGTCACATGCTGCAAGGCTCTCAGGAGAGTGAGTTCCTCTGCTCAGGGCTCTGATACAAAGTGTGCCTCAGGAATGGCGGGGGGGGGGACGGGGTACAGACACAACCACACACTGCCTCGCCCTGTCCGGCCACCCTCCCAGCTCCATGTGCTTCCCCCTCCCGCATGGGATGGGGCTCCAAGCTCCGCCCCCTAGTGGCTTGGTCCTCCTGGTGACCAGCTCCATCCTGGCCATCCGGGGCCCCAGCCAGTCACTCATTAGCATAAACTCGGGGCGACCCAAAGGATCTTATAAATAATGGCGTTCTTACCCTCCGGGCGTTCCAAGGATCTGAGGAGCTTGGTGCCGGGAGCCGGGACAGACCCTCAGGAGATGCTTCCTGAGACCGCAGCTCACTAACCTCCCTCCTCTGCCACAAACACGTGTACACGTTAACTCCCTCCTCTGCCACAAACACACGTTAACTCCCTCCTCTGCCACAAACACGTGTACACGTTAACTCCCTCCTCTGCCACAAACACATGTACACGTTAACTCCCTCCTCTGCCACAAACACATCTACACGCTTACCAAGTGTCTGAGGCGTGGCGGGCCATGGCACACAGTGGGGTGTGAGACTGGATGTGCTGCAGAAGCTGCGTGGGTGACGGTGTGGCGGGCGTGTGGCGGGAGTGAGGGGACCCAGGGGTCCGGGAACAACCTCTCACCCGCTGCGTCTCCCCCAGAGAAATCGGGCGCGGCGCCCCCCGGAGGGCCCTCCCGGCTCAGCAGCAGCAGCTCCTCGGAGTCGGCGAGCAGCAGCTCCAGCGGGTCCAGCTCGGACAGCAGCGACTCGGAGTGAGGCCGGGCCTGGCCACCAGCCCGCGGCCACCGCCCGCGCCGACCTCCGAGTGCCCCCCTCGGTCAATATACTACTTGTGTTCACGCTGCGCGGGTCCTCTTTCATCGGGGGCCGCCGCCCATGTCGCCTGCCTAGGTCAGAGGCCATCTGCGAGCGGGCTTCGGGGCGGCCGAGTCCGATGGCTCAGGGGTGACCACGGCAGATGCTCGCCCGGCGGCCGGAGGAGAGTGAGGAGATGGCGGCGGAGCGGCCCGCAGGGTCCCCTCCCCGGGCCCGCCTGTTCTGGGGTGCCCCCTCGGCTGTCTCTGAGGCGGTTCTGTATCCCCTCGCCCCGGGGTCCGAGCCGCCGCCGCCTGCAGGGGCCGAGGGCGGCCGTCCCGCGTGGGAAGAGGCCCCGGGCCGTCCTGCGTGGGAAGAGGTCCGTGTATCTGCGGGGAGGGGCTGTGAGGTTCTGACCTTGGCGATGCCAGGAGCTCCCGGGGGCCCGTGGCTGCGTGTGCAGGTTTCATACACTGAAACTTTTACCTCAACTTAAAAAAAAAAGAGAGAGAGAGAAGAGAAAAAAGGAGACTTTTTGTAAGGTTCCGCAGTTTTCTACGAAAGTCCCCCGTGTGTCCCCCCGTCAGCGCTGCGCGGCCCCACACTCCGCAACCGCCTCCCACTCGTGTATATATGAATACTTTATTTATTAACACATTGGTCATTTTTTTAAAAAACAGAAAAGAAAAACAGAAAAGAAATAAAACAGCAGAGACGCAGGCCTCGGTCTGCGGAGCCCAGGCTCCAGGTGCTAGTCCCTGCGGTGCTCGGCGCCCGCCCGGGGGTGGGGTGGGGGGCCCTGTGCGGCCCGAGATGCTCCGCCCGGCGCCCGCCCCTCGCTCGCTCGTGCAGTTGTTTTGTACTCTGGTCTCTCCAGGACTGTCTCATCCGAAGCCGGTTTAGGGAACCCCAGTATATAATAGAGACTTTGTAATCTGAGAGGGGAAATGTATAGTAAATCAAGTCTTGATTTTTAACTTTCTATTGTAAAGAGAAGAAGAAGAATATAGAGTTTAACAGAAGTATGTTCTGGTTTTGTGTTGCCGGGGGCTCCCCTCTGGCCTCTGAGCACAGAGATGCCCGCCCGCCCGGGTCCGGCAGCGAGGCCCCGGCCGGGAGTGCACGCTCGGCCTTCCCGCCCGCCCGGCCTGGGTGCGGCCCTCACCTCCGCCGCCCCATCCGTCTTCCAGCCTCTCTTGGGGGTCAAAGAGCCTCCGGCTCCAGGAGGGCCCCCGCTCACGCCTTTTCCGTTCAGCAGGAATGGCTGAGAGGGCGTCTCCCAGGCTGCCCGGGCGCTGCCTGCGTGGGTGCCAGTCCGGGTGGGTGGGCTCAGCGGTGCCCTGGCCACATCAGCTCGTGGCCGTGGGGCGGGGCCCGCGTTCTGCTGAGGGCGGGTGCTGTTCCATCTCCTCACTGTGGGACCCCGATGCTTGGTGAGTTCTGAGCCAGCTTGTTAAACTTTTAAGTTTTGTTTATAAGAAATATATAAGTGGGTTTTAAAACTTGCCATTTTTAAAGTTTCCCTAGTTTTTCAGAATGTTTTCTAAAGAGCCTTTGGCGGCACATTAACCTACGACAGGAACTGGTGCCCGGGGCTCCCGTGGAGCGCCAGCCCCACGAGGGGAGCGAAGGGTCACTGGGAGCTGCTGGCAGGAGGAGCGCGCCCGAGTTGAGCACGGAGGGAGCCGTCCGGGCGAGACCGCGGGTTCCCGGACCTCCCTGGCCGCTGTCGCTGCTGAGCCCACAGTGTGGCTCATCGGGGCTGCAGCCCCCACTGCTTTCTGTCCTCTAGAGTCTGGGCCCCTCCTCCAGCCTCAGCTCATCTCTGTGCGGGGAGGCTGCGGCGGGCCGGGCGGGGCCCTGTGGGCGGGAGCGAGGGGCCTGAGCCGTGAGGGAAGTTCACGCGTGTTCAGCAGGTTGGCCACGAGAGGGGACGGCTTTGGACGCGGCCTCGTGACCGTGACCGTGACCGTGAGGCTCAGGGCAGGTGTGGCCGCGGCAGGACGCCCTCCCGCCACGCGCTGTGAGGTCGCCTTTGTGTTCGGTTTGTTGTTTTGCGGGTTCACGTCCTTCACCGTCGTCCGGGGAGAAGCGTCCAGAGCGGCTGCTCCCTCCTCGTCGACGCTTCCCCGAGTTTTCCTTTTTATATTTAAAACGTTACTTTTCTGTATGATGTGCATGCGAGTTTACCGTACCTTTTCTTAAACTTTTTAGTGCCGTTTCTAGTATATTCCTGTAAATGTCCGTTACTGAAAACGAGTCCATTGTAAGTAGTTTTAGCTTGTTTACTGCAACGCTGGCCTCCACACCGCGGAATAAAATGGTAGGAAGTGCGCTGATGTTTCTGGTAACCCTGGGCCCTTCTCCTGGGGCGTTCGTTTTGTTTTCATAATAAAAGCAAAAAAGCAAACACAAGAGGAGGTGCCGGTGTGCTTTCCTCTGCGTCTGGCGGCTCCGCGCTCGGGCGGTGGGATGGGGCGGGGCGGGAGCACTGACCTCAGCACCCCTGGCCTGGAGCTCCGGGCACACCCCAGGGTGCGCCCGGAACCGCCCCTCAGCCCGTGGCCAGGCACCCCGTCCAGGGGCCTCTGGAATGCCACCCTAGAGTGTGGGTTCCCCCACCTTCCGGTCCTTGCTCCTCCTGCGCCTCCATCTGCACTCGGGTTCCTGAGGTTCCCAGGACCTCAGGCTTCAAACAGCAGACGGTCCTCCGACACCACGCCAGACCGGACGGCTTACGGGCCGAGCTCCCCGCTCCCTTCAGCGGGGAGTGAAGGGGACGTCCTGACGCCACTCTGCGAACCGGGCCGGCCCGGGAAAAGGTTCTTGGCCTGAGCCCCAGCCCCGTGCACCCACTCCCAGGCCGGTGCTGGCGGGCACCCGGCCGGTCCCTCCCACACCCGCCTGTCCAGACAGCCCCTCCGCGAGGACCAGGGCGGGCGGCATGCCCCCTCAGGCAGGCAGCTGTGCCCGCGTGCCCCAGGGCACGGTCACCTGCAAACCGACCTGTGCAGACCCCGTAGGGGCCTCGCTGTGCAGGAGGAACAGGCTTCCTCCAGCGCCGCGCGGCGACAGGCAGCGTGTGGCCGAGAACCGTCGGCAGAGACCAGGCCTGAGCTGAATAGGAGCACCTGGGGGAGCGGGGTGACCCCACGGCGTCCCTTCCATGTCGGCCGACCGGCTCGCCCAGGGAGGCACAGGGCGTGCGGCGTGCATGGTGACAGCAAGACGCTGCCCGCCCGTGGGGGCCTTGTCCATACCGTCTGCGCAGCTGAGCAAGGAGGAAAAGGAAAATCCAAAACGGGGCGCCCGGCGGCTGCCGCCTGGAGGTGCCTGGGACAGTGTGGCCGCAGGACTGTCTGTGCGTCTCTGGGGAGGGGGAGGTACTGTGTTGGGGGTTAGCAATCATGAGACGCTGAGTAGAGAACCAAGGAACACGTCACGGACCGACACAGACACGAGCGAGGAGAGCCCCGCAGGGTGTTTATTCAGAAGAGAACACCGGCTTCGGCGGTCCTCGCGGTGCGCACAGCAGCCGTGGGACGGACCAGCGCTGGGTGCTACAGACAGCGGCGGCAGCCTCGGCCCCGCTGACACTGTCCGTCCGGAACCTGCCGTCCCGGCCTCGCTGCCAGGAACTAGGGCGCTGGCAGGTGCTTCCGTGTTCCTTACTGTCCATTTCCACCTGTTCGGGAGCCAGTGCGTTGTACCGACCGTTCCGGCGACTAGATTTGAAAGGCAGCTGCCGTCGGCCTGTGCGTGCCATCCTGGCCCTGCAGGTAGATTTCCCACCGGTGATATCATTCTTCACCAGGCAGAAGTGGACATTAAAAGTAACCTACGCCAAAACCGGTGTGGCTCAGTGGATAGAGCGTCGGCCTGCGGACTGAAGGGTCCCAGGTTCGATTCCGGTCAAGGGCATGTACCTTGGTTGCGAGCACATCCCCAGTAGGAGGTGTGCAAGAGGCAGCTGATCAGTGATTCTCTCTCATCGATGTTTCTAACTCTGTCCTTCTCCCTTCCTCTCTGTAAAAAAATCAATAAAATATCTTTAAAAAAAAAAAAAAAAGTAACCTACGACCGCATGGCTGGTGTAGCTCAGTGGTTTAGCCTAGACCTAAGAACCAGGAGATTGTGGTTTGATTCCCGGGCAGGGCACATGCCCCGGCTGTGAGCTCCATCCCCAGTAGGGGATGTGCAGGAGGCAATCGATCCATGATTCTCTCGTATTATTTATTGTTTCTCTCTCTCTCCTCCTCCCTTCCTCCCTGAAATCAATAAAAACATGCTTTTTAAAAAGCAACCTAGTACCTGAAACTGATATAATACTGAATGTCACCGTAATTAGAATGACAAAAAAGCAAACACAACCTCCCAAGCTTGGAAAGCTTATCGGTAAGCAGGGGCCCTCTTGTTGGTTTCTGGAATATGAAAAGCGCACCCGATAGGGTGCCTGGCCAGCTGGAGGCCAGAGGACACTGCCCAGCAGCACGGAACCCGGGGCCGCAGGTTCCTGCCCCATCGCTGGGTCCTCACCTTCACCACTTGGTCTCCCCACGAGGCCTGGAAGCCGCAGGCGGCTGGTGGGGACGCGGCCACGCTCAGGCGGGCGCCGGGCCCGGATCGCACCGCGCGGTCACATCACGGAGCAGAACCGGGACTGGCCCGTGTCCCGGGACACCTCGAGCTTGTCCCGGTCCCGGACCAGGATGGCCTGGTTCCCGTACTGCGAGTACCACATGCTGCGGCTCCTGCTCAGGTAGGTCCCGGGCGGCACCGCCTCCAGCTCCCGCTGCTGCTGCTGCCAGATGAGCAGGGACGTGTCCCGGAACCGCCGCCGGGCGTGGCCTTCGGACAGGGCCCTCTCCGCCAGCGGGACCCGGCCGCTCATCCCGCCTCGCCCCGGGCCGCCCCAAGCGGAGGCCTGGGGCCGGGCCTCGACTGCGCTGGCCGCTCTGAGGCGCACCCTTTCCGGCTGCGGTCCGAGGGCTGGTTCCCGGTTTAATCTGATGGTGGAGAAGAGGGCTCGGGCAGGTGGGGGGCGGCACCCTGGCCAGGGTGGTGGTGTGGGGACGCTGGAGAGGAGCCGCTGAGCATTCTGAAGACGCCTAGACCTTCCGTGAGGACAAGCGGGTAAGCGGCTCCGGTGACGGCTGTGTGCACTGCGCTGGGCGGGCGCTGACCGGGACCAGGCACCTACCTGGGGGGGTCGGGGGAGGGCATTCGTCAATGCTTGCTGTGATGCTGACTGACACCAGGGCTTGGCCCGCTAACTTGAAAAGAGGTGCCCTCCGAAAGGGGACTGTGCAGCTCCACAGAAGTCCCTGACGGCGCCCATGCCGCCTGCCCCGACGGGAGCCTAGGGCGGCTCCCGGCTGATCTGGGGCGGCTCCGGCCTGATCGGGGGTGCCACCAGGGGGTGGAGCCAGCGTCTGCTCGGGGCTCCTGGTCAGGCTAGTCTGCAACTCTTCCCCCAGGTGGTCCTGCAGGGGAGAGCACACTGTCGGGTTGGGGGGCAGTGGCAGGGTTTGTGACCCAGAATCTGAACCCGGGGTCAGTGCTAAACCCAGCTGCCCACATGGTTCCCCGTTTCGGTCGCCCTGGGAAGGCCTAGGCTGGGAGCCTGATCCTCATCCTCTTACTGGCTAAAGGGTGGGAGTGTCCTGGCAAACAGCTCACTGGAGCCTGAGTGTCTGTATCAGTCTTATTTTTTTCTTTTAAAAAAAAAATTTTTTTGATTTTTCACAGAGAGGAAGGGAGAGGGACAGAGAGCCAGAAACATCAATGATGAGAGAGAAACATCCATCAGCTGCCTCCTGCACACACCCCACTGGGGATGTGCCTGCAACCAAGGTACATGCCCTTGACCGGAATCGAACCTGGGACCGACGCTCCATCCACTGAACCATACCGGTTAGGGCTCAAGCAAGTCTTAACCTCAAAAGGCACAGGACCCCGGGCCTGCTCCCAGGCCAGCCCAACCGGGGAGGGCCGTTACCTCGGCGGCAGGCTGAGGGCTGCCTGGTCCTCACCGGCACGGCGCCTTCTTCCTGCTCCAGGCATGGGATGCCCTGGAAAGAACCCGGGGGTCAGCTGGAAACCAGACAGGGAAGCGGCCCCCTCCCCGCCCAGCCCTCAGATGCCTCCCCAGCCACGCAAGTTCCTTTCTCCGGAGGGCCCGTGCCCCCTCTCCCCATCGCCAGGCCCTGCTCACTTGGCTGCTGCTGCTATGTCCCCCTCTCTCCCTGCTGCGCCCGGGGTCCCCCAGGCATGTCCCCACCCGCTCCCCAGCATCCTGGGCCCCCTCGTCCAGCCTGCGCACCAGATTCCAACGACACATCCCATCCCCAGCATCCGGTCCCCCTCGCCCTGCCTGCGCCCCGGATCCCCTCATGGCACGTCCCCATCGCCTCCCCGCACCCGGGTCCCCTTCCCCGCTGCGGCCCGCGCCCGCTGTCACCCGCGCCGTGGCTCCCCGCGACGCGCGGGCCGGGCGCGGCGCAGACCCAGGGGGGCCCGTTGGCCGCAGGGCGCGTCTCCATGGCAGCGCCGCAGGCATTCCCAGCCGAGCGCCGAGGACGGGCAGGCCCGAGCGATGAGCCGGAGCCATGGATCTCCCCGGAAGCGGGGGCGGGGCAGGAGCGCGGGCTTTGTGGGCGGGGCCTGTTGCTGGAGGAGGGACTGGAGAACGTGGGCGGGGCCTGTCGTGGAGGAGGGGCTTGTGGGGCGGGGCCTGCCGTGAAGGAGGGGCTTGTGGGGCGGGGCCTGTCGTGGAGGAGGGGCTTGTGGGGCGGGGCCTGCCGTGGAGGAGGGGGTGGAGAGTCCCGGTCCTCCCACCTCATTGTTGGTCCTAGCACTTTATTTAATTTTATTTATTTATTTTAAAAATATATTTTATTGACTTTTTACAGAGAGGAAAGGAGAGGGAGAGAGAGTTAGAAACATCCATCAGCCGCCCCCTGCACACCCCCCACAGGGGATGTGCCAGAAACCAAGGTACATGCCCCTGACTGGAATCGAACCTGGGACCCTTGTGTCCACAGGCCGACGCTCTATCCACTGAGCCACACCGGTTAGGGCTCCTAGCACTTTATGGATGGTACTTTGTGCAGCTGCTTGCGTACTTTAGCTATTAGCATTCTCACTCCCAGGAACTGATGCAATTGCTTTTTAAGTAATTTAGTGCTGCCCTGGGCCCACTGTCCCAAAGAGGTCTTGAATTCACGCAGGTCAGCAGGTCCCGCCCGCCCTCCTCCGGTCCTGGTCCTGGCCCCCTGACACCCTGGGAGGCTCTGTCCTCGCTGGGCCAGCGGCGGTGTGGGAACGCTTCCCTCCGGTGCTCCTCAGGAAATGACGGAGGCCGTCCCCAGGGCACTGCGCCCGCAGCTGTGGATTCGTTCTCGAAGACACAGACATGCTCAAACCCCCACGGGCCAGACTGCGCACCGGTTTCAACACCTTCAGAGCATGTAAATCATGCACAACTAGGTCACCGGAAAGAAAACCAGTCCTAAAAACAACCATAAAAGCTAACTACAAGCCCAGCAGGCATGCATGGCTCAGGGGTTGAGCCTCGCCCTATGAATCAGGAGGTCAGGGTTCGATTCCCGGGCAGAGCACATACTTGGGTTGCAAGATCCATCCCAGTATGGGGCTTGCAGGAGGCAGCCGATCCATGATTCTCTCTGGTCATGAATGTTTCTATCTCTCTTTCTTCCTTTCTGAAATCAATAAAAATATATCTTTAAAAAATTTAAAGGGGGCCGGGACCGGTTTGGCTCAATGGATAGAGCGTCGGCTTGGAGACTGAAAGGTCCCGGGTTCGATTCCGGTCAAGGGCATGTACCTTGGTTGCGGGCACATCCCCAGTAGGGGGTGTGCAAGAGGCAGCTGATTGATGACTCTCTCTCATCAATGTTTCTAACTCTCTCTCTCTCTCCCTTCCTCTCTGTACAAAATCAATAAAATATAAAGAAAAAAAAATTTAAAGGGGACTTATAACAGCTTCTGTTATAAACCCCTGTAGTTCCCCTAAAGAGTGGATGGGGGGTGGGGGGAGAGGGCGTGGGGGGCACCCAGCTCATTTATAAATAGGCAGGTCTCCCATCAGACATAAACATTTTACTGCGACTTCATAAGAAAAAAGAGGCAAACCAACAGTTTTAAAAAGGGAACCAGGAAAACCCAAATCAAAACAACACAAAACCACTCACATCCACAGGAAGTCTCAACGCAAAAACATTGCCCAGACCGAGGGCCAGCGATGGCAGGAGTGTGGGGGCTGGTCAGTCTCACGCTGCCCGAGGCCATGGACGGGCCCTTTGGAAAACAGCACCAACAGGCCACAGGAGAGAACACTGGCCCATAAGACACGCCACTTCCACAAAATGTGTTGTTTTCCATGAAGTCCGAGGGCCCCTGTCCTGCATGGAGCGCTTCCACGCCCAGGGACACACCCAGGAGCTGTGTGCTCGCACACACGGCCGAGGGGGTGCAGGGCCGCAGGAGGGCTCAGGGTCACCCCGGGACTCCCCAGTGCCCACTGCCGCCGTTGGGTAGGGAAAGGCATGGGCGCTGTCACGGGAGTGCCGTGCTTGGGCGTGAATGTGAATGAACAGCAGCACACACACCCGGACACCCACACGGGCATCACAGAAGCCAAGGACCTATTGATGGGAGAGAGCCACCCACCCGCTGGCTGACATACAATTCAGGAAGAACACTGCCCCATGGGCAGCGTGACATTGAAGATCCAGGGGTAATGCTGCAGGAGAGAGTGAGGCCCACAGCGTCAGTGCACCGGTGAGCTTGGGGGGATCGGAGGTGGGTAGCCTCGGAAAAGATTTGCTGAGGATCTCTGGGGTCTCGGCAGAGTCTGATTCTTGGCTCTGTGCTGAGCACGTGGGTTCTTACGCTGTGACGCTGCACTAAGCTGTACATTAATGGGTGTGTGTTTAAAAAATATTCTTTTATTGATTTCAGAGAGGGAGAGAGAGATAGAAGCATCCATGATGAGAGAGGACCGTGGATCGGCTGCCTCCTGCACGCCCCAGCTGGGGATGGAGCCCACAACCCGGGTCTGTGCCCTGACCAGGAATTGAACCGAGACCTCCTGGTTCATAGGTTGACACTCAATCGCTAAGCCATGCCAGCCAGATTGTACATGAATGTTTTTATTTTTTTAAATATATATTTATTTATTGGTTTCAGAGAGGACGGGAAAGGGAGAGAGATAGAAATATCCATGATGAGCCGAGACCAGTTTGGCTCAATGGATAGAGCATCGGCTTGGGGACTGAAGGGTCCCGGGTTCGATTCCAGTCAAGGGCATGTACCTTGGTTGTGGGCATATCTCCAGTAGGGGGTGTGCAAGAGGCAGCTGATCGATGACTCTCATCGATGTTTCTAACTCTCTATCTCTCTCCCTTCCTCTCTGTACAAAATCAATAAAATATATTTAAGAAAAGAAAAAAAATATCCATGATGAGAGAGAATCATTGATCAGCTGCCTCCTGCAGCCCCCCCCCGCACCCCACCCTCTCTCCCCCACTGGGGATTGAGCCCACAACCTGGGCATGTGTCCTTTGGACCCTTCAGTCCGCAGGCCGACGCTCTATCCACTGAGCCACACCGGCCAGGGCTGTACATGAATGTTTTCTGCATCTTCCTGTTTGTCATGTTTCACACGCACACAGAGATTTCAGAATAGGAAGCAAATGACAGGCTGTACGAACACAGACAGCAGCTGATGCCAGACATCGTATTATTTCACCTGTAAACACGCTGGCGCTTTCACAGCTGCAGTAGCACGATCCCACCCCGTCTTAAAGGAACAGTTACGCGGTCCGAACTCACAGTCTTTTGGTGACCTGGTAAATGTCATCACTGAGGCTGTTGGGATTGGGGTCCATGGTTTCAACAAAGACTCTCCCCGCCATTCAAGCGTCTGAGACCCCAGGGCCCAGGCCCCTCGCTGGCAGGCACCCCCTCCTGTCCTACCGGGGCAGTGCCACCCCGCGCCAGGGCCCTTCAGCACCCCACTTACCATGGCGCTGGGCTCCTGTGTCCGAGGCTGGCCAGTCCTGATGGCATGCCCGGGGCCGCCTCCCGGGACGCCTGGCACACATGTCAGAGTGTGGAGGGGTGGGGCGCTGGGAAGCACGAGGTGTCTAGTGAGACCCTCAGACCATCACGCTGACCACCCTCACCGTTTTCCACGTTGGTCAGTCCTCACGGGAGGGTATTTTCCCATTGATGTTGTAGAGAGAGTGGAAGGGAGGGGAGAGGGAGGGAGAGAGAAACATCAATGTGAGAGAGAACAGCAGTTGGTTGCCTCCCTCACACACTCCAACCGGGATCGGGGGATCGAGCCTGCAACTGAGACACATGCCCTTGAGTGGAATCGAACCTGGGACCCTTCAGTCTGGGGGCTGAGACTCTATCCATGGAGCCACCCTGGCCAGAGCCACCGTCATTGTTTCTGAGGGCAAGGCTCAGGGCGCCAGGTGCATTCACACGGCTGTGCAGCCGCCACCACCATCCTCCCCAGGCCTCTCTCACCTCCCACACAAGCTCTGCCCCATTCAGCACCCCCTTCCCACGCCCCTCCTCCCAGCTCCAGCCCGGCCCCGGCACTCTTGCTGGCCATAGGTGTCCCGATGCCGGACAGTTCATGGAAAGGGGACGGGAGACCCGCCTGCGGTGCCTGGCCCCTGCCTCAGCACAGTGATCAGAAGCACGTGGGGTGGCATGTCAGAGCTGCTGTTGATTTTAGTCTGACGGACACTCAGGCCCCGATGGACCTCGCTCTGTCCATCCGCCATCGATGGACACAGGTGGTGGCCACCCTCTGGCTCCTGTGGGCAGCGCTGCCCTGACAGGGCTGTGCAGACTTGGTGGGGACACAGGGGGCATGGTCAGCTCTGTGGGTCAGAGAGGCCACTCCCTCAGGGGTCGGGTGGGGAGGAGACCAGAAGGCAGTGGCCATGCCGTGGGGAGTGGACACAGCCCTTCCCAGCCCCAGACTCACACCGGAGCGTCTGTTCCTGTCTCCCGGGAACTCTGAGAAGACGGAGAAAACTGTCCATCGCACGGTCCTTGCGTTCCTCCGTAATCCCACGGGACCCCGGACCACCTCACAGGCCAGGACACAGAAGACGGCCCAGCTGGTGCGGCTCAGTGTGTTGAGCGTCAACCCACGAACCAAGAGGTTCCATTCCTGGTCAGGACTCATGTCTGGTTCCAGGCTCCATCCCCAGTTGGGGGGCGTGTAGGAGGCAGCCGGTCAATGATGTTTCTCTTTCATCACGTTTCTCTCTCCCTCCTTTCCCTCTCCCTCTCCCTTCCTCTCTCTCTAGAAATCAGCAATAAAAAACAACACAGGCGCCCTGACTGGTTTGGCTCAGTGGATAGAGCGCTGGCCTGCGGACTGAAAGGTCCCAGGTTCGATTCTGGTCAAGGGTATGTACCTTGGTTGTGGGCACATCTCTGGTAGGGGGTGTGCAGGAGGCAGCTGATGGATGTTTCTTTTTCATCGATGTTTGTAACTCTCTGTCCCTCTCCCTTCCTCTCGGTAAAATATCAATAAAATATATGAAAAACAAAACAACACAAAAGACGAATGCCTTGTGCAACCTCACACGCTGGGGGACAGTCCCCCGCCCCCCAGTGTGGCCGCAGCCACGGAGCCACGTGAGGCTACGGAAGTTTTCATTGTATTTATTTTTAATTAAAGTTTGATACTCAGTTCAGTGTTGGGCAAACTTGTACATATATTTGGGTCTCCTCTGACGACACAGTTTGGGACCCGGAGTCCCCATCGCATGTGTCGGGGAGAACGTGGTGCCTGCGGACATGTGTGTGAGGGTAAAGCACACAGTGGGTTTTGGAAACTTGGATCTGAAAAGAGGGACGTAAAGTACCCCATCAGCGCGTCTGCAGGCCGATTGCACGTGGAGAGGACGCTATTTCAGACACACCGGCTTAAATAAAGTGTGTCGCTAGAATGGCTTCCGCTCACCGTGAGCCACACACGGGAATACAGTCCTTGTGGGCCCTGGACAGCGTGAGTGAGAAGAGCCAGACACAAGCCACACGGCATCTGATCCATTTATAGAATCGTCCAGAACGGGCAGCTCCCCGGAGACAGATGCAGCGCGGCGGGCAGGGTGCGGGGGGGACAGCCAGGGGCGTGGGTACACTGCAGGGCGATGGGATGTCCCAGGACTCAGGCCACTGGCGCTGGGTCAGGCCGGGCAGCAGGGTCAGCAGGCACTCCCCTCGGCAGTGCCCACCTTTTGCGCCAGGAAGGGCCCGGGATGGGGCTGCCTCCCGCCAAGGCCAAGGGCAGTACTGACAGCTCTGGGCGGGGCTGTGGAGTTCTCTGGGTCCTGCGTTCTGACCCCCGAGAGCCTATGCTGCAGGCACCACAGCCAGAGCCCTTGGGTCAGCCACCTGGCACTTGAAAATAGAAGCCGCTCAGCCAGTGTGGCCCAGTGGTTGAACATCGACCTATGAACCAGGTCACATGCATGGGCTGTGGGCTTGATCCCCAATAGGGGGCCTGCAGGAGGCAGCCAATCAATGATTCTCTCTCATTGTCTCTCTCCTCCCCTCCCCCTTCTCTCTGTAATCAATAAAAATATATTTTAAAAAACACATCCCAAGCTGAAACCGGTTTGGCTCAGTGGATAGAGCATCGGCCTGTGGATTCAAGGGTCCCAGGTTCGATTCCAGTCAGGGGCATGTACCTTGGTTGCAGGCACATCCCCAGAGGGGGGTGTGCAAGAGGCAGCTGATCGATGATTCTCTCTCATGGATGTTTCTAGCCCTCTCTGTTCCTCTCTGTAAAAAAATCAATAAAATATGTATTTTTTAAACCAACCAAACAAAAACACACACATAGCCAAAACTGGGACTCAGGGAAGTGTTGTGATTGGCTCAGGACCACACAGTGGGCGGGTGGGCCTCCCAGTGGAGCTGGTCAGTGGGGCTAGATAAGGGGCAGCCAGGTGGCGACAGCGCCTCCCACGGGCACCAGGGGGCAGCAGAGGGCCGCCGGCGCGGCTGGCTGCTCCAGCCTGTGTGGGGCCCGGGCTCATCACTCAGGTTGGTCCTCTGCCCAGGCAGGAAGGCCAGGGCTCAGGACAGAGGCCCTTCTAGCTGGGGGGGCTCCCTGTGGAGACAGGCATGGATGGGGCACCGTGACGAGGCACCGAGGGAGGGCTGGGAGCCGTGCTCTGCCACAAGCACCGTGCAAAGCCTCTGGGTGATCAGTGCCATTCACTCAGCCCGGGGTGTCGGACCGGGTGGGTGCTCTCCTTTCTGCAGGGGAGGAGCGGGCATGGCCAGGGGAGGATGGTCCAGCTGGCTCTCGGAGCGGAGGCTGGAGGGGCAGGGGTTCAGGCTCCGTGCCCGCTTTGCGGTGAGATGGTCTGCTTTTGTCTCGGTCAAGGCTGGCGCCTTCCATGCAGAGGCAGAGTCCTTCCTGAGCGGCCACCGTGGTGCCACACCCGTTTCCTGCGAGGAAGGATGCTGGCCAGGAGCGGGAGCTCATGGGGAGCTCAGGGCCCTCGGCTCCACTCTTCTGCTCCCCCTCGGGCCCTGTGTGCCCTCAGAGGCCAGCCCCCCCCTCTCGGAGTCCGGGAAGGGGCAGGTCTTAGGGCGGAGGGCCCAGGGGACCCTCTCGGGTTGGAAATGAGTGTGAGGTGTCCCTGTGCCCCGGGGTGGACAAAGGTGCAGGTTCAACCACAAGAGTCCAAGGCAGGGCCCCTCACCCCAGATGGTCTGCCCCCCACCTGCCTCAGAGCAGGGCACTGGGTGGCCCATCCGTCAGGGTGAGGACCAGGGGCTCCTGACAGCCGAGTCAGAATCCACTTCGGGGCCAGATGGGCTCTGTATGTCCCTAAGCCCCCTCCTCGTCGTCCTCCCAGTGTCCCCTCTCCCCCTGTCCCCTTCTCCTGTCCTCCCCTCCCCCTGTTCCCCTCTCCTGTCCTCCCCTCCCCCTGTCGTAGGAGGCCAGCTGCAGATGCCCACCCCCTCCGGTCCAGGCCGGGGGCAGAGTACAGGGCAGGGTCAGGGCCCAGAAGCGGGCAGGGGGCGCGGCCCCGGGCCGGCCTGGCCCCTCTCCTCCCCTCTCCGTTATTCATCTCAGCCCGGGCCGGCCTGGCCCTCGGGCCGCCGCGCGGCCAGTGCCGGCCTCCGGGTCAGGGCAGGGGAGCCCCTCCTTTGTGCGGGCTCGGAAGGGAGCTTCCTGCCGGTCCCTCGCCAGGCGGATGGAACGGGGCTGTGGGCGCGGACCGCCGGCCTGGCATCCCGCGGGGCCGCCCGGCGGGCCGGGGCCGGGAGCCTCCCCAGGCGGGGCCCCGCCAGTGTCCGTCCTCCCCGAAGCGCCACGCGGAGCCCCAGCGCGGCCAGGGCGCCTCCGGTTCCCGGGCGGGACGGGAGAAAGCGGAGGAGCGACCCGCCATCCGCCCCCCGGCGAGACGCGGGCCCCGGGCACAGCCCCCCAGGCCGGGGTCAGAGCCCCCCGGGTCCGGGTCAGAGCCCCCGGGGTCCAGGTCAGAGCCCCCCGGGTCCGGGTCAGAGCCCCCGGGGTCCGGGTCAGAGCCCCCCGGGTCCGGGTCAGAGCCCCCAGGCCCGGGTCAGAGCCCCCCAGGCCCGGGCGCCGCTAGCGGGTCCCCGGCTCCCGCCTCCGCAACTTCGTGAGGCGCCGCGGCAGGAAGTGGCGGGGGCGGGGGCGGGGGCGGGGCGCCCGGGCCCGGGCGGCGCTCGGTCGGGGAGGGGCCACTCACAGCCCCGCCCCCACCGCCGTGGCCCCGCCCCCGTCCCCGCCGCGCCCCCCGCCCCCGGCGCCCCCCGCCCGGCCCAGAGCCGCTGCGCCCCCAGTCGGAGCGGGTCCGGAGCGCGGAGCCGGGCGGCGGCGGGAACAAAGCGGCGGAGGGCGGCCGGGCCGGGGCGCGGAGCGGGGACCCGCCGGCCTTTGTCTCGGCGGGGCGGGCGGCGGGCCCGGGCGCAGGATGCGGCGCGCGGCGGGGCGGGCGGCGGGCGGCGGCGGACGGCGGGGAGCCGGGCGCGGGGCCCGCGGGGACGCGCGCGTGTGAGGGGCCGGCGCCGCCCGGAGCCCCGGGCCGCACGTGGGCGGGAGCCGAGCCCGCGGGGCCGGAGGAAGGCGGGAGCGGCAGCGGGGCGCCCGCCTGAAGCCCCGCCCGCCGCGCAGCCCGGAGTCCGGGCGGGATGCCCCGGGGCCGCGGCTGCCGGGCCGCGCGGCGCTGAGGGCGGCGGGCGCCATGGAGCCGTGGCGGCAGTGCGGCCGCTGGCTCATCGACTGCAAGGTGCTGCCGCCCGACCACCGCGTGGTGTGGCCGGCCGCCGTGGCCTTCGACCTGGCGCAGGCGCTGCGGGACGGCGTGCTGCTGTGCCAGCTGCTGCACAACCTGGCGCCCGGCTCCATCGACCTCAAGGACGTCAACTTCCGCCCGCAGATGTCCCAGGTGAGGGCGCGGGGGGCCGGTGCCGGGGCGCGGGGGCCGGGGACTGGGGGCCGGGGGCCGGGGCCGGGGACTGGGGGCCGGTGCCGGGGCGCGGGGGGCCGGGCGCGGGGGGCGCACCCCGGGGCGCGGAGCCGGCTGCTCCGAGGGCGGCTCCGGGAGGCGCGAAGTTGACCCAAGTGTCTGCAGCCGAGGGCGCGGCCCGGGCGCGGGGAGACCAGCCGGCGGGGCGCCCCGCTCCGCCGCCCGCGCTGCCCCCGGAGGCGGAGGCCGGCCAGGGTCCCGTCCGGCCCCGGGGAGCTCGCTGCGCCCGGGGCCTCGACGGGCGTCGCGGGGATCGGGCTCTGCTCCGGTTGGACGCGTGGAGGAGGCGGCGGAGGCCGGGCCGGGGCGCGGCCTGGGGGCCCGCAGGGCGCAGGGGGCGGGGGACCGGGCGCCGCCTCCTCGGCCTCCGCCTCCTCCGGGACCACCGAGGGCTGCGCCGGCCTCGGGCCCCGCAACTCGGTGCGGAGGGGCCCCCTCGCCTTTCCCGCTGGAGCCCTCGGCGGGCGCCCTCCGGGCGGCTTTGTGGTGGCCGCGGCCGTGCGGTCGCTGTTTGGCAGGAAAATGTCTGCTCCGCTGGCGGGGCTGCCGTCCTGGCCCTGTAAAGGGAACTTGGCTAAGACTTAGGGGGAACCGAGGCTCTCCTCCCCTTCCTGGGGTCCCGGGCCCCCCACCCCGCAGGCTTTGGGGGTCCCGGCCTGGGCCTGGCCTCCCTGCCCCGTCCTGTCCTCATGTCCTCATGGCCCCGGGCGAGCCGGTGCACAAGGGCCATTCACAGGGCGGCCGGGAAGGGCGGTGAGTCACCGCTCTCCAGGCTGGTGGCCTCTGCCCTTTGGCTGTGACTGCGTTTCCAGGGAGATGGGGATCTCCCCCTGCGGGCAGGGTCCTGCCCTGAGGGTCCTGCCGCCTGCTCCTCAGTCCTCACCCGGCACCCGCCGGGACCAAGGAGGTCCCGCCCTGCAGCCTCGTCCTCGGGGCTCCCCAGCCAGTCCGTCCTTAGGCACTGCCGGTGCCCGCAGCCCGAGGCCAGACCGGCTCTGCACAGAGTGGGTCTCAGACCCAGTGCCCTCCCCTGCCCCTCCCCCCAAACAGAAGGAGGGTGCTGAGGCAGAGCACCAGGAGTGGGAGTGCCTGCCTCTGGCTACGGGCAGGGGCTGCCCAGGCTTGCTGCTCCTGGCGGGTTTCCACCCAAGTGGCCGGGGGACCAGGGCAGAGGGCACAGCGTGGGGTGGGTGGGTCTGCATCGCAGAGGCGGGAATTGGGGGGCCGCTGGGTCCTGGAGCTGCCCCTCCCCAGCTGGGGTTCCGGCGGGGTGGGGAGGGGGGCTGGCGGTGGCCGGTGGCTTGGCTCCGCCCCTGTGCCGGAGGTGCAGAGGCCTCCGGGGTCTCTGGAGCCTTTGGTGGGCACCCCCTGCCCTGGCCCCGGTGAAGGGGTGTGAAGGGGGCTGGGTGGTCGGAGAACCAGGTGGGTGTCTGTGTCTTTGTGGCCACGTGCTCTGGTTGAAACCTGGCACTGTCACCTCCCAGGTAGGTGACCGGCTTTGGGCCTCAGTTTCCCCATCTGTATAATGGGGCCATACTAGTCGCCACCTCCTAGCCACACTGTGCGGGTTCGGTGAGGGAGGACGGTCACCGGGACGCTGTGACTCCTGTCCTCTGGGGGGGGAAGAGGGCTGGCCTCCCGACCTGCCTCAGAGGCGGGGCTGGTCACACGCATCTCAGCATGGCTGTGGCAGGCCTGTGTGTTCACAACGCCAGGGGCCTGGTCTGTACCACCAGCGGCTGTGCAGGGACTGGGAGCGCCTTGGGGTTAGTGGCAAAACACACTTGAACTTAGGTCTCCCGTCTGGGACCCTTTAAGCAAGTTGTGGCTTCAAGGCTGCCCTCGGCCGTCTTGCTGGCTTTCTGAAGTTCCTGGTTCGTTTCTTAGGTTGTTCATGGCATGTGTGTATGTGCGTGTGTGTGTGTGTGTGTGTGTGTGTGTATGTGTCCGGGGGATGGGCGGGTGGGGAGCGCGGGCCTGTTGACCGTGGGCACCTGACCACTGTGCCGCCGGTCTCGGTCTGCGGTCCTGCTCGGAGGCCTCCGTGATGTCCCGTCGGCTCCGAAGGCCGTGCCGCCTCCCGTGGTGACATCATCTCTCAGAGGCAGCTTTTGGGGTTGGTCTCAGCTGGATGATTGGCCCTACAGGAGCTCAAGAGCAGCGTGCACTCATTGAGCACCCGCTGTGTGCAGGGCCGGCCCGCGGAGGTATACACCGAGTCCACGCTTCTCTCGGCACGCCCTGCTGGAGTCGGCAGGGTCTGCTTTATTTATTTTTTTGTTCCAGTGCCCGGCGGCCACCTTGGCTGTAATTAAGCTAATTAGGTCTGGCCACAATCTGCTGATCGCAGGAGGAGCACAGGCGGCCGGGGCGGCTCCGGGCGTGCGGTCCTGAGGTTGCTGATGCCAGCAGAGAGCCCTGGCGGTTGGTTCGCCGTCTGAGCCTCAGGGCGCCCCCCGCCCAGCCTGGTGCCCACACCGCCCTGGCGGGCATGCTCCCGGGAAGAGACTGGGCAGCCGGGCTGTGGGGACACTGCGCAGACCGGGGCCGGGGCGTTTCTCCTCGCGCACACCTCCAGCACAGCGCTGCCCCGCCCCGCCCCCGTGCCGTCTCTGTCCATCCTGTGCGGGGCTCTTGCTGGAAGACTGGCCCTGCTCTGAGCCTCTTCTTCCCGGAGGAGCGAGTCCAGAGGCCCCCTCCTCTGGGAGGTCCCCTCTGATTTCCCTCGCTTCCCTCCTGCGGGTGGCGAGCCTGCCTCGGCCCCAAGTACCTGCTGTATCCCTAACCCAGCCCTTCCCCACTTTTTATATATATATATATATATATATATATATATATATATATATATATATACATATATATATATATGTATGTATATATATATTTTATTGATTTTTTTACAGAGAGAAAGGGAGAGGGATAGAGAGGTAGAAACATCGATGAGAGAGAAACATCTATCAGCTGCCTCCTGCACACCTCCTACTGGGGAATGTGCTCACAACCAAGGTACATGCCCTTGACCGGAATCGAACCTGGGACCCTTGAGTCCTCAGGCTGACGCTCTATCCACTGAGCCACACCAGTTTCGGCCCTTCCCCACTTTGGTTCACTTTCCTTACCACTTGGGAGCCGTACTCTCGCCGGATCGGTTTGGAGAGGGACGCCAGCCCTGGGGGTGGTCGTCGGTTCCCGCCCTTTCGGCCGTGTCTTCCTCCCTGGGTCCCCCAGGGCTTGGTACCCTTGGCCCCTTGTCTTGAAGGGGTAACTGTCACGCCCTGTGCTGCTTGGCGAGGGGCTGGGTGGGCCAGCGGGGACCCGCAGCGGGTGATGGCTGGATGCCTGTGGACCGAAAGAGTGGCCTTCAGGTGGCCAGGAGTCCCCGAGGGCGAGCAGGAGGCTCCTGGGTCCCGCGGGCGGGGTTTGGGACAGCGGGTGGCCGGGAGCAGAGATGGGGGCTGATTCCAGGGCCACAGGGCCCTCTCCTCCCTGTAGGCGGATTAAAACAAGATACACGTTTTAACTGATTTCAGAGAGGAAGGGAGAGGGGGAGAGAGACACATCGGTGATGAGAGAGAACCGTGGCCGGCTGCCTCCTGCATGCCCCCCACTGGGGATGGAGCCTGCACACTGGGCCTGTGTCCTGGGCGGGAATCGAACCGTGACCTGGTTCCTAGGTCGACGCCCAATTACTGAACCGCACCAGCCGGGCACCGTTAATGTTAAAAGTACATTTTATTCTGCTCGCGCTCTCCACAGGGGAGTGGCACTCGGATCTCGGGGGGTGAGGAAATTCGTTCTTTTTACCCTAAAGCGCAGACGCACACGGAGAGCGGAACAGACGACCGTGCATCTGTGGCATGGAACTTTCACGCGGGAGGTGTAGGAAGCGAGCCTGGAACAGCTCCTTCGGGGGGCGGTAATGAAAAGAAACACGGTTTCCTGGGCATTAGTGCTTCTACTCGGGCGCTGGGCGCAGCCGCCGCAGGAGTCCCGGGAGCGGCCGGGCTGGGGTGGAGAGCAGAGGCTGACGGGCCAGGGTCTGACTTCAGCATCGACCCAGCGACTGGCCTGCCCGGAGCGGCCTGCCCCGAGCGGACTGCCCCGAGCGGCCTGCCCCGAGCGGACTGCCTGTGGCACAGGCCCCCAGGCGTGGGTCTGGGCTCGGCTGCCCAGGTCCTGGCAGGGTGGCCTGGCCGGCGTGGAGTGGACTGGCTGTGCGGTGGGCACAGGGCGAGGGCCGGCTCGCACGGCCTCGGCTGAGATGGAGCGAGGCCGTGTTCTGGGCGGAGAGGCCATTGTGAGGGGCTGGGCCCGGGAAATGGGTGTCTCCGCACCTGGACTGGGGGCTAAGGGGGGACCAGGCCGGGATGGGGGGCTGACAAGGGGAGGAGCCACGGGGAGCCCCCACCCCAGGCCTCATGTGAGCCCTTTCTTGCCAGGAGGCCCAGGTGACTACGCTGGCCCGTCCTCCTGTGTTCAGGCCGTGGCTGTGGCCGTGGTCGTGGCTGCCCGTTTGCGGGGAGGATCACCCAGGAAAGCCAGTGCTGGTGGGGCTGGTGCGGGGGGGCCCTGGGGGAGGCAAGTGCCCAGACCCCAACCCGCAGCCCTGCGGCTGAGGCCCCACCGTGGTCCTCCCTGCTGACTGCCCCCTCCCAGTGCGGGTCCAGCGTGAACCCCCGTCTCAGGCCTTGGGGGCCAGACGGTCTCTGTCGCAGCTGTGAGCTCTGGGCTCACGGCGGGAAGCGGCCGGTCTGTGTGGACGCACGGCGGTGCCCGTACAATGTGGGAAATGAAACTGGAATTCTGTAGGATTTTATGTGTCAGGAAATACCGTTCTTTTGATCTTCCCTCCCAACCGTTTAAAAAGACGGGGGCCTGTCTGGGCCCGTGAGCTGTGCTAAGCCGGGGGCGGGCCTCCGAGCCCTGCCCTTGTCCTCTGTCCCCGGGGATGGGCCTGGCAGAGCTGTGTGGGTGCAGGCCCCCCTGGGACTCCTTTCCCCCTGCACGTGGCCTTGGCGCTGTGCTCAGCGGGGTGGCTGCCAGCTCATCCCTGGGGTGGAGGGGGGTGCAGCCCTGGACCCTCTCAGACTTGGTTCAAATCCCGCCTCACCTGGCTGCAAACCGCCCCCTACCTCGGGCCTGTGAGCTCGTCTCTAGAAGGAGGTGTCTGACCGAGGACAGAGGTGCTGAGGGGCCCAAAGCTCTCAGCCCAGTGTCGGCTCTGATAGGTGCTTGGTGGATGGAGACATCCCCCCCAAGCCCACGTGGGGTGCCCTCCTCTCCCTGGGCACCTTTTGGCTCTTTGAAGCCTGGCGCTGGGGCTCCCCCCCCCCCCCCCCGTGACTGCCCCGCCCCTACCCCCGCGCCCTGACACATGCCGGGAGAGACCTGGACAAGCCCCCGCTCGGTCCCTGAACCGCCCGTCTCAGGCCTGTGGCCAGCAGCTGGAGCTGCCACGACTGTTTTGGTTTCTGAATCCAAGAGAAAGAACAGCAAACAGGGCGCAGAGGAGGCGGCTGTGGCTGCAGTGTGCGGACTGCGGGGCCGGGGGGGGGGTGGGGGGGGGCGGCACCAGACCAGGCTCCCCTCCGGCCGCAGGTTCGGGGTGTCCGCACAGCTGGGACAGCATGTCCGTGTGGCGGGTCCGCTGCCGGTTGGTGCCGAGCACGTGAGGGTGAGCGCGGTGCTTTCCACACGCCGCCTCCGTGTCGGCGCCCGCGGGGCTTCTGCGGCTTGTTTCCTGTGTTTTGGCTTCAGAGGCAGCGTGCACGCCGTGTCGGTGAGAGCGGCCGGGCAGGCGGGGGCCCGGGGACAGCTGCCACCCGTCCCTGTCCCTCCGTCCATCCTCGGGCCTGGACTTGCCCGCCTTCCCCACGCCAGAGCCCCGGGCCCATGGCCTGGGGGGCGGGCTGGCGGGGAGGGGTGGTCCTGGTCCCTCATGCTCATGACACCCACATCCTGAGACCCTCCTCCTTGCCCCCAAGCTCTCTGACTCTTTTTTTAAAAATATATATATATTTTATTGATTTTTTACAGAGAGGAAGAGAGAAGGATAGAGAGGTAGAAACATCGATGAGAGAGAATCATCCGTCAACTGCCTCTTGCACACCCCCCACTGGGGATGTGCCGGCAACCAAGGTACATGCCCCTGACCGGACTCGAACCCAGGACCCTTCAGTCCGTAGGCTGACGCTCTATCCACTGAGCCAAACCGGTTTCGGCTGACTCTTCTTTATTTTTCTTTATTTTTTTAAAATCGTTCGAGGCTCTTGTTTGTTTTTTTAAAATATATTTTATTGATTTTTCACAGAGGAAGGGAGAGGGACAGAGAGTTAGAAACGACAAAAGAGTCACATCGATCAGCTGCCTCCTGCACACCCCCTACTGGGGGATGTGCTTGCAACCCAGGTACATGCCCTTGGCCGGAATCGAACCCGGGACCTTTCAGTCCGCAGGCCGACGCTCTATCCACTGAGCCAAACCGGTTTCAGCAAGCCCTCTGACTCTTGCTCTGCTCCCCTCCCCCCTCCCCCCTCCCGGGCTCGGCTTGCCTGCTGCTGCTTCTCCCACAGGCACAGTCCTGGGCGCAGGGCTCTGTGCCCGCAGCACCTGTCGGTGGGCCTTGCTCGCTGCCCCCTGGAGCCCCGCCCCCATCTCCGCAGGTGAGGCCGGGCCGGCGGGATGTCAGCTTCCTCTCTCCAGGAGCGGGTGTGTGTGTGTGTGTGTGTGTGTGTGTGTGTGTATGCGTGCATGTGTGTGTGTGTTCATGTGTATGCGTCCCTGTGTGTGTGTGTGTGTGTGTGTGTGTGTGTGTGTGTGTGTTTATGGTCTGCCTGGCCTCTGCAGTGGGCTGTTCGGGGCTGTGTCCCCGCTCCCGCAGCCCCGGAGGCCCCGCTGGCTCTGTCCGCCTGTCTGCTCGGGAGCTCTGTCCGCCTGTCTGCTCGGGAGCTCTGCCCGCCTGTCTGCTCGGGAGCCTCGGTCGCCCGCCGGCCAGGAGCCAGGACACGGGTCCGCCCAGCAGCAGGCTCTCTGAGGCCGGGACCGTGGCTGTGGCTGAGCCGTGCCCTGGACCGGCTCTTGGGCCTGTGCTGCCCCCTCCCTCCCGCTTGGGCCTGTGGCTGGGGCGGTCTCCTCCCTGGGTGAGCCGGTGCCCGCGGCCTCTCTTTTCTCCGCTCGGTAGAGAGACGTTTTCGCGATCCGCTCCCTCTCGCGCAGTCCGGCCCCGGAGAAGCTGCTGCCATCTCACCGGTGTGCTTTGTGCTAACTTAGCAGCTTAAACGGAACATCTGTTCGCCGGCCGGCGGGAGGGCAGCCGCAGGTGGAGCCGAGTGGGTGGGCTTGTCTCTCCGCGGGTACAGGCTCGCCGCAGACCCACCGCGGAGGGTCACTGGGCACCGGGAGGCCACGCCGTCACCCTGGGGTGCAGGGGCGCCCGGGCGTTTGTACTTGGCCCCTCAGGCCCCTGAGGGTAGCAGGCACTTCCTTGGTTGAGGTTGGACCAGAGGCCAGCCGTGGGCCCCCCAAAACAGAGGTACCCGACCCCTCACTGCCAGTGTTGGGGCTCCCACAGCCAGGGCTTAGGGGAGAAGCGACTTCTGTCTGCACAGCCCCCACGTGCCCAGGGGACCCGGGACCCGCGCCTGGGGGCGGTGGTGGGCAGGAGCCAGGCGGGGCCGGAGCCCCACTGCGGCCACATGTGGCCCTGAACAAGCTGCTGCTATTTCCTTTTCCTTTTATTTATTTATTTTTTTTAATGCATCTTTATTGATTTCAGAGAGGAAGGGAGGAGAGAGACAGAAACATCAGTGATGAGAGAATCATGGATTAGCTGCCTCCTGCACACACCCCCAACCCCTGCATTGGGGATGGAGTCCACTACCCCGGCAGGTGCCTTGGCTGGAAATCGAACCGTGACCTTCTGGTTCCTACATAGGTAGATGCTCAACCACTGAGCCACCCCGGCCGGGCTGGCCACGCCTCTTAGTCGCCCTCCCCCCATGCCCACACCTCAGCGCTCCTCGGTGCAGGGCTGCCCTGTGGCCGCCGTGGGCCGACGCCCCTGGCCGGGCTCCTGCTTGCTGGTTCCCACCCTTCCCTCTGGAACCGGCTGCTCCCCGTGGCATGCCCTCTGGGGACCCCGCAGGCACCGGGGTCCGAGTGGCTGCGTGGTGGGAAGGGACCGGGCCGGGCACAGGCGGCTCCCGTGGAGGGAGGACCCCTGGTCCCAGGGTCACTTCAGGGGTCGGGTTCTGGTGTGGGGGGGGGGCTGCCCCTTTTCTCCGGGGCCTGCCTTCCCCGCTGCCTTTGGAGCTGCTGCTTCCTTTAAGGTTGGCCAGCCTCTCGCCTCCCCCAGGGAGTCTGCCAGGATTTCACCAGCTCTCCCTGCAGCTCCTATAGGTCATCTGGAGCTTCCACTTCTCAGGGAACATTTACTGAGCAAAGACCCGGGCGAGGGGAAGGTGGGCGAGAGCTGGCATCTCCTTTTGGGGGTCTGGAGCCCAGGGTGAGAGAGCAGAAGGGGCCCTGGACCCCCGAGTGGCTCTCACTGCCAGGGGAGGCGACAGGAACTCAGAATCACGGCTCGCAAAGGCTCCGGGGAGGCAGGGGGTGGGGTGCTGAGGAGCCGGGAGGGGGCGGAGGACACCCTGTGCCTGGAAGTGGCTTCAGGAAGTCCCTAAGTGGCTGCGGTGCTGGGAACGGATTGGGAGCAGGCCCGGAGCCCGGAGCCGGGAGCCGGGAGCCGGGAGCCGGGAGCCGGGAGCCGGGAGCCCGGAGGCTGGGAGGATGCGGTCACCAGGCAGGCAAACGGGTGGGGGGTGAGGAGGTGCCGATGTTGGCTGGGGCAGCGGCCCTCCCGATTCGGCCCCCGTTGGCCCAGGGCCAGGGAGGCGGCTCTCCCCTGTCCCTGCGGATCTGCCCGGGGCCGGCGGGAGGAGGGCCTGAGCCCGCCCGGTCCTCTGTCTGCCTCGGGGCTTCCTGCTGCCCTCCTGGCCGGGGCGCTGACCGCACGCCGTCCGTCCGGCTGGATGCGGGGCCTCGCAGGCCCTGCCGGGGAGACAGGCCTCTGCCTCTGCCACGCGTGGACATGGCCCCGGCCCTCTCCTCCCCGCTGCCTCCTGCACGCCCCCTACTGAGGATCAAGCCTGCAACCAGGGCATGTCCCCTTGACTGAACTCAAACCCGGGACCTCCTGTTTCCTAGGTTGACGCTCAACTGCTGAGCCCCGGCCGCCGGCCCAGCAGCCACTTTTATTTTTGTGCTGATGGTTCCCGCCGATTAGAAGCCTGTGAATTACTTACAGGCAAGCGTGTGTACTTCCGGGAGCAAAGGCCTTGCACGGGGGGGCGGGGGGGGGGCGGGGGGGGGCGGACCACGCACGGAGGGTGGCCCTTCCATCCTGCGGGTCCCGGGGGCACAGGGAGGCGGGACCAGCTTCACACGCCCCCACCGGAGCGTGTCCCACTGCGTACCCACTCACCACGGACCCACTGGGGACCCCAGCCCCCGGCACAGCCAGCGGCCAGCGCTGACCAGTGTGGCTGGACCACCCACAGGGAGCGGGGGTGGAGGGCCGGCGTGGGGACCGTGTGCAGTGAGGACCGGGATGGACTCGACAGCCCCTGGGAGGCCCCCTCAGACCTGGCCCCACCCTGGGGGGCCCCCTCAGACCTGGGCCCACCCTGGGCGGCCCCCTCAGACCTGGCCCCACCCTGGGCGGCCCCCTCAGACCTGGCCCGCGGGGCCGGCCTTTCCACGGGGCGCTGTGGCCGCCCTCTGGCGGGAGAACAGGCGGGCTTTGTGCGGAGGAGGCTGGCCGGCTGGTGGGGCTCGGCTGCTCTGGGCATCCTCCGGGACTCGGAAAGGTCACGGGGTCAGTTCCCAGTCAGGTTTCCGGTTCCATCCCTGTCAGGGTGCATCCAAGAGACAGCAGATCTCTGCCCCCCCCCCCCCCCCCCCGACCTCCACCCCGGCTTCCTCTCTAAAATCAATTTGTAAAACGTCCCGCTTTTTAAAATAAAAGGTGGGCTGTGGGTGTCCAACCACTGAGCCGTATGGTGACATCACCCTGGGCCATCCGGACTCCAGGCCCATCGAGAACCGGAGGGCAGCCCGCCGGCGGGGCTCAGCAGCTGAGCGTCGACCTCTGAACCAGGAGGTCAGGGTTCAACTCCCAGTCAAGGCACAGGCCCAGGTTGCGGGCTCCATCCCGTGGGGGCGTGCAGGAGGCAGCTGGTCAATGATTCTCTTTCATCATTGATGTTACTCTCTCCCTCCTCCTCCACCCCTTTCCTTTCTGAAATCAAATGCATACAAGTTTTTTAAATGCTGCATTTCAGGACTGAAGACAGCGTCGGGGTAAGCGGGAATGTGTCAGCAGGGAACGCGCTGGCCAGACTCCATCCACACGCCCTGAGTGTAAGGCTCCCAGAGGCACCTGGGGTCAGAGGGGCTGGGACATGGACACAGTCCATCTTGGGACCAGTGGGAAAGGGGTGAACCTGGTGACCCTCTGACCCGGGGAGGGGGCTGGGAGAGGCTCACGTGTGGCCACCCAGTCCTGGGACCCTTTGGTCTGCAGGCCGATGCTCTATCCATTGAGCCGCACCGGCCAGGGCCAGGCTTCCATGTTTAGCTCTGCTGTGTGCCCTGGAGGAAGCCGCTCACCCTCTCTGTGCTGCAGCAGCCTCACCTGTCCTGGGGGCCACAGCTGCTCCTCATGGGAGTGTGGGTGACGGTGTGTGCGCCCCCTGAGGGCTTTCCGCTCCCAGTCAGCACCCGCCTCTCCTCCTTCCCCTCCCCCAGGGGACGCACAGGCCCTTCTGGACCCCTGGCATGGACCCCGAGGGCCCTGCTCTTCTACTTCCTCAGTCCCAGCGGGCACAGCCCAGCCGGAAAGAGGGCAGGGCAGGCGGTTTCGGGAAGGACTTTGGCAAAGGGACCGGACAGGTGTGAGAGCAGGCGGACAGCCAAGCCGGGAGGTGGCACCCCGAAACAGACCAAGGTCTCAAGGGGGTGGGCCACATGGACGTGCGGAAGTGAGCAACATGAACGGGGTGCTTGTGAACAGGGGGCGGGCCATGTGATTGGTCGCAAGTGTGCACATGACAGGGGTGGGGCCACGTGATTGGCTGCAAGTGTCCGTGTGAACGGGGGGGGGGGCACTTGATCAAACAAGAGTGGGTACGTGAACAGGGTGCTGGGCCACGTGATTGGCTGGGATTGTGCACGTGATGGGCATGGCCACGTGATTGGCTGGAAGTGTGCATGTGAACAGGGGGTGGGGTCACTTGATCAAACGAGTGGGGACCTAAAACGGGACAGAGCCACGTGATTGGCTGGAAGTGTGCACGCGAGCAGGGGTTTGGGCCGTGTGATCAAGCAGAGGGCACTGGGTCAGGGGCAGGGCCTGGTGAACACACGTGAGATCCCGGGGACAGAGGAGGGGCCACGTGAGCCCCCAGAAGCTGAGGAGGCAGGAAGGACCCTCCCTGGAGCCCTCCTCCCGCCGACACCCTGATTTCAGATTCCGGCCCCAGGACGGGAGAGCCTGTGTTCCCAGGCCCGTCTGCGGTCCTCGGAGCAGCAGCCCCCGACGTGGACCCTCCCTGCCTCTCCTGGGCTTTGACCGGGTTCAGGGAGCCGCTGAGGCCTGGGCTCCGGCGGGGGGACCCCCTGACCTCCCCGCAGGGCTCACAGGGAGATCCACCCTGTGTCTGTGCCCGGCCCTGCCTCCCTCGGCTCCCGCAGGGACAGCGCAGCGGGCGCCCGGGCGGGCTGCTGGTGGGCATTGCAGGCGCCTGGCCCAGCCCCCAGCTGCTGGATAGTGTCTGCCCCCAGCCCCCTCCCCTCCCCGGCCTTCCCCTCCGAGTGCAGCCTGGGCCTCCGCTTCCTGAGCACCTGGCTGACAGGAGCCAGCCGCTGGGTGGTTGTGCCCATATTCTAGACGCCAACACTGAGGCTCAGAGAGGGAGCAGAGGTCCCTCCCCCGCCCACCACCCCCTCCACCCGCCCAGCTCACAGGCGCTCCCCCAGCTGCCGCCGGTTGCCATGGAGCCGGAGGAGGAGATTTCTGAGAAGCCGTCCAAAACACACACCAGCTGGCCCTCCTCCCTCCCTCTCTCCTGCCTCAAAGCGCCCTTTGTGCGGGTCTCCCCCTGGCCAGGCGCCGGGGGCACGGGAGGTCAGGCAGGCCGAGGGTCCAGGTAGGGGGTTCTGGCCTGGGCTCCATCGCCCGGCTCTCCCCTGCCTCTGCCTGCCCGCAGGCGGTTCCCTCCACTTGGACCTGAAAGACGAGGCCCCGAGGGAGGGAGCGGCCTCGGAAGGACCCGGGAGGACGGGTGGTCTGGCAGGGCCGAGCCGGAGTCAGCCCCCCTGAGGGATGGCGGGCAGACCAGATAACTCTACAAAGAAAACGACGTTAAAACCAAACCTCCACCAGCAATGAGCTGTGCCGGCGGCGGCCCGCCTCCGGGCGCGTCCCGAACGGTGTCCAGTGTCTCCCCGGGGGATGAGGTCATTGCTGAGGCGGGCGCGGGCGGAGGCCCAGCCCCGAGCCCGGGGGGGTGGGGTGGGGGCGCTCTGCGCTGTGGGGGGAGAGGGAGCAGGAGGGGCCTGGGCAGGTGTCCTGACCTGGGGGCTCACCTGGCGCCCGGGTGCCAGGGGGATGGTGAGTGGCCACCCCCACTCCCCACCCACCCAGCCCCGCTCTGCAGCGCCCCGCAGCCCCTGTGCCCGGGGAGGACTCACCCCTCACCCCTCTTCCTCCCTGTGCCCGGCTGTGCGCCCGGGAGCCCGTGAGGGTCAGAGGGGTGGCGGGCAGAGTTGGGGTTGAGGGCACAGTGTCCCAGGACCGAGGTGTCAGGAGATGGGGGGCGTTCTGGGCTCTGCAGGGACCCCTGTGGGGAGGAGCCAGGGAGGGGGCTTCCGGGGACACCCTCCCCCGCTGTGGGCCCGGGGACGGGTGCGTGCCCTCTGAGCACCCCGTGCCCGGGCACCCTGCTGCAGGCTCAGGTTCGGGTGTCGGTTCCCCAGTGGCTATTGGTGCCCAGTCCTGAGAGCTCGGGGTGACTGTCCATGTCTCCTGAGGAGTGAGGTGCCGCTGGCGGACAAGGTCCCCGGACCCTCAGCGCGGGGTCGGAAGCAGGAAGCGAACCCACAGCGCTCTGGCCCGTGGGCACCAGCGGCTCTGCCACGCTCCTCCCGGCGGCCCTTGGCTCCGTGCCGGGAGGAGGGGGCGCAGCCGGAGGCCCCGCCTGAGGGGGTCCCGGAGGAGGGCTGGGCACCGTCCCTGGGTGTCCCGTCCCGGGTCCCCTGAGCCCCGGCCAGAGCAGACGGGGTTTCAGATCTTTCATGGGGTCTGCGACCCGGACCCCCGCCTCCCTGGAACCTGGGAGCCCAGGCCCCCTCCGCACAAAGCTGTGCGGGACCCCCTCCCCTACTGTGCAGCCCGGGCCCAGCCCCTGGGCTCCCCTGGGCGCCCCCGAGGAGGGTGGGAGGGGCACGTGGCGTGGCTGCTGGGTGCCGGATGGGTTAGTGATGTCAGCGGAGTGATGAGGGGACACGCTAGTCTGCCCCCTTGGTGGGCGCTGACCTCAGCCTGGGAGCCTGTGGGCCACCCCACCGTGGGCTGCTCCCCTCCTCTGCGCCCCCAAGGCCGGCGGAGCCCCCTCAGAGGCCCTGCCCATCCCACCCCTTGGTGCCGCCTAGGGGTTCACTCCCTGGATGGGCGGTGAGGCCCCGCCAAGTGCCCCCCAACGAGGGCCATCTCCCCGGGAAGCAGCAGCTCGCCCCTCCAGCCCCCCCCCCCCTCGGGCCAGAGCCACAGGCTTAGGGTGCATCTCCCAGCGAGGGAGCCCTGCCCTCACCTGGGCCCGCCCCTCGGCCCTGCCCACTCCTAGAAGGAGCCAGTGCCTCCCCGCCCCTTTGCCCAGGGTGCTTGGTTCCGTGTGGGCACCGTTGTGGAGGAGGGCCCCCCCATGCTCCGGGCCGCCCTCACACGGCCCCAGGCGCCGGCTGCTCTGGGCTGTGTCCAGGGCCGAGGCCTCTGGGCCGGGGGAGGCAGGGAAGTAAGGCTGAGCCTCGCGATTTACAACCTAAACTGTGGTGACGAAATTCCCGCAGTCCAGAACATTCTCAGCTCAGCGCCCCACGCACCAGGCGCTGGCTCTGAGCAGGCGGGGTCTCCCCCGAGGCCTCCGAGCACCCTTACCCCTGGGGTTCTTCCTGGGGTAGAGGAGCAGGGACCCCCCCCCCGGGAGTGTCTGCAGGTGAGGGCCGGGGTGGGTCATGTCTGCTCCCCCGCGCCCCCCATGCCCGGGAGTGGCCTCAGGAAGCTGCTACAGCAGAACCTCATTCTCTGCAGCTCTGGAGGGCGGAGGGCAAGGTCCAGAATCTCTTAAATTTTTTGGACTTCTTTAAAACGCCGAGGGACGAGGGACAAATAGTTAAAAATCCGGACTGTCCCGCCAAAAGCGGGGACGTCTGGTCCCCTTATCGTTGGCCCCTTGAGTTTTCAGCAAAGGCCAGCTTAGGAGGACCCTCGTTACGTGAATAACAGTGTACCTACCGATATAGTTTACGCTTAAAAAATGTGGCTATTTGTTGATATTTGGCTCTGTGGACCAGTGAGTGTGCCGACCACTGGCCTAGACCATACAGCTGCTTCCAGTGTGTCCACTCAGGGCCTGTCTCCACTGAGGGACTGACGGGCAGGCCCAGGGCAGGGTCATTACCCAACAGGCTGGCCCTGAGGGCGGCCGCGCTGGGTTAGCGGCCTCTCTGGGCCTGCAGCTGGCCTCCAACCCCGGCCTCGCTCACCTACCTCCAGGGGAGAAGGTGGGGTCCCACCCCCAAGGCCAGCTGCGAGCTAGGGGAGGGAGCGGCCCCCTGGGGCGAGGTCCCACCCCCCAGCCCTCCGCTGCTCGGGCCTGGCCTGTACCTGCTCTGCTCAGGCCTGCCTGCCTGCCACACCCGGGGCGCAGGCCCAGCCGTTCAGTTGGGCCCAGGATGTTGGGGGGGGGGCGGGGAGAAGAGGGGGTGGTGAGGCTGTTGGGGCCTGGGCCCGGCTTCCAGCTGTGCCTCTGCCGGGGCTTTCCAGGGGTGGCTGCTGCATGAGGCCTGGCGGTCAGCCTGGGTAGCGAGGGCCCTCCCCTCCCCCGAGGGCCACGGGGCAGCAGGGTCTCCCTGGCGCCTGGGTGTGCCACCCCTCCCCCCTCCCCACTGAGGCTCCCCTCGGAGTGTTTGAGCCCCCGCCTGGGGCGCCCCGAGTCTGCAGCTGGCGAGCCCCGCTCAGGTTCCCACACCCCCACCCCACCCCACCCACCCCACCCCGACCCGCTCCACCACCCTCTCACTTCCCCTGCCAGCCCGTCGCTCATCTCGAAAATAACCAGGGGGGTAGGGGAGGGGAGGGTGGTCGGGAGGCACAGTGAGGCCCAGCCAGGGAGCCCCGTGTAATGGCTTCTGTGGAGAGTGCACAAGGGCATGCCTCTGCCTTTAAAAATTAAAAAAAATATATTTTTGATTTCAGAGGGGAAGGGAGAGGGAGAGATAGAAACCTCAATGAGGGGAGAGAATCATTGACCAGCTGCCTCCCGCATGCCCTGCACTGGGGATGGAGCCCGCAACCCTGGCCTGTGCCCTGAGCGGGAATCGAACCCGTGACCTCCTGATTCCTAGGTCGACGCTCAGCCCCTGAGCCACGCAGGGGAGGGGGTGGGGAGGGGATGGGGTGGGGAGAGGGCGGGGTGAGGAGGGGACGGGGTGAGGAGGGGAGGGGACGGGGTGGGGAGGGGAGGGGGTGGGGAGGGATGGGGTGGGGAGGGGAGGGGATGGGGGTGGGGAGGGGGTGGGGAGGGGTGAGGAGGGGAGGGGGTGGGGTGGGGTGGGAAGGGGAGGGATGGGGTGAGGAGGGATGGGGTGAGGAATGCACGGCCCAGGCCCGGGAGATTCCCGTGGACCCAGCTTGGCGGCAGCAGAGGGGACTGGGTGTTGTTCCCAGCAGTCAGGTTTGTAAAACACAAACACAAAAAACCCCAGAGAACAAAAAACCACAACCCCCTGCAGAGTCAAGAAAATGATTAAGTGTCTGGAGAGGTCAGTAGGTTTTTATTTGATTCCCCCCCCCCCCCCCCTTATCTAAAGAGGAGTTTCTACTTGGGGAGAAAAGACAAAGAAAGGTTTATGCCCCCCCTCCCCCGGGGGGGGGGGGTGATTCCTGGGCCCGACTGCTGTTTCAATCAGAAGGGACAGCCCTGGCTGGTATGCTCAATGGTTAGAGCACCAGCCTGCCCACCGAAGGGTCCAGGGTTTCATTCCCTATCAAGGGCAGGTACCTGGGTTGCAGGTTCGATCCCCAGTCCCAGTCTGTGTCTCTCACACACTGACCCAGGAACCAAGAGGTCAACAGTTCAATTCCCTGTCAGGCAGATCCTCGCTCAGTAGGGGGCGCGCAGGAGGCAGCTGATGGATGGATGTTTCTCTCTGATCTGTTTTTCTCTGTATCCCTTCCCCTTCCTCTCTAAAAAACAAAATATTAAAAAATTTACAAAATCAATGGCAATAATATCCTTGGGTGAGGATTAACGATCAAACAAATCAGACCTAACTGGTTGGCAGCTGGTGCAGGGGAGGCCCCTCAGTGCCAGTCTGGCCAGTTTGCCCACCTAGTGAAGTGGTGATGGTTATCCAAGCCCCGAGGGGAAGGCCTTCTGGACAGAAAGACAGACAGAGACCCACCATGAGGCCTGCCTCCCGCACGCTCTGAGCAGGTGGGGCCGTGGGGCCGGGCTGGAGCAGCCCCGGAGCTGAAATACCAGCGCTGGCTCCGCGTTTCTGTGCAAAAACAACTGGGGTGTTTCCTGTCGTGTGCCCCCCGCCCCCCCCCCCCCCCCCAGTCCCCAGGCCCCGGCCCGGCCCTCCCCCGCTCCCACCCGCGGGCGGGGGTGGAGGGTGAGTCCGCAGCTGTGAGCATTCCTGACCTGCAGGGGTGAGACCCAGCTGCCTGCCCCGCAGACAATGGAGCCGCTCCCCACGCCCACCCCGTGCGCGCTGCCCCGGGCCTGGCCTGGTTCTGCCGGAATTTCCAGAAAGTGCAGCTTCTCCAGTGGATCTTTGCTTCTCTGACTCATTGGAGAAAATAAAAACATGAAACAGCTCCGGACAGGCAACGCTCCCGGACCCCCAGCCCCAGGCAGGTGGCACCCTTTACCCGTCACGGAGGTGGTGTCGGCTCCCCCGAGGGAGCCCCGCCCGGGGTGCGGTGTGGAGGGCAGCGGGCAGTCCAGGATGAATCATATAATGTGACGGTTATCGTGCTGACAGTTTCAAGTGCACCGTTCAGTGGTCATTAAACACATTCACATCTTGTGCAACCACCACCACCAGCGTCTCCAGAACGTTCTCATCCTCCCAGACTGAAACTGCACCGTAAATCAATCATTCACTCCCACCCCCTGTCCTCCGGCCTGCGGCCACCCCTCCACTTCCTGTCTGTGAGTGACCCAGTCCCTCACAGGAGCAAAACGACACAGAACTGGCCCTTCCTGGCGGGCTCATTCCAGCCAGCATCACGTCCGGCCTCATCCACCCTCCGGCTTCATCCACGGGGGAGCAGGGATGGTCTGCTGGATCGGCTTCCTTTTTAAGGCTTTCCATCAATTGGCTGCTACCTGCCCCATCCAATGGGAGCACTGCATTGAGTCCTCGTTTGCATATTTGCTGACCAATCAAAGCAGCTCATGTTGGCCAATTAGGAAGGTGCTCTTTAGGCCAATCAAACTGTTCAAATTTGGAGTCCTAATTTGCATAAAAGCGGACCAGTCAGAGGCTAGGGTGGGCATTTCTGTGTAAGTGACCTTCCGTGTGCCTGGAAGGGGAGAATTTTGTTTCCCTGTCTTGTGGTCTTTTTATTTTATTTTATTTTATTGATTTTTTACAGAGAGGAAGGGAGAGGGATAGTTGGAAACATCGATGAGCTGCCTCTTGCACCTCCTACTGGGGATGTGCCCGCAACCAAGGTACATGCCCCTGACCAGAATCGAACCCAGGACCTTTCAGTCCGCAGGCCGACACTCTTTCCACTGAGCCAAACCGGTTTCAGCTGGTTTGTGGAGTCTTTACCCAATTCATGTTTCCCCAGATGGGGGACTCCCCTTGTTGGAAATACTCAGAAGTGGATTGCTGGTTCGTAAGGTCGTTCTCTTTCTAACGTTCTGAGGAACCTTCGCTGCTTTCCCCAGCGGACACCATCCTCCATGCCCACCCCCAGCGCACTCGTGAGGGGCCGCTGTCCACATCCTCCCACAGTAGCCGTTCTTATGGTGGGCAGGGGGGCAGGGAGACACACTGGGGAGGACACCCTCCCTCCCCACTGCCCCCCGAAACTGGAACTCCAGGGCCTGCATTCAGGGTTACTGACCTGGGGAAACTGAGGCGCTGAGAGGGGCGGAGACCTGTCAGGGTGACCGAGCTGTGCTCTGAGCAGAGTGTATTCCAGCGTCCCTCTGTCCTGGGTGGCCACGTGGCCAGGAAGGCGGAGCCTGGGTTCTGGATGGTTCCTGGGTGCCGTGGACGCAGATGGGGTGCAGGGGCCGCCACGGCCCTGGAGGCCACGTTGGCCTCTGAGCCTGTGGGCAGTTTTGTCCATGTGAGCGGGAGGGGAGTGACTCCAGAGCCTGAAGCCTGAGGTTTAATATTGAAAGGCCATCCCTTGAGCAGGGGAGACCTGGGGAGGGTGCAGGCACCTGGAGTGGGCCTCAGGACCTGGACCCCAGCTGCTCCCCAGGGGGATCACTGAACATGGCATTTTCTTCTTGAAATGCTGTGGCCCGGGGCCCACACTCCCGGCGTCTGCAGCGTTCTTGCTGCCGTGGGGAAGGCTGCTTCCTGTCCTGATGCTCTCGGTGGTGAGAATTATCATCCCGTGTCATGGGTTGGGTCAGCGTGCACATGGAGGCGCTTGCATGATCGGACGGTACAGGGTGAGGGCGGCTCGGCTGCCAGCAGGTGCTGGCTCCAGCCTGCGGGGGAGGTGGAGGTGACCCCCATGGAGGGGCACTCCTGGGGTGACCTGATTTTGGGGTGCTCATGTCGGGCACCTTTCCACAGAGCCACTGGGCAGGCCGAGCTGGGCGCCTGAGCCCCGGGTTCACCTGGAGCTGGAGTCACGGGGACGGCTCCCAGGAAGTGTGTCCGGGAGGGTGTGGACTCGAACCCTAACCCATGTAGCTCTGAACGCTGCCTGGGTCTGTCTGGGCCCCCGCCCCGGTTCAGGGGCGCCTGCAGCATGAAGTGCCAGAAGCGAGGGGCGGGTTCACCGGAGAGAGGAGCAGGTGCGGGGTCTGCAGCAGGTCCTGAGGAGTGTGTGTGTGTGTGTGTGTGTGTGTGTGTGTGTGGGGAGGGGCACCGCGCCAGGCAGCGCCCCGCTGACCCCTCGGAGCCTCCTGCGGGCTGCGCCCTGGGCCGGCGGTGGGATGGAGCCCTCGGCGTCCGGAAGCGGCTCAGGGAGGTGGCTGCGCGGAAAAACGCCCGGAAGCCGCTTCCTGCGGGCTTTGTGGTGACCTCTGCTCCGACCCGGCCTTGGAGGCCGATCGCACGAGGTCTCTTCATTCCTCCGGCTCCGGCGCTGCCAGCCGGGGCGGCGGGGCTTTCCAGGCTGCCGGGCGTTTCCGTCTGGTTCGGCTGACGGACGCTGTGGCTCAGGGGTCCCCCCCCGCCCCCCCCGTCTGCTCTCGGAGCCCCGGGCACCTGCAGCGCCTGCGGACGGGGCTGAGCAGGACCAGGTGAGGAGGGAGCTCCGGCCGCCTGCACCCGCTGCCAGGCCCGCACCCGCTGCCAGGCGCCCGCACCCGCCGCCAGGCCCGCACCCACTGCCAGGCGGGGCTTTGCCAGGGTGGTGGTTCTGGGCGCGCCTCCCGCCAGCTTCCACGAGGAAGTCCTCCGCCATCAGGTCAGGGGCCACCGCTCTACAGCCGTCACCAGCTTGGCACGGCCTGGCCTGCGTGGCTGCCAGCAGGCCGCCCTGGTGCCTGAGGGCTCGACCCCCTCACCCCGTTCAGAGCCTGCTTCTGCTGCCCCCTGAGCCCCTCCCAGGGTCGCTGGGAAGCCCCTTCGGTTTCATGGTGGCAACTGTCCATAGGTGTGGCCGATGGCCCCGGCAGCCGTGGCCGCGGTGGGAGGCCGCGGTGGGCGGGAGGGGGAGCCTGGTGGGTGGGCACACATGGCCAGGGGCCCGAGCCCAGCAGAGCCCAGCGGAGCCGTGTCAGCCGAGTCTACAGCGCCCAGACAGCCGCCGCCTTCCCCGGAGCCGAGGGGGTGGGGAGTGGCCGGGCCGAGGCGGAGCTCCTGTCCAGTTTCCCGGAATTGGCCAGAGTGCACCCGAACCCTGTTTGTGTCCCTGTGGCAGGCATCCTGAGACGGGGTCAGGGGTCAGGAAGCTCGCTAAGGCTGGACTTGTCTGCCTCGGAGGCTGGGGCCTTTGAGTCACTTTGGCGGTCATGGCTGCAGTCACGGCTGCAGTCACGGCTGGAGGACTGCCCTGCGGGTGGGGGGCACTGCCTCGCTGGGACCCTGGGACAGGGCCTGCGGACACCCCTCCGAGCAGCTCGTCCCCACCACGGCCTGGCTCGGCCTCGGCCCCTGAGAGGCGTCCCTGCCCATGGCTTTGGGGGTCTCTCATGGGAGGAGCCTGGCATGGTGGACGAGACCATGAGGACTGGACCCGACCGCTGGGGTTCACATTGGGTCCGCCCCTCCCTGCGTGTCCACGTGGCTCCATGACGTGTTAGAGGGCTGAGTCCGGCGTGCAGTGCCCGCCGCTGCCCGGGCTGGGGAGACAGGCCTCCGTGGCGCCTTGGCGAGGGGGCTGTCCCTGGCAGCAGTGCCTTCCCTGTTCCCAGCCAGCAGGTGGGCACCACGTGGCCACAGTGGGCCAGCCCCCGTCCCCGGGGTGCACTGGGACTCAGGTCCTGGCTCTGGCGGCGGGTCCCCGCCGGGCCCTCCGAGAGCTAACTGACAGCGGACAGCAGGCAGCAGCCCGGCGGTGCCCGCAGCCCGGGGTGCTGGGCACAGAGCCGGAGCCGCAGCCCGAGCCACAGGCTAGCTAATCGCATTTGAGGCCATTAGGGCCGGGGAGGCCGACGTGTCCCCTTGGCCGCCCGCCTCCTGGCGCCCCGCCGGGCCTGCAGGGGCTTTGTTTGGACAAAAGGCCGCTCTATGGGTGGGGGTGGGGGGGGAGGTGGGGTGCCCATGCCCCATGGAGGCCCTTCCACAAGCCCAGCGGGTCTGGCTCGGCGCTGGCCGCTTGTCGGGCCAGTTTTCTGGAGAGACACGCTCCTGTGGCTGTGGCTGCCTCGTGGGGAGACGGTGCCGGGCCCGGAGCCGCAGGCAAGAACCAGCACCCACCCCTCTGGCTTCGGTTTCCCTAACGCCCCTCCCCGTCCTGGGCCTCTGCTTCCCTAACTGCCCCTCCCCGTCCTGGGCCTTGGCTTCCCTAACTGCCCCTCCCCGTCCTGGGCCTCGGCTTCCCTCCCTGCAGGGACCACATCACTGTGCAGGACCCCGGCTCCTTAGGAGATGGAAGGGGATGGGGGACAGGTGTGCAGGACGGGGGTCCCGGCCCCCAGCGCCCCCTGGAGATTGCTCTCACGAGGGGCCTTCACCGCCCGGAAGCACATGGGTTCAAGTCTCAGCTCCGCCACGTCGGGAGCCAGCATTCCTCACTGCCTGAGCTCGGTGTCCTGGGCAGACCTGCAGCCCAGCGCCCGCCGCCCAGGGCACTGCCGCCCGCGTGGGCACCCAGCCGCTCCTGCATCTGCTTCGTCCCCGACGCGCCGTGTCCCTTCCCCTGAGGCCCGCGGTCTGTGCGCCTCGAAGAGGCTGGCCCGGGCGGCCGGCGCTGACCACAGCGGGCCTGGACGGTGAGGGGCCTGGACACTGACCACAGCGGGCCTGGACGGTGAGGGCCCGGTGGCTGGTGCTGACCACAGCGGGCCTGGACGGTGAGGGGCCCGGACACTGACCACAGCGGGCCTGGACGGTGAGGGCCCAGCTGCCGGCGCTGACCACAGCGGGCCTGGACGGTGAGGGCCTGGGCGGCCGGGAGGGAGGGAGTGTGCCAGGCCGGCCGAGGCCGCGCCCTGCCCTGAGCCGAAGGAAGCGGGTGCCGGCTGGTTGTGGGAGGCGCTGTGTAATTACCGCTAAAAGCGGAGGCAGGAGGAATGAAAATAAACGCTTAGAGGGAATTAGAGACGATGGTGAGCAGAAATAGCGGAGCCGCTGGCAGCTGTGCGTCTGGGGGGAGGGGGAGGGGGTGCTGGCACGGGCCGGAAGAAGGCTGGCCTGGCACCCCCCTCCCGGGTGCAGGCTCGGCGCGGGTGTGCCCCCGGACCCGGGTGCTGAGGCCACGAAGTGATTTGTCCGCTCCGCTCTGGAGGCCGCCGGGCCAAGGTCAGGGAGTGGGCAGGGCCGGCCTCCTCGGGGTTCAGGGGGTCCCGGGCCGTGCCCTCTGGTTCCCTGGCCGCCTCCGCCTCTCACTCCCGAGAGCAGCACCTGGTCTCCCCCCTCGTCACAGTGCCTCCCCCGGGGTCTGTGCCTGTGTGCCCCTCACTGTGTGTGTGTGTGCCCTGGTGTTGGGGTGCGGGGCCAGGTGTTGGGGTACGGGGGGGGGGGGCGGGGAGGGGAGGAGCCGCCTGGATCTGGGGACTCTGGCCTGTGTGCTTGCTCCATTCCCCGCGGAGGGGCCTGTGCTGCTCCCGTGCGAGGCCTGCTTCCCGCTGTCGGCTCTGTCACCTGTGGAGCAGCTGTGGTCAGTGTGAGCCCAGGGAGGTGCAGGTGTGTGTACCTGTGCCGTGTGTGCGTGTGCGTGTGTGTGAGCACCTGCATGCGTGCCCGTGTGTGCGTGTGGGCGCACACTCCATCTCAGTTCCAGTGAAGACTGTCAGGTGGAAATGCACTGGGTCTCCTCGGACAGGGCCGGAGTGGGGGGCGGCGGGGGTGCATGGTCATGGGTGGCGGAGGGCTGGGCAGTGTGACGCCGGGCGGTGGGCCATCCCCTGGCGCCTCCTGAGTGGGAGCAGGTGCGCTGCCGCCATCTGTTCATGCCGGCCCCAGGCTCACGCTCCCTCTCCCCGCAGTTCCTGTGCCTGAAGAACATCCGCACCTTCCTCAAGGTCTGCCACGACAAGTTCGGGCTGAGGAACAGCGAGCTGTTCGACCCCTTCGACCTCTTCGACGTCCGAGACTTTGGGAAGGTGAGTGCCCCCTCCGTCTGCCCCCAGGTTGGCGGCTGAGGCCGGCTCGACGGCAGGGGCCCAGTAAACACCCTGTCCCGTCCGTCCGGCAGGTGCAGGCGGATGTGTGCCAACAGAAGGGACTCTGTGCGCAGCCCTCACACCGTGGGGAGCAGCCTGGGACGGGGGGAGGGGCAGGCGGGGTGCATACCGGCCCGGCTCCGCCGCGGGTCCTCACCCACAGGCAGGCCGCTGCTCCTCGCCGGGCCTCACTTTCCCTGCGGGTCAGCGGCAGGGCTGGCTGGATGACTGCGCGATGGCGTCAGGGGTGCCTCTGGGGTCCCCACGGGCTCCCACCTTCCCCCCTCTCTTTCTCCCACGTCCTTTACCCTGAGGTCCCGCTCCGACGGCCAGGAGCTTGACTTTCCCCAGCTCCACCGGGTGTGAGCGTGCTTTTTTTCTCCTGCCTGCGCCCACAGCTAATTAAATTTTAATTGGCTAATTGCTTCTCCCCGCGCCCCAAGAGATTCGTTGTTTCTGTGGAAGCCTGGCATTGGTGTTTGTTGGAAAAGAGGCGGAAGGAGGCAGGGAGGTGAGAAGGAACGAGAGGGAGCGAGTGCATTGCAGCAAGGTGTCCTTCCAGCGCCCGGGGCCCCCCAGGCCCGGGGTTTCCGAGGCTCCGCTCTGTGCCAGGCGGGTGCTGGGTCGGGGAGCCCCTCCGGATCTCAGGGTGCAGGGGAGGCCCTGCTGCGGGTCAGAAAGCCTTTCCCAGGCCCCCCCCCCCCCCCCCCCCCGGCACCTCCAGTGGGGGAGGTGGGGCTGGGCCCTGGACTGTTGGACTGTTTATCCCGGGTGATCCTTTTAGGCTTCCGTGGAAAAACCGTTATTACGGTAAAACGAGGGAACCTAATAATGATCGTTTTAACCCTTGAAAATGTGCACAGCTCAGCGTCAGTCCCAGCATCTATTCCGTGTTGCTCGTCCAGCACCACCGTCGAGGTCCACACGTTTAAAAAATATATTCCGCCGAAACCGGTATGGCTCAATGGACAGAGCGTTGGCTTGGGGACTGAAAGGTCCCGGGTTCGATTCGGTCAAGGGCATGTACCTTGGTTGCGGGCATATCCCCAGTAGGGGGTGTGTAAGAGGCAGCTTATCGATGACTCTCATCGATGTTTCTAACTCTCTATCTCTCTCCCTTCCTCTCTGTACAAAATCAATAAAATATGTTAAAAAAATATATATATATATTTCTATTGATGTCAGAGAGGAAGGGAGAGGGAGAGAGAAACATCAGTGATGAGAGAGAATCATGGATCAGCTGCCTCCCGCACGCCCCCCCATTGTGGACCACATTTTGTTTATCTGTCACCCGCTGGCAGACCGTGGGGCGGCCTCTGCCCTGTGGCTGCTGGAACTGGCACTGCTGTGGACATGCGCCTGCCGAGGGGAGGGCAGGGGGTCATGGTTGACTTTAAGAAATATATGTTTTCATTGATTTCAGAGAGAGAGGGAGGGATAGGGACAGAGATCGAGAAACATCCGTGAGGAGAGCAACAGCATCGGTCGGCTGCCTCCGGCACGCCCCCCGCCGGGGATGGAGCCTACCACCTGGGCCGGGAACCGAACTGCTCAACCCCACCCGAGCTGGAAGCCCAGTGCGAGACACAGCTTTCCCCCTGGACACTCGGTCTGAGGGAGACCCGCTCCCTCATTCATTCATTCATTCATTCATTCATTCATTCGTTCGTTCGTCATCCCACAGCCGCGGGGAGGTGCCCTGGGGCAGGGGAGAGGGAGGGGTGAGCAGACGGACCCCGGCCCCTGCTCTCAGGTGGGAAAGGGGAGTGGGGCAACTCGCCCCCGTGTCAGCCTGGGGGCTGGGGGCTGAGGTCTTGGGGAGCCCGCCGAACCTGCACCCTGGCTGTGGCCCTCAGGACCCTCTTAAATACCCTCCCCTCTCCTCTTAGGACGGCCCGTTTTCACAGATTCGTTCAACGACGTTCATTAGGTAATTAGCTTTCCCATCTTTAATTAACCAAGGACTAATTATGAGTCACGTCTCCAATTAGCAGCTCACTTGCCGAGAGGGAGCCAGGGGGTGACAGGGAGCATCCCAGTCCCGAGCCAGCCCTGGGCTTCTCTGTGCGTTGGGGCTGGGGCGGGTCAGCCATCAGCTGGGGCGTCCAGGGGGCGGGCATCTGGGGGATGACCCCGCCCCCATTCACTGCTGTGTGTGAGGTCTCTGCGGAGCTGCAGCCTTGGGGCCAGGCTCCCGGCTGAGTGAGTGGGCAGAGGGGACATGGGCATCTCTGCCCGGCCCCCGGGCTCTCCTCTCCCTGGCTGACCCAGCGGCTGGTTTGGGCCTGCAGGTTTGGGAATGGCGGGCCTTGGCCGTCTTCCAGCTGGGGGGGGGGGGGGGGTGTGAGGGACATGGAGGCCTGAGGGCGACATGGAGGCCTGGCGAGGACTGGGCCTGCTCTGTGGCTTCTTTCCTGGGCCCTGAAGCCAGGCCCTGGGTGACGGGCAGGCCGAGCATGGCCTGAGGCTGACCAGCCTGAGGCTCCGGGCTCAGCCCCAGACGGCAGCCCTCCCCCGTCTGAGCGCCCGGTTCACATTGAGGTCGCCGTGTGGAGGTGGGTGCACAGCACCAGGCCAGGACAGAGCACCCAGGTGCCAGCAGTGCCTGGCAGAGCAGGGCGCCGCCCGGGGCTGGCTGGGCAGACAGCTCTCAGGGCCGCGACGAGGGACAGAGGGACAGAGGGACCGAGGACACAGGGAGCGGGCGGCCAGGCCCTCCTCTGCTCCGCCCATGGACTCCAGGACAGGCTGGCCTCCCGGCCGCATCCACCGTGTCCGGCCTCGGTGCCGTGTCCGGCCGGATTCCTCTTTGATCTGAGATGGACTTACTGAGCTGGTGGCAAAATGGCTCAGAGCCCCTTCTCCCTCCGACGGGAGAAAGTTCCAGGAAAGCCCGGTGTCCGGTGCCTTTCCTCCCCGAGGGCAGCTCTGACTGGGAAGTCGCCAGCTATATTGGCCACGGGACACTGGGGCCCTGGGCCTGGGGTCTCTGGGTGCCGGGTTCCAGGAGCGCCCCGCCAGGGCTGTGCAGGTCAGGGCGGGTCCCGGGAGGCGGCTCTGTGGGTGCCTCCCGGATCGCCAAGTCCTGGACCCTGGGCTCAGACCTCGGAGCCCCGCTGGTCCTCCCTCTCCCGGGGCTGTGCCCGTTAGCACCAGGGTGGCGTGTCAGAGTGCAGTGGGGCGTGTCGGAGGGCAAGGCTGTGGCAGGAGGGAGGCCTGAGGGGTGGACAGTCCAGTCTACACCGGGGAGTGTGGCCAGGTCAGGGTGAGGGCAAAGGTGAGACCGAGGGGCTGGCAGGGTCTGGCCGTGTGGCTGTTGACCAGTGGCTGCGGTCCCAGCAGCTGAGGGAAGTGGGGGGGGGGGGTGTCAGGGGAGGGTTTGGTTCCGCCTCTGTGCTTACTGAACGTGACCTTGGTGCAGCTCCCCACCCTCCACGCCCTCCCATCTTATCTGCAACTCGGACATCAGAATTAATTATGGAATTACATCCATTACGTCAGCCTCCCAGAGCTGGGAAGGGCGGCCTGACCCCATTCCACCCAGAGCAGGGCGCCCTCTAGGGGCTGGCCTCTGGCCTGGATGCCTGGGTGCTTCCCGGGCATGGTGGGTCTGGTTATGGTGGGTCAGTTATGGTGGGTCCGGTTATGGTGGGTCTGGTTATGGAAGGTCCCGGTTATGGTGGGTCCCGGTGATGGTGGGTCTGGTTATGGTGGGTCAGTTATGGTGGGTCAGTTATGGTGGGTCCGGTTATGGTGGGTCTGGTTATGGAAGGTCCCGGTTATGGTGGGTCCCGGTGATGGTGGGTCTGGTTATGGTGGGTCAGTTATGGTGGGTCTGGTTATGGTGGGTCGGTTATGGTGGGTCCGGCTACGGAAGGTCCCGGTTATGATGGGTCTGGCTATGGTGGGTCCGGTTATGGAAGGTCCCGGTTATGGTGGGTCTGGTTATGGAAGGTCCTGGTTATGGTGGGTCCCGGTGATGGTGGGTCTGGTTATGGTGGGTCCGGTGGTCACTGGGTGCTTCAGATCCCACAGGGAAGCGCTTGAGACGCAGAAATGAGACCCTGGAACTTTCTGCCCCGCTGGGACTGTGCTCCCCTCTGGTGCTTGGTTTTGTTTTGTTAATCCTCGTCTGAGGGTATTTTCCACTGATTTTTAGGGAGGGTGGAGGAGAGAGGGAGAGACAGAGAAACATCGATGGGAGAGAAATGCATCGATGGGCTGCCTCCTGTACATACCTTGAACATGGCCCGGGCTGGGGAGGAGCCTGCATCCAAGGTACATGCCCTTGACCAGAATCGAACCCGGGACCCTCTGTCTGCAGGCCGACACCCTATCCACTGAGCCACACCGGCCAGGGCTCCCCTCGGTTTAGAGGCAGTCCCTCGCTGAGCTGGAGGCACCCTATTAACTTAACTGCAGGGAGTCACCGCCGTGTCCTCGGGGCGGAACGGAGAGCCGTCCTGACACCGCGGGCTGTCATTGGGAGGCAAATTAACTCGTCCTCATGGTGCGGCATCTCATCGCCCTGGGAGGAGCCGGTGGAGCAGGGAAATGAGAAGTCGCAGGCGTCCTTGGGCGGGAGGTCGGGGAGCGGTGTGGTCGAGGCGATGGGGCCAGGGACCTCGCCGGGGAGTCGCCGGCCGAGGGCTGGGACCCGGTGGGACCCGGCCTCTCCCAGCGTTCCGCCCGTTCCCTCGCCGCGGTCTCTGCCAGCAGGCTTCCGGCCGCCTCAGACGGGGAGCCATGTCCCTGACAGTTCACGCACCGAAGCCTCGGCCTCCGTGGGAGGGTCAGAGGTGAGGACTTGGCGGTCGGGTTTCGTCACGAGGCCGGACTGTCGTGGGTGCGATCAGTGACTTTGTTCTATTTTTTTTTTATTGATTTCAGAGAGGAAGGGAGAGGGAGAGAGAGAGAAACATCGGGGATGAGAGAGAATCATGGATCACCTGCCTCTCTTATGTCCCACTCTGGGATGGAGCCCGAACCCCGGGCATGTGCCCTGACCAGGCATCGGACCGTGACCTCGTGGCTCATAGGTCAGCGCTCAGCCCCCGAGCCCCGCCGGCCGGGTCCCGTCTGTCATTCCCATGAGCAGTGACTGCACCGGCCTCGAGGCTCGGGCTGCTGTGGGAGGGCCTCCGGTGGACGGGACCCGGGCCCAGAGGTGGAGGAGGGACGGCTCCCGCACAGCCGGCGCCGATGGTTGGAGAGCCGGGCTTTCAGCACAGGCTCTCCCTCCCGGCCCCCCTGGGCCCCCCGGCGCCCCCGTCTGCTCGCAGGAGGCGCCAGTCCGTGCTGGGGCGGGACGGCGGTGCCTGGCGGGCGGTGGGCAGCGCTGTGGCTGCTCGAGGACGGCCGGCCGCGGTCAGAGACGGGGCTCCCCTCCTGAGAGACAGACAGACAGACAGACAGACACGTCGATGGAGAGAGGCTCAGCAGTGGGTCCCCTCCCGCTCGCACCCGGCCTGGGCCTGGGATTTATTTTTATTATTTATTTAAAAAACTAATATTTTATTGATTCTTTACAGAGAGGAAGGGAGAGGGATAGAGAGATAGAAACATCGATGAGAGATAATCATGGATCAGCTGCCTCTTGCACACCCCCTACTGGGGACGTGCTTGTAACCAAGGTACATACCCTTGACCGGAATCGAACCCGGGACCTTTTAGTCTGCAGGCCAACGCTCTATCCACTGAGCCAAACTGGTTTCGGCTCAACCTAAACTCTTCACAAAATGCTCCGGCGTGTGTTGTTCTTGACACTGTTTTTGAAGGAGAATCACGTACAGCACCTCCCGTGACCCAATCCCGGGAAACACTCGGATCAGGAACAGGTAGCGATGGAAGGATTTTCCCGCCCCCTCCCTCCGTACCTCCTCTCTCTCCACCCCTTCCTCTCTCTCCCTCCCCCTCCCCCTCTCCCTCCGCCATGAGGCCCCCTCACCACTGCTCCTCCCCAGAGGACCGTCCTCCCTGTGACAGGCCGCCCATCCCAGCACAGTGGCGGCGCCTCCGCGGCCCGGTGGGCAGCTCTGAGCGGCCGGCGGGCATGTTCTGGCGGGTCCCCATGCGCCCTGCCAGGCCACGCCCGGCCTTTGTTAGCGGCGCCCACACCTCGCTCCCGCCCAGGGCTTTCTCCCCGGAGACTCCGATGCCTCCGTGTCTGTTAGCGTTCAGCTCGGCGATGGGTCGGGAGCCATTCATCTTGTCCTTCTGCCTCTTATCTGAGCCGCCCAGCCCGGCGCCGCTGGCTCCCTCTCCCCTCCTCTCCCCCCCAGAGCAGGTCCACGGGGAGAGCGAGAGGCGCCTGGGAGAGATCCCTCTCCCTCCTCCCCTGGCTGGCCTGCCTGTGCCCACCGCCTGCCTGTGCCCACCGCCTGCCTGTGCCCACCGCCTGCCAGGCTCGGGGAGGGAAGCCGTGGGCGTGCCTCTGTGTGGTGAGCCTGCCAGCAGCCTGGGGGCGCGGGGTTCGGGGTGGACCCCGACAGGCAGTGCATTGTGCCTCCGCAGGCAGGTCCGGGGCCGGTGGGTTCCGTCCTCACGGCGGTGGGAGCCGGAGGCACGAGTGGTCACCTGGCTGACAGTCAGTGAGGACACTTCCTCCATGAGCTCGCCGAGGCGTGGCCCAGAGCTGACCCCGTGGTCAGACGCCGCGGGCACCAGCGGGCAGGACGTGCCCCAGGGGAGGCGCGCCCCTTCCCGCGCCCGCCCTCCTCCACGCCCCCAGCACAGCCACCCGTGGGCTGTGACCCCCATCGGCCGGCCGAGTTAAGACCAAGAAATGTATGGGAGGAGGGGGCGCGGAGGGCGGTCTTGCTGGTCTCGGTCTGTCTGCCCGGCCCGTTCTGCGGAGAGGGAGTGGAGGTTGTCCGTTGCCCACGGTCACGCAGCTGAGCCGGGAGGACCTAGGTCTCGAACCCGATGGTGGGCTCCGGGCTCAGACACGGCAGGTGAGGGGCTCTGAGGCCGGGCCTTGGACGAGGCGCCCACGCCCCACCCCGTCCCGTCCGGGGCAGGCAGAGCGGAAGGACGCTGGCCCCGCCGCCCGTGCTGCCGCCTCCCCGGGGCCCGTGCTGCCGCCTCCCCGGGGCCCGTGCTGCCGCCTCCCCGGGGCCCGTGCTGCCGCCTCCCCGGGGCCCGTGCTGCCGCCTCCCCGGGGCCCGTGCTGCCGCCTCCCCGGGGCCCGTGCTGCCGCCTCCCCGGGGCCCGTGCTGCCGCCTCCCCGGGGCCCGTGCCAGCCGCCTCCCCGGGGCCCGTGCCAGCCGCCTCCCCGGGGCCCGTGCCAGCCGCCTCCCCGGGGCCCGTGCTGCCGCCTCCCCGGGGCCCGTGCTGCCGCCTCCCCGGGGCCCGTGCCAGCCGCCTCCCCGCCGCCCGTGCCAGCCGCCTCCCCGGGGCCCGTGCCAGCCGCCTCCCCGGGGCCCGTGCTGCCGCCTCCCCGGGGCCCGTGCTGCCGCCTCCCCGGGGCCCGTGCTGCCGCCTCCCCGGGGCCCGTGCTGCCGCCTCCCCGGGGCCGGCGCTTCGTGGGATCAGTCACAGCTTTCAGGGCGCTCCCTGCTGGTGGTGGTGCTGCCGGTGCGGCTGCCGCCGGGAAGCGGGCCAGCCTGCAGTGCGGCCGCGAGCTCTCCTTTCTGCTGCTGTTTGTTTTGTGTTTAGGGCGGGGAGACAGAGGAACACGTCCGTGTGGCAGACACAGTGACTGGTTCCCTCCCGCACACACCTCGACGGGTCAGGGATTGACGTAGGTGACCCTAATCGGAACCCAGCCCTCCAGCTTTTCTCGCCTCGGAGACGTACAGACGGTGCCTGGGAAAGGCCAGGCCGATGGCCGGGCTCCGTGTCTTCACCCGGGACATGGGGGGCCGTCCCGACTCCACGGGGCGTGCTGGGGCCAAACTCCACGGGCCGAGGCAGGAACCAGTGCCGGCCCGAGGCGGGCTGGGCTGGGCGGCCGGGCCCACGTGGGAGCCAGCTGTGAGGGCCCTGCCTATGGCCCCTGGTTCGGTGTCCACTGCAGGGAGAGGGGAGGGTGAGGTTTCAGGGGGGCCTGGGCTCTGCCCGCCCCGTGCCGTCTGCCAGGCCCATTTTGCATCCCAGGCCTGGGCCCCTCGGGCTGCTCTGGGGGTTCCGGTACCTCCTGGGGCTGTGACTCACGGGGCAGCTGACCTGTGTCTGTGCGAGGCTCCGGCGGATCAGAGTGGGGACGAGCTGCTGCTTGTATTTAACCCCTTTATCCACCCACCTCCTCACCGGCCCCAGCCCGGGAGCTGCTGGAGGTAACTGCGGGGAGGAGGGCGGGGAGGGCAGGGGTGAGGTGCATTCACAGGCGCTGCCCGCCAGGCCCCCAAAGCCCGTGCTGGGTGGGACCCCACTTAGCCCCGCTCCTGATGCCTGAGGGTGAGGTGTGTGGTCCTGTCGCCGCCTCAGCCTCAGGCAGAGTGGAGGCGGCCTGCTGGGCCGACAGGGTGCGGGGCAGGCAGGGTGTGGAGCGGCCACTGTCTGATGGCAGACAGCTGGTTCGCCCGGGCGTGTGCCCTGTGGGCCTCGGTTCCTCCTCCAGGAAACGGGCGGCAGCAGAGTGCCATGGGCGCTGGAGGGGCTGAAATGCTTCGGGGCTGACAGCCAGGCGGGCGGGCGGGAGGCCCAGACAGACGCTCGCTGATGTGAGTGCCGATGTGTCCAGAGCCGCAGCCTGGGCTCCCGCAGCCTGGCCCCGCGAGGGCTCGGCCTGGGGGTCACGGTGGCCTGGGGGTCACAGGTGGCCATGCAGACCTCATGCAGCCCCCTGCTCTCAGCTCTCTCGTCCGCACGGTGAGGAATTGGCGGGATGGTTGCCAAGCCCCTCACCACGCCTGGCTCCTGCCAGCCTTCCCGGTCGGCACAGATACCCCGCCAGCTCCCGGCGGGCTGCCCTGGCCTGTGCTCCCACTTCTCCTCGAGGCCCTTTGGTGTGAGTGACGTGTTTTAATGCCGGAGACTCTGGAGAGGCCGCCCGGGCGTGGGCCCCGCAGGCAGTTCCTTTCCGAGCTGGTCCCCGATGGGCAGTGTGCTCCCGGCGGACACAGGGAGGGGCGGGCGTGGGGAGGAAGACAGCCGTCCGCCCCCGCTGCGGTGTTCTGTGGCCGCAGGCGCTCCTCACGAGCTCGTGTTTGTAAAGATCGGCCTCTCCCGCCTGCGTGTCTCACAGCCTGCTTTTCCCGGAAGGCGTCTGAGGGTGTGTTGTAGCAATAAACCCCTCCTAAGGCGACAGCAGCTCGGGATCCGCCGTGTGGGCGGGCATCCTCGGTATTTCTCTGTGTTTCCCCGCCGGGCGCTGCCAGATCGGCAGCTGTTTGTAAACGCTGCGGGGACGCGCCGGGAACTAAACTGCTCCTCGCACCCCGAGTGGGCACGCGGCATCGCCTGTGACGGCTCCCTAAGGCCCCGCCCGCAGAGCGCCCCGCCCGGCCTGCAGGTCCCACACGCCCGCCCCCCCATCATGTGTGGCCGGGAACCGCCTGGCGGAGCTCCCTCCAGCGGGCCCACCGGGGTGGGGGGGCCTTCCTCGGTGCCGGACCCTCTGAGCGTGCTGAGCGACGAGGCCTCCGGAATGTTCACGCACCCACACAGGTTGGCGCCGGTGTTCAGGCCCGCACAGCCCCTGCGCCCCGAGCTGGCCCTGAGCCCTGACCCAGGACGAGGGGACCTTAAGCGGCTGGGCCTCGAGCTCCACGACCTGCAGCTCTGGCCCGAGGGGGAGAAGGGGGCTCCAGCAGGGACGCTGCAGCCTGGGACCCGGTCCTGCTGGCCGTTGGCCTGAGCCCGAGCAGAGGCTGTGAGGCGGGAGGAGCCGGCAGCGGGCACAGCCGGGCGGCGAGCTGCTCCCGGCCCGGGAATGGGTGCTTCCCGCATCGGCCCCGCAGGGCTCGCTGCGACCATACCGCTCACCCTGCCCCTCGGGACGTGTCCTCGCCTGCCTGCCGCCTCCCTGCCTCCTCCCTGCCCGGCAGGACCACGAGCTGGGGTTTCCCGCCGGCATGGGGCGCTGCCCTGTCTTGGGGGCCCACGGGGCCAGCATACCCCCCCCAATGCAGGGTCCTGGGAGCCCCATCTGGCCCTGGGCTCGGGGTCTGCACTGGACGCTGCTCTGCCCTGGCCCCACCCCTCAGTCCTGGGGTGCAGACCACGTGTCCTTTCCGCAAACGTCCTTCCTGCCCCCTCCGCTGGGCCCCCCACCCAGCTCCTCTTGGCACCCCGGCTTCGCAGGCCACCCCGAGACGGACAGTGCCGGGACCAGCAGGCCGCACCTCCCAGCCACGTGGGGCCTTAGACATAATGCAGGTTCCCGGACCCCTGCCACTCGGAGCCGGGGCTGGGTGAGTCCTGGGCTCCTCCTTAGTGAGGGGCCTGCTGGTTCAGGGATCCGGACCTGGCAGAGCCAGTCCACGCGGCCTCTGACCCCAGTGCCCCCCCTCGGGGCTGTCACCTCACCCCTCGTTCCCTCCCCAGCATCAAAGGCCCCGTGAGGCGGTGGGGGTGGTGGGGGCGGGGCGGGCCTGCAGGGAACAGAGCGGGCAGGGTCTTGGGGGCACCGGGCCGGCCACTCCTGCCAGCGGGGCCGGTCTGCGGGGCGCAGGCCTCTCCTCTGACCCCACGCCCCTCGCACACTCGGCCCTTCGCCGCCTGGGAGTGAAGCTCTGGGCACAGGTGGTGCCGGTCCCGTGGGGTCGGGCGGGGGGGGGGGTGCAGGGACAAGGAGGGGGCCTCGGTGTCTCCATTTCATTCATTATCGGCGGGAAGATGAGACGTGAGATAAAAGCGGGAAAATGTCATCCTCTGACATTTACGTTTTCAGAGGCGCTGGCAGGCGGAGCGGGCGGTTTTAGATCCCCTCCCCGAGAGACGGCTGCGGGGAAGCCGGGCGCCCAGCGGGGGGTGCTCCCCGCTCCGGGCCCTTTCCCGAGGGGCCACGCCACGCCCAGCTCCCCACGGCGGTGCCCCCAGACCCTCTGGTCCTCAGCCCCCGAGCGGGGTTCCTGGCCCCAGGCGGCACGCAGCCCCGCGGAGCCCGGGCTGAGTCCAGCCGGAGCCGTGGCCGTGAAGGCGGGGCTGAGGCTGCGGTGGTCACAGCCGCTGGGGGAGCCCCTGAGCCCGGGACCACGAGCGCGGGGGGGGGGGGGGGGGGCAGACCTTCTCCCCCGCGGCTCACTGCAACACCCTCTCCCCGTGGGAAGCCGCGCCTGGCCCTGGCTCCAGGTCGGCATATGGTCCATCTCCGTGTCCACGCTGACCCAGGGTGTGCCCGGCCGCTCTGCAGGGGCCGCTGCCTCTGGCTCATCGGGAGGAGGGTGCCCATTGATGAGTGACCTCTGCCCAGTGGGCATCGGACGGGGCGGTTCCCAGGCCCGACGGTCTCCAAGCCCCTCGTCCGCCCGCTCTCCTGTGGGACGGCCGGAGGGCACCAGCACTGCTGCTCTGGTTTTGTTCTCGGGAAACATTGCCGTCTTAAGCGCCAAGAAAACAGCCCAGGCCGAGTTGCTGGTGAAAGACCTGTCAGCGCTCAGCGGCCGAGAGTCGGTGGGACCGGCGGGCGGCTGCATTGAGCTCGGGGGGTCTGGTCGAGCGCAGACGGGCCCGTCCCCCCCAGGCTCATGGCTCCCGCACGCCCCGGCCCTGAGACAGAGCCACGCAGGGCTGCCGGCCGGCCTGCCCCTCGCAGGCTGAGAAAAAGGGCCCTCTGTGCGGCGTGGGGTTCCCCCGGGCCTGGAGGAAGTGCTCAGTAGGAGGGCAGCCTAAAAGGACGGCGGAGGGACAGGTCCAGCCGCGGGGCCTTTGTGGGGCCCTGCCTTCACTTTTGCTGTCTCCCAGTGTGCACAGCGGGGCAGGCCTTGGGGGGCTGAGGGTGCCCAGGACGAGGCTCCCACAGGCCTGCTGGGCGCCGTTCCCGGACACTCCGTACCTAGCAGGGGTGTCTGTGAATTTAGCAGCCGGCCAGCCACCAGGGGTCGTGTTCATGTTCCCTTTCCCCAGATATAACCATGTGCGTGCGCACACACACACGCACACACACTCACACACACTCACACACACACACACACACACTCACACACACACACACACTCACACACACTCACATACACACACACACTCACACTCTCACACACACACACACACACACACACACTCACACACACTCACATACATGAACACACTTTAGCTCTTATGCCCACTGAAGCACGCACGCACGCACACGTGAGCGCACACAGATGATCTTGTGCTCGCACAGCGGCGTCTCCGAGGTGAGGCGCCGTCCGCCTCCCGGCGCCGGTAATCCTGTGCGAACCGGGAGCAGCTGCTTGCTGTGCAGGTGTGTGTACTCTGCTCCGGGGCAGCCTCCTCCGCTCCCTGCCTCGGTTTCCCCACAGCACGGAGCCGCTGCCCGCTGGCTGCCCGTCGAGTTAGAGATTGTGGAATGACAGCTGGGACTGCGGGGCCGGGTGGTGGAGTGGTGTCTGGGGCAGGCTGGCCGGAGCACAGGGTGGGGCCGCCCGGGAGGAGTGGCCATGGTCGCCCCTGAGCCTGTCACAGCTTCCGTTTGACCCAGCTGCTGGTTTGGGCACCGCCGGGACCCCCTCTCGCACTCTGAGCCACACCGGCAGCGGGCAGCCCTCGAGCTCAGTGCACCCGGGTGACTGATTCTGTGCAATAAGGTCAGCAGGCGTCAGCCTCAGTACGGGACTGTGGCCCCCCCTAACCCCCCCCCCTCCCGTGAAGGGCACGGGGACAGCCCTCTGCTTCTACCAGACCTTGCCTTGCCGCTTTATTTAATTTTATATATGTGTGTGTGTGTGTGTGTGTGTGTGTGTTTGTGTATATACATATGTGTGTGTGTGTGTATATATATGTTTTTTATTGATTTCAGAGGGAAAGGGAGAAAGAGAGAAATATCAGTGATGAGTGAGTCATTGATTGGCTGCCTCCTGCACGCCCCCTACTGCGGATCGGGTCTGCAACCCGGGCCTATGCCCTTGACTGGAATGGAACCCGGGACCCTCCAGTCTGCAGGCTGACGCTCTGTCCACGGAGCCGAGCTGGCAAGGGCTGCATGACCGCTTTCCGGAGACTTCTGTTTCCTGTGACTGACGGAGCCTCCTTTCTGTTGTCCAGGTCATCTCCGCCGTGTCCAGACTGTCCCTGCACAATGTGGCCCAGAACAAAGGGATCAGGTGAGCCCGGTGCAGGCCCGCCCCTGGAGTCCCCTGTTGGCGCGGCTGGCAGGGCGGGAGGAGGCAGCTGCTGTGGCTGCGAAGTCAGTTCCGATGTGGGCCATCAGGTGCACAGATCAATCCTCTCACAGATCACCGCCCGCGTGCGTGCATGCGTCCGGAGCGGGCTCCGTGGGAATGGGGGAGCTGGGGCTCTCCCGTTAAAAGCCAAGCCCACACCCAGGCCTGCAGCCTGGCCGATGGCTCCTTCCTCTCAGGGCTGGATGGAGCCCAGCGGCTCCTGTAGAAATGGCCGCTGTCCCAGCACTGTGCTTTGGTGATGAGCTGGTTCTCCAGCACAGCCCAGAGGCCATGGATGGGAGGCCTGATCCGAGAGTCCCACCTGGTGCGGGGTGGCCCGTGTCACCCAGGGTCACTCAGCCCCCGAGTCACACAGCCCCCAGGGTCACTCAGCCCCCAGGTCACACAGCCCCCAGGTCACACAGTCCCCAGGGTCACAGCCCCCAGGGTCACTCAGCCCCCAGGTTACCCAGCCCCCAGGTCACACAGCGGCGTCGGCAGACGCAGTGAGGGGCTGGCCTCCCGGGTGGAGGGACTGCAGGGGAGCAGCTCGCGCCCCACGCAGCCTGGCGGAGGCTGAGGCGTGGAGCTCGGCTGAGTGCAGGGGGTGACGGGATTAAGCAGAATCAGAACCGCACGGACTGAGCCTGGCTGGTCCTTCCCTGGGAGGCAGACGGGAGCCGGTTAGCTCCTCGGGGAGTGCTACGCCAACTCTCATTCCCGGCCAGCCCGTGGCAGCGACACTCACCTGCCCGCTCATCCTCACTCCTCCTGCAGGCCCTTCCCCTCGGAGGAGACGGCGGAGAACGATGATGACGTGTACCGCAGCCTGGAGGAGCTGGCCGAGTGAGCGGAGGGCGGGACGGGGAGGGCGGAAGGGGAGGGGAGAGGAGAGGGAAAGGAAAGGGGAGGGTACCCGCTGAGGCCTCAGAGCCCGCCCAGCACACCTGTCAGTCCTGAGGCCTGGTGTGTCCCCCCAGCAGGTTGGGAGAGTGAGTGGGAGGGTCTGTTCTCTCAAACATGAGCCGTTCTGCACCCCCCCCTCGTTCTCGAAGGCCTGGTGGGTCTGGGGGTGCCATGGGGGAAGGGTCTCCTCCCCAGCCTCCTGTCGGGGAGCAGAGAGAGCTGGGCCACCGGGGCGGGCGGGGCTGGGGGCTTCTTAGCCCCGAGCTGTGCTGGCCCCGCCTGGTCCCTGGCAGGTAGTGAGGGGCTGGGCGTGGGGGCTCGGTCTGGGGGGGCCTCTGTGTGCGGCTGGTTTAACGCAGGTGCCGGAGGCCCTCTGACCGCCCCTCCCTCCCCAGCGAGCACGGCGTGGGGGAGGACATCTACGACTGCGTCCCCTGCGAGGACGAGGGCGACGACATCTACGAGGACATCATCAAGGTGGAGGTGCAGCAGCCCATGGTGAGCGCCGCGCCGCGCCCTCCGCTGCCCCGGCCGCCCCCACGCCTCTTCCTCGCCCGCACGGCTTTGGACTTGGCAGAGCAGTCTGCCCTTAAAAAAAAAAAAAAATATATATATATATATATATACACACACACACACACACACACACACACACACACACACACGTTTATGGACTTTAGAGAGAAAGGGAGAGGGAGAGAAACATCACTGATGAGAGAGAATCATGGATTGGCCTCCTACACGTCCCCTACTGGGGATCAACCTGCACGCAACCCAGGCCTGTGCCCTGATGGGAATGGAACTGTGACCTCCTGGTTCACATGTTGCCACTCTACCGCTGAGCCACACCGGCCGGTCTGATTCTGGCCTTTTCTTTAAAAATGAGCATCCCCAGGCCCTGGCCACTGAGGGGGCTGGTCCCGTGTGGAGGGAGCTCCAGAGGCTGCCCTGTCCTCCCCACCCATTCCTCCCCTTCCTGGGCCCAGCCTGTGCAGGCCCTTGTCCCTGCGAAGTCCCCTCAGGAGCCTGGGGTGTGACACGCTGCCTGCCACACGCCCTTCCCGCCTTCCGCCATGCGAAGCCGGATTCTCCTCAAAGGCTGTGCGGGGCTCGGAATTCCTCCCGCCCCGGAGCCGCCAGCTCCCAGCGGGAGCCCTGCTCACACCACAGGCATCAGCTCACACCACAGGCATCAGCTCACACCACACACACCAGTTCACACCACACAGCAGCTCACACCACACGCGACAGCTCACACCGAACACACCAGCTCACACCACACGCACCAGCTCCCACCACACACACCAGCTCACACCACACGCACCAGCTCACACTGAACACACCAGCTCACAACACACGCACCAGCTCACACCACACGCACCAGCTCACACCACGGTCGGCCTCTGGGCAGTACCGGACCCGCCGTCGCCCCGGTTAGCCAGTGGCGGTGGGTGCGGTGGGTGCGAGGGTGTCTGTTCCCTGCCGGCGGTGCTAACAGCCTAGGACGCCCGTCGGCTGCAGTGCGGTGCGGGGTTAATGCTCACAGCTGTTGTGGGGAAGGCGGGTCCTGCCAGCCAGCCGGGGAGATGGGGATCTGGCCACAGCCCCTCGGGCCCCCACATGCGCTTGGCCTGCGGGGACCTGGAGAGGGCCTCCCGGAGCTCCCTCTGTCCTGGTGCTGCACCGCACACAGCAGGACCTGGGGCCGTCGGCAGGGCCTGGTGGCTGAGACAATGTGGTCCCCCCCCCCCCACCCCACCCCCCCGTCCCCAATATCCTGGGGATAAGCTGGCGCCCCTGCCCCGCTCTGCTCAGTGTCCTAACGCCCCGGGCTGGTGCTCACAGGCTCATGCCACGCCCTCTGGGGCCCACTGCCAGTTTATCTCACCCCCCGCCACCCCCTGCCACCCCAGCCACGGTCCGGCTCCCCCCTTAGTCCTAGAGGAGGCCGTGGGGACGGTGACCTTCTCGAAGGAAGATAAAGCCAGAGGTTGGCCAGTGTGGCTCTCAGCCCTGTCTTTAAAGGGCTTGGTCCCGGGCTGTCCTTCCCCGCCATCCCAGCAGGGGGCACCCCTGAGGCTGTGGGCTAAGTGTGGGTGGGGCTCCCTGACCCCCGTGCAGGGGGGCACTAACCGGGTCTCTCCTCCGTTTCCATGCTCGCAGATCAGGTACATGCAGGTAAGCGCTGCCTGCGCGGCTCCCCACCTCGGCCCTGTCCCAGAGACACTGCCGGCTGTTTGTATGCCGTGTTAGGGGTCACTCAGCACCCCATGGCTCCCCGGGAATAACGATGCAGCCCCTGGGGGCCCGAGGGCGTGGCTGCCTCTGCAGTCACATCACCCCCTTCCCCGGCTCTGTGACCAGTCTCTTGGTCAGCCCGCCCCATTCCCCCCAGAGGTGGGGGCCAGCCCTGCCATGACAGCGTGTCCCCAGGGCCCTGCCAGTGGTGTTAGCCGGTGGGGAATCGGTGTCTTTCTCTGAGGCACCAGCTCAGGTGTCAGACACGGGTCCTCAGGGAGCTGGTCAGAGCCTCTCCTGTGCACACAGTAGGTGCTTTAAGCACCTCACACCTGCAGTCTGGGCCGGAGGTGGCTTGTGCGGGGCTCGCCCTGGCCTGGAGCCGCGCTTCCTCGGCACTGCCGTCAGTTCTCAGGTTCCCACACAGCCCCTCCCGTGCCTCAGTTTCCTCCTCTGTAAGGGGAGAGGTGGGGAAGGAAGGCCTGGGCCCCTTCCATCTCCCACCTGGCCCCACGTTGGCCACGCCCGGCGGTAAGTGGGCGGCAGGCCTGGTGGGCGACCCTGCTCACGCCCGGTGCCCGTGCCCGTCCATCCCGTAGAAAATGGGCATGACGGAGGATGACAAGCGGACATGCTGCCTGATGGAGATCCAGGAGACCGAGGCCAAGTACTACCGCACGCTGGAGGACATCGAGAAGGTGGGCCCGGCCGGGTGTGCCGTGTGCTGGGGGTAACCATGTTTGCAGGCCTCCCCTCCCCATTTGAGGCGAGTGTGCCGTCCCCGAGTCAGACAGGTCAGACAGCCTGTCCATGTGGGCACTTCCTGCCACTCTGTCCAGTGGCGGGGGAGGCCGGGCAGGGCCCCAGGGAGAAGGGCCGGAGGGGAGTGGCGGAGTCCTCCGGGGCAGGAGGGGCGTTGGCACCTGTGAGAGCCGAGGCCGCTCGGGCAGGACCGCCGCCTGCCTCGCGGAGATGCTGGGCGTGGAGAGCCGCTCCCGCAGGGTCAGGGCGCAGGCTGGGGCCCGGGGGCCCGTCACCTCCCGGGCCTGTTTCCTCGTGTCTCGAACGCCAGCCGAGCTCCGCGGTGGCTGTGGGGTTCGTGTCCAGCGGGACTCACGTGCCCCCAGGGGCAGGCGTGGCCCTCCTCGGTGCTCAGGCCCTTCCCATCGGCCGGTGGCAGAGCCCGGCCCCCAGACGCTCCCCAGCGAGCACTGAGCGCCGCCCGCAGGGAGCCCTGACCTGGGGGGGGGTGTCAGAGCCCCCGGCCGAGCTGTGGCCGGGAGGTGGCTGCCCCCGGGCTGAGGCGGCACCGGCTCTGTCTTCCAGAACTACATGGGCCCCCTGAGGCTGGTGCTGAGCCCCGCGGACATGGCGGCCGTCTTCATCAACCTGGAGGTGAGCCTGTGCGCCGCCTGCAGGCTCTGTCCCGGGTTCCAGGCTGTGCCAGCCTGCAGGCTCTGTCCCGGGTCCTGGCTGTGCCTGCCCGCGGGCTCTGTCCCAGGTCTCCGGCTGCACCCACCCGCAGGCTCTGTCCTGGGTCCCGGCTGTGCCTGTACCCAGGTCCCGGACTGCCTTGCATCCCTGCCTGGGGCTCGGTGGATCCTGGCTAGGGGTGTTTCTTGGCTGGCAGATGAGAGGAGGGATTGGTTTCGGGGACTTGGGTGGCGGCAGGCCTCCTTGGGCGCCAGCCCGGGAGCCCTCCTGGCTGGGTTACACCCACATTCTGTGGGACGCACCCCCGTGCCCGGGCCTCTCCATCGAGAGCGAACAGGGACCGGGGCCCCTCTGGCGGTGCCCGCTCACGTGCCCACGGCTTTCCCTCCAGGACCTGATCAGGGTGCACCACAGCTTCCTGAGGGCCATCGACGTGGCCATGATGGCGGGCGGTGGCACGCTGGCCAAGGTCTTCCTGGAGTTCAAGGAGAGGTGGGTGCGGCCCTCCGGCTGCGGGGCCTCGGGGCGCCTGGGCGCCTCTCTGGGTCCGAGCAGGACAGTGCAGAGCTGACCAGTGGCTCCACCGGGGGGAGGGGTCCCCTGGCTGTGAGCCACCCGCGGCAGGTGGCATATGTGTGTGCGCACGTGTCTGCACACATGTGGCTCTACATGTCTGCATGTGCATGCCCAGGCTCCTGATCTACGGGGAGTATTGCAGCCGCATGGAGCACGCTCAGAACACGCTGAACCAGCTCCTCGCCAGCCGGGAGGACTTCAGGCTGAAAGTGGAGGTGACAGTGGCTCCCGGCCCAGCCCCTGCCCTGCCCCTGCCCTTTCCCCAGCTCGACCCCCGAGGCTGCAGCTCCATGGCCTCCTGCTCACCCACATTGTAGGAAGGTGGACTTTTTCTTTTTTTAAAATTTTTAAATTTTTATTGATTTTAGAAAGGAAGGGAGAGGGAGAGAGAGAGGGACATCAATGATGAGAGAGAATCACGGATCAGCTGCCTCCATGGATCGAGCCTGCAACCCGGGCCTGTGCCCTGACCTTGAATCGAACCCTGACTTCCTGGTTCACAGGTTGATGCTCAACCCTGAGCCATGCCGGCCGGGCCTATAGGACTTTTGTGTGGGTGATTTTAGCAGGTGATTTTCCCCTCCTTTGTGGGGTGGGCAGTGAGCAGGTGGAGGTCACTGTCCCGGCCGAATCCAGCCTGAGCCCTTGGGTGCAGGTGAGGTAGGCTCCAAGGACCGGATCTGGCTCAGTGAGGGGCTGTGACCGACCCCGGACCCTGGTCTAGGTGGACCCCAAGGGCAAGGTGACCAGATGCCCCGCTTTCGGTGGGACAGTCCTGATTTTTAACAATTTGTCCCACCACGCTTTAAAAAAGTTCCAATTTTTGCCAAAAATCAGGACTTTTTTAAAAATGCCGAGGGACAAATTGTTAAAAATTGGGATGTCTGGTCACCTTACCCAAGGGGGCCCCAGGTGACGGCTGTTTGCAGGGAGCTGTGGAGGTCCTCCCTCCCCAACCCCCGCCCGCTCTCCCATCCTCTCGGGCTCAGGGCCCGGCTCCTGTGGGGTTTCCCACTCGGACCCTGTCCTCGCCCCCCTCCCTGGGGTGGGCCGGGCTGCCCCCGGCTGGGTTCCCGTCAGACCCTGCTTCCGGAGTGGTCCCTTAGTCAGCGGTGCGGGCCCCCCCCCCCCCCCCCCCTGTGTGAGCCGGCTCCCCGAGGGCGTGGGGGCCGGCCCAGGGAGCGCCAGCCCCAGACCTGCGGCCCTCGTGTGACCACTGGGGCCCCGAGGCTGTGAGAGGCGGCAGCCCTGCCCTGGTTCTGGGGAGGGGGTTCTGGGAGCCAGGCCAGACAAGGACGGGACGCCTGGGCCCCAGTTCCGGCCTCAGGTCTGCCCCCGGCCGGGGTGCGGGAGCGTCGGGGCCCAGCGTCCCCGGGCCGGGACGCCCCTCATCGCCTTGCTGCCCCGACGCCCAGGAATGCACGCTGAAGGTCCAGGACGGGAAGTTCAAGCTGCAGGACCTGCTGGTGGTGCCCATGCAGCGGGTGCTCAAGTACCACCTCCTCCTGAAGGTGAGCCCGCGGCCGGCGGGCGGGGCGGGGCCCAGGTTAGAGCCAGCAGCCACAGGAGGGCGCTGCTTAGGCCTGGAAGCCGCAGGCGCGAGGAGCCGGCTCTGCTGGCGCCGTGGGAGGGTGCACAGGAGAGGGAGGGCTCACGTCGGGCGCAGTGGAGAAGGCGGGGGGGGGGGGGGGGGGGACGGCAGGGAGGGGGGCGGGGACAGGAAGCGCCCCGGCCAGGAGGGAGTGTTCCCGGTGGCCACGGAGAAAGGGGAATGAAGTCCTTCTGGGCAGACGGACCTGGGGCGACGCTGGTTGTGGGAGGAGCCGAGGGAGGCTCTTGTGAACCAGCCAGTTCCTGTGGGCTCAGCACCCAGCTTTGTGGCGGGAGTGTCCTCCTGTTACCCACCGGACTGGGGACACCCCTCCCTTGAAGCAGTGGGTGGCCCGGGTGGGGGCCTCCTGTCTGCTGGAGGCGGCAGCTGAGCCCGGCTGTCTCAGGAGGCCTCGCTCTGTGCCCGCCCGCACCCTGTGCCCGGTGGGGGCGAGGGCAGAGGCCAGGACCCCTGTACTCCCTTCTTACCCCCTCAGGAACTTCTGAGCCATTCCACCGACCGGCCCGAGAGGCAGCAGCTGAAAGAAGCACTGGAAGCCATGCAGGTGGGTGGGTAAACTGAGGCAGTGAGCGGCCGGGCTGGCCTGGGGCTTAGCCCACCAGGCCTGCATTCCTGGCCTGGAATGGGGTTCACCCTAGATGTAGCGTCTCCCGGGGAGCACGGAGCAGAGCAGGGACAGGGATAAGCTGGGCAGCAGGGCACAGGTAAGGGCGGGCACAGTGGAGGTGCCCTGGGCAGAGGGTCGGGGCCGGGACCCTGCAGGCTTTCCTGCCGTCTGCTGGGGCCACGGGTTCCCAGGCCCTCCACTCGGTTCTGGGCATCTGTCCTGTGCTGCCTGCTGCCCAGCCCTGGGACGTCTGCTTCTGACATGCCCGCCCCTGAGCCACCCCCCCAGCCGCACCACCTCCCCCGCCTCCCAGGCCCATGCCAGCCACTGGCAGCTGCCAAGGGGAGCTCAGCTGGCATCGCACACTGCCATGAGCCTTCCTGTGGCTCCCACCGCCCGTCAGCGTGCTCGTGGGGCTCTGCGGTGGTGCTTGCCACGTGGCCACGTCCCAGGCATGCTTGGCCACGCCAGGCCTGAGCACCTCCAGCCTTTCCCGCTGAGTGGTGGCAGGCCGGGCCCGCCCCTCTCCCGCTGTGTCCCAGTCTTCCCAGGGGGCCCCTGGGTTCCACTCCCTGTTGTGCATGCTCCACGCTGAGCGTGCCTCTGAGCAGCCTGCGCCCGTGGGAGACTTCACTCCACGTCCGTGTGGCCGTGGCCTGTACCGCAGGGCTGCTGTGGGCGCACGGCCACCGGCCGTCTGCAGCGTTTCTGCCTCGGGTCTGGCCCTGCGCTGGCACGGCGGGAGCTCTGCGGGGGCTGCACCAGGCTGCGGCTCCACCCACGGCAGCCTGTGCCCCTCCTGGTTCCCGGGGTGGGCCGGGTCCCTGGTTCTCCGCAGCGCTGGGTGCCCTGTCCACTCGCTCTGCCCTCTGGATTGTGGTGGGCACTGCCCCCTGGTGGTCAGCAGGAGGCTGCATGGCATGGCCAGCTGGCAAGCCGGTGGGGTTCACCCACGCGCAGCCGGGGCTCCTGGAGGCGGTGGCCTTTGGGGGGGTCCCCTCCTAGGGGTCCCCTCCCCAGAGCTAAGACATGGCTGCTCGAGTCTAGGTGCCTGTTGTTTATCTTCTCACACCGACGGGGTCAGGAGGCGGGAGTTCGGGTTCTTGGCCCCAATTGGAGTGCGGTTTGGGGTTGGTTCTATCTTTTCTTCCCGAGTTTCTATCTGTCCAGGGGCTTGGTCCTTCTCACTCCTTGCTGCTTTGAGAGCCAGCCACCTCTGGCAGCTGGTGGAAGGTGCTTTTTAAAAACATGTATTTTCTATTGACTTCAGAGAGGAGGAGAGAGGGAGAGAGAGACAGAAACATCAATGATGAGAGAGAATCATGGATCGGCTGCCTCCTGCAGGCCCCGCACTGGGGATGGAGCCCACATTCTGGGCCTGTGCTCTGACCGGGACTTGAACGTGACCTCCTGGCTCACAGGTCAACGCTCAACCCCTGAGCCTGGCGGCCGGGCTGGCGGTGCTTTAAAGGGCCCCGCTCTGGGTGGATGCGGGCTGGGGGCTGGGGCTGAGCCCCCGCCCTGCCCAGCGTGGGCCCGCTAACCGCCCCACACTGCTATTTCCAAGGACTTGGCCATGTACATAAATGAAGTGAAACGGGACAAAGAGACCCTGAAGAAAATCAGCGAGTTTCAGAGTTCCATAGAAAACTTGGTAAGTGTGGCCGACTCTCCGAAGAAGGGAGACTTCTCTTCTAAATGTACACGGAGTGGCCAGATTATGATGATTTCTGAACGTATAATAATGTGACGACTCAGTGTACATTAGAGGCTCGGTGCAAGAATTTATGTATGGATGGGGTCCGGCCAGCCTGGCCAGGGGTTGGGGACATGGGCGGTTGGCCAGCCTGCCTGCTGGTCGAACTCCTGGTCGAGGGGACAGTTTGCATATTAGCCTTTTATTCTATAGGACACAAACTGAGTGGCCAGATTATTATGATTTCTGAACGCATAATAACCTGGCCACCCAGTATGTGTGTGTGTATATATATTTCGGAGAGGCGTGGTGCATGAATTTGTGCATGGGTGACCCGTCCATTGGAGCGCCACGCGGACACGGCCCCCTCAAGGGCGGGGAGGCCAGTGAGGGCTTCCTGGAGGAGGCGTACCTGCGGGTCAGCATTGATGCCGGAGCCAGGCGGAGGGCAGGGCTCAGCCTTCCTGTCTGCGTGGGTCACCGGGACCGCGTCCAAGCAGAGCAGCCGAGATACAGCCTCACAGGAAACGGGATGGAGTCTCCGCGGAGCAGAGGGCTGGGAGAAGCCTGTCCCACGGCCCCGGGGCAGCTGGGCTGTCAGCGTGACCTGCACCCTGTGCTCCGGGCAGGACAACCCCGCCCACCCTCGTCTGTCAGACGCTCTCTGTTCCCTTGAACTTGGCTTTCGGGCCGGGCGTCTGGCCTTTCCTACTGGTCCCTGCGCTGAGCATCGCCACAGCGGCCGGGGAGGGAGGCCGCCCGCCGTGCAGGGTCTGCTCCTGGGAGGCGCAGGCAGTCCCGGCGGCGAGGGCACCGGAGAGGGCAGGCCTGCTTCTCCGTCACCTGCTCCTTGTTCTAAGCGCCGGCTCTGTCGCTGGGTTTCCGCCTCTGTGGGGTCAGCCCCTGGGCTGGTGCACCCAGCCTCCTCCGGGCGGGGACGGGACGGGGGCCTGCCCGGCACGAGCTGACGGCTAACCGCCCTCCCCGACTTCCTAGCAAGTCAAACTGGAGGAGTTTGGGCGGCCCAAGATCGACGGGGAGCTGAAGGTGCGGTCCATCGTCAACCACACCAAGCAGGACAGGTGAGCGGGCGGGTGACAGCGTCCCGGGCGGCGGCACCGGCCCAGCCAGGCGCCCGCCCCCACGGTGAGGAAACGGCTCTGCCGCGGGCGCTGCCTGCCGCCCGGCTTTGTGTGGCTCCGTTTTAATTGCTTCCTGCCTTCTCGGCGAGAGCGCTGGTGAGCCTCGGCAGCCAGCCAGCGGCCGCCACGCCCACGGACTGCCCTGCACCGGGCTGGGCTGGGGGACAGCCAGAGGCCGTGGCCGGCCAGCTCCCAGGCTCCCAGCAGCCAGCCGGCCAGAGTGGCCACGGGAGCCCTTTGCCAGGTGACTGAGGGAGTGCCTGGCGGGCGGTGGGGACGGCTCTGGCTGAGCTGGCACGGCAGCTGTTCAGCCCTCCGTGCCCTCCTGCCGTGTGCGAGGCCCGGGCCGGGCCTGTGCCCCGCCTGCTCCGTCCCACGGAGGTTAAGGCCATGGCCGGTCAGGGCTGTGTCTAGTGTCCTCTGTCACACAGGGGCTCGGCTCCCCTCTGGTGAGTGGGCGTTGGAGCTAGTGGGTGGAGGAGTCCATGTGCTCCTTGGGCCACGGGGGAGGTCAAGGAGGACTTCCTGGAGGAGTTGTACGGAGCGCCAGAGCCCTGGCCAAGGGTCAGCGTTAGGGGGGAGCCAGGCGAAGGGCAGGGCCCGGGAGCACGGAGCACAGAGCACGGAGCGGGCCACGCTGACGCCCCTGCGCGCGGGCAGGTACCTGTTCCTGTTCGACAAGGTGGTCATCGTGTGCAAGCGGCGGGGCTACAGCTACGAGCTGAAGGAGATCATCGAGCTGCTCTTCCACAAGATGACCGACGACCCCATGAACAACCGGGACGTCAAGAAGGTGGGGCCCGTCCTGGGGCGGCGGGCAGCGGGCGGCGGGGCGCACGGGCAGGGAGCCGGGGGGCCCCACGGAGGGGTGTGCGGAGTGGCCTTGGGGAAGGGTGGGCTGCCAGGGACAGGGCTTCCTGTCAGTCATCCTCTGCCAGAAGGGCTCCTGCTGAAGGCGCCCCTCTCGCCCAGCCCATCCCTGGCTTTGTCTCTGAATCCTCCCGGGAGTGGGAGTGGCCAGTGTCTCAGTGCCCGAGTGAAGGGAGGAGCAGAGGACCCAGCTAAGTGCTCAGACTGCTGCATGGACAGTGGCCCTTGGCTGTTGGGGGTGGAGTCACGGCAGCTGGGGGCGGGGCCATGGTTGTGGGGGTGGGGCCACATCAGCTGGAGGTGGGGCCACGACTCCTGGAGGTGGGGCCATGACTCCTGGATGTGGGTCCATAGCAATTGGGGGTGGGGCCATGGCTGCTGGATGGGACTGCCCTGCTCTCTCCCTTCAGTCCTGCTCCTGCAGAGGCCTCTGCGCCATCGCTGGGGCCTCATTTGCAGCCCTGAGTGGGGTGAGGGCCAGGAGCCCACGTGCTAAAGAGCCAGGTCCCGGACCTCAGGGTTCACAGTGCAGAGTGAGGTGCCGCCTGGAAGAGCTGTTGGGGGACCTGCCTGACCGTGGGTCCCAAACAAGCTCCTGGGCCCAGAGGGGTGAGCCGCGGCCACGCCCAGCTCCCGGCTGAGACACCCCAGGGCCCCGCCCGCCTCCTCTCCCCCTGGGGAAGGCCGCTGCCCACCCAGGCTCTCAGCGGCCAGTGTCCTGGGCTGTGAGCCCGTCATGACCTTCCCCCTTTTCCCTCCTCCTCACGCTGCCTAGTCTCATGGGAAAATGGTAAGCACCTGGCGCCCACGCCTTCCTCCCCTCGGCGAGCGGCACTGTCCCTGAGCCGGGAGGGGACGGGGACCCGGGGCGAGGGGGGTGCCCCCAGGCCTTCTTCCCCGGCAAAGGCAGCATTTCCCGCTGAGCCGGGAGGGGATGGGGAACGGGGCGCCCAAGGAGGGTGGCCCATGGCTTCTTCCTCCTCATCTTCCTTCTCACGACGATGCAGGAAGGTTTGTCTCTTACAGAGGGTTCAAGCGAGGTCCCCGCCGGCCTGTTCCCCGGAGATTAGGCCATGGCTGGTCAGGGGTGTGTCTAGTGTGCTCTGCCACCCTCTGTCTTTTCTCCATTTCCTCTCCCCCCTCCCCCTCCCTCTTCCCCTCTGACCCCCCCGCCCCCCGTCACTCTAACAGAGGGGCTCGGGCTCCACACTCCTTCCGGGCCTGCGGCGGCCCCCGAGGGCCAGGCCGGGGCGCCGAGGGGGTGGGCGCGGGGTGGGCTCCAGCCCCATGGCCTCCCCTCCCTGCTCCCCTCGGTGGGTTTGGGTGGGTTTGCTTCAGAGCGGGCGCTCCTTCGGCGCCTCGTTTAGGAAGGAGAGTGGGCGCCTGTGTGCTGGATGGAAGGCCGGGCTGGCTCCCGAACGCGGGCTCCCCGGGGACCTGCTCAGGCTCAGGGCCCGGATGCACCAGTGGAGTTCAGCTGAGGGTGCACCTGGAGGAGTTGGGAGGGGTGTGCACATGCCCTTATGCACATGTGTGCAGACACAGACATGAGGGCACTGCATACATGCACATGCACACTCATATGCACATGCACACACGTGAGTATACTGTACACATACATATATGCACACACAAGAACAAACATGCATGCGAGTCTAGTGTCCCTCTGTCATCCTCTGTCATTTCTCCTCTCCCCCTTCCCCCTCCCTCTCTCAGGTCCTCCCCGATTCCTTTCCCTCTGGCACTCTAACATATGGGCTTGAGGTTTCCAAATTCCTATGCCTGTGTGTGACATACGTACATGTGCACATGCAGGCATAGACATGCGTAGGCGTGCACTGTACACGTGGATACACACATGTTCTCTCCCCTCACAGTGGTCCTATGGCTTCTACCTGATCCACCTGCAAGGCAAGCAGGGCTTCCAGTTCTTCTGCAAGACGGAGGACACGAAGCGGAAATGGATGGAGCAGTTTGAGATGGCCATGTGAGTCCGGGGGCAGCCCTGGGCTGGGGGCTCGGGAGCCCGGGGGGACTCTGTCCAGTGGATGGAGCAGGTGGGGATGGCCATGGAAATCCAGGGGGCAGCGTGGGAGTCGAGGGGGCAGTATTGGGCGGCTCAGGAGCCCGGGGGGCCTCTGTCCAGGCCTCTCTCACGTGAGGGTGAGGGCAGATGCCCAGAGACCCAGACGAACTTCATCTCCCCCAGCGCCATGCTGGTGGCATCGTAGCTGGCCCAGGCGGGCTCCGCTGCCCGCTGCCCCGAGGCAGCCCGGCACGCTGTCTGGCAGGGCACACCGTGGCCCGCAGTGGTCGTGATGCCAGATGGACCCCTGGTGACCCCCTCGGGGCCCAGGCTGGGACTGTCCCCGTCTGTGGAAGCCACAGAGCTAGTCCGGGAGGAGCCCTTCTGTCCAGCGAGAAGGTGACCAGTGGGTCACGGGGACCCAGGCACGCTGGCCCCGGGGCCGGAGAGGCAGGTCCTGTGCCCTCAGACTCCGCGGCCAGACGGGCAGGTGCGCCCACTCCTGGCCTCTATCCTGGTGAACCGGCGGTGCAAGGAGGCAGTTAGGGGTTGGTTAGGGGGGCCGAAGGGGGACACGCCCAGGCAGGACACGTCAGAACCAATGACCGCCCGGCTGGCGTGGCTCAGCGGTTGAGCGTCAACCTGTGAACTAGGAGATGAGGGTTCGATTCCCCGACGGGGTCCAGGCCCAGGTTGCAGGCTCCATCCCCAGTGGGGGGCTTGGAGGATGCAGCCCATCCATGACTCCTGTTGTTGTTTCTCTCTCCCTCTCTCTTCCTCTGAAATTAAAAAAATATTTTTTAAAAAAAGGGAAGATGTCTCCTTCACCTCTGCCCCCAGCCCCTGGTGGCAGTGTCTCCCCGAACCCTCTCAGGAGCGCCCCGATCTTTGTCTAAGCCCCGGCCCCGTGCCCACTGGCAGGGAATGTGCCTGCTGTGAGCTCCAGCTCACTGCCACTCACAGTCTTCTCATCGCTGGCTCGTCCCCCGGGGCCTCCCGAGGGGCCCCTCCACCCAGGCTTGTCCAGTGCCCCCGCCTGCTCCCCAAACCCTGTGTAGCCGGGGTGTCTGGCAGACCCTGCTCCGTCCCGGCCCCGCCCGCTGGTGCGGGCTCGGAACCTGCCACCTCCCTCCCACCAGGTCGAACATCAAGCCGGACAAAGCCAACGCCAACCACCACAGCTTCCAGATGTACACCTTTGACAAGACCACCAGCTGCAAGGCCTGCCGGATGTTCCTCCGGTGAGCCCCGCCCCGCCCCCGCCGAGGGGCCCGAACCCACCGCCCAGACCGCCTCCTCCACCAGCCGACCTCCTCCACCGCCCCGACCTCCTCTACCGCCCTGGGCCGGGCCCTCAGCTCAGACCCGGCCGGGAGGGGGGCCGGGGAGGACTGTCCCTGCGGGGAGGGTGCCCAGGGCCCGCCGTGTGGGGTGGCAGAGCAAGGCGGGCTGTCTTTGGTAATTTGTCCCGCAGCGTTTTTAAAAAGTCCCGATTTTTGGATAAAAAAATCAGGACTTTTTCAAAACGCCGCGGGGCAAATTGCTGAAGGTCGGGACTGTCCCGCCAAAAGGGGGACGTTTGGTCACCTTAGTGGGGAGAGCGGGACGGGGTCTCAGAGGCCCGGGGTTGGGAGGGGTGGGCGCTCTGGGGGGACAGCGGGTGGGCCTGGTGCTCTTGGGCCCTGCCTCACCCCCACTGCCCCCGGCACAGGGGCACCTTCTACCAGGGCTACCTGTGCACCAAGTGCGGGGTCGGGGCCCACAAGGAGTGCCTGGAGGTGACGCCGCCCTGCAAGATCAGTGAGTACCCTGCCCGCCCCCGGGCCGCCCGGCACCCCACCCAGGTCCCGCGGCCCACCCCACCTTCTCCCAGGTCCCGCGGCCCACCGCCACCTCCGCCCCCTCCGGGAGCCGCCCCCGGGCCGCCCGACACCCCGCCCAGGTCCCGCGGCCCACCCCACCTTCGCCCCCTCCTGGGCTGGTGCGTGAGCACGCGCTCCTTCCTGCTGAGGTGCCCGCTGGACGGCTGAGGACACCGAGGCTCGGAGGGGCGGACGCCTGCCCCAGGGGCCGGGTCGAGGGCCAGGGGCCGGGCTCCTCCCTCCTGGCTGCGCCCTGGAGGGCTGCTCTCGGCCTCCCCGTGTCCCCGCCTCATCCCAGCGGGGGCCTGTGGGGTCCCCCAAAATGGACACAGAACCTCTGGGAAGTGCGTGGGGGCTCTGGTCTGAGAAACCCTGTGCCCGCTTCTCCTGTGCCGGGCGCCTGGCCCTCCAGCTGAGCCGTGCTGCAGGTGGTTCATGTGCACACGCACACGCACTTAGTTTCTATTTACTGCTGAGTCTGGCCCAGTGCCTGAGAGGGGGGGAGCGTCTGACGGCCCAGGCCCTGGGCCCCACCCCCACCCGCCCACCCCCATCCAGCCCCCTCCCGGCAGGAGCACTGCCCTCTTGTGGCCACGTATCCCTCACGCTGGGTGACTGGCATTCGGGGAAGTGTTTTTGTTGTTCTTTTGATCCTAAAAGTAACATACTTGTCAAAAATTTGAAGGAAAATAAAAAAGAGAGAGAAGAAAATAAATGCCCCCGTGAACTGGTGAAGAAATGACCAGAGGCTGTTCGGTCCGGGGTCCGGGTCTCCCTGTGGGGCCTCCTCCCCCGTCCCAGCCCCGGGCCTGGCCTCAGCAGCCACGGGACTGGCAGAGCCCCTGCTCCCGGCCGTGGCGTCTCCTGGGGGAGCTGCCCTGAGGGTGGACGGGGGTGGACATCGGTGTCCATGGCGGGCAGCGGGGAGGGGGCCTGGGCCATCCACACCTGCAGGGCGCGGTGGCCTCCGCAGGTCCCTGCCCCTCAGCTCTGCTTTCGGACGAAGCCCCGCCCTTGTCCCCACGGGACCCAGGCCCCAGCCCTGCCGTGCAGGCTCTAAACCTTCCAGAACCCTCCGGCCTGGGCTCGCCGCACGGACCAGTGCGGGTCAGAGGACTGGCTTTCTGACCGCTGCGTGCTGTTGCGGGGAAATGGGGGAAATGTAGGACGAGCAAACGAGCGGACCCGTGCGGGGGCCCGCAGCCCCTCCTGCTGTGGGCGCTCCCCTGGGCCGGCCGCTCGCCCAGTTCCCGTTGTGTCTGGTTGGGGGCCCCCCAGACGGGCCGCTCCCGCCTTCGGAAGCCCTGGTCAGACACGCACCTCGCCCGCTGCGGGGAGCCCGGCCCGTGCTGGGGGCTGGCCCTGAGCCCGGTGCTTCCTTTTCAGGTTCGCCTGCTGACCTGGTGAGTCCGCCACGCTCTGCCGCCCGCAGCCCACGCCCTGTGCCGCCAGGCCCCGCCGTGCCAGCTCCCGGCACTCCCGGCCGCCCCGGCGAGCACAGCCACTGGTGCTGCTGCCCTGCCCACCGCCGCCTTCCCACTGCCCAGCGGCCGGCTCGTGGCCACGGGGTCCGGCTTTGTCACTGGCTCCTGCCCGCCTGCCCGCTGGCTCACTGCCCTCTGCTTAGCTGGCCCGAGGCTGCCCTGAGGTCACTGTGGGGTGTGGATGTCCGGGCCGCCCAGCTTTGGGGTCCAGACAAGTTAGCCAGCACTGACACGTGCTCAGCAGCCCTGCGTGGGGTGTCAGACGCCCCTGGAGGAGCAGAGGCAGCGGGATTGTCCCAGGCTCAGACAGGGAGCTCCAGGCCGGGCGGTCAGGGCAGGCTTCCTGGAGGAGGTGGGAGCTGGTGGTAAGGTGGGCGGGGGAAGGGTGGGGGTCCCAGGGCTGTAGGGGGCACAAAGGGGGAAGACACAGTAGAAATAGCAGGGGGTGTCACAGGGGCGCAGGAGTCTAGGACGTCCCTGTCCCGCCCCTCCCTGCCTTGACCCTTCTCTGGGGAGGAGGAGTGTCGGACTGTGGGTGGCCTTCTCAGCCCTGTCATCTGTCCTTCCCTCACAGGATGCCTCTGGAGCTGGACCAGGTGAGTGCGGGCTGGGGCCTCTCGGCTCCCGTCCTTGTCAGCGGTCACCTGGGCCCCGAGCCACGCAGCCGGGAACACGGCTGCTTTCCCGTGTTCTGTCTCCTCTTCCCACCATACACACGCGCGCGTGCGCACACACACACGCCATGCACATGCTACGCACACACCCACCCACCCTGCACTTCGTCACAGGAACGTGGCTTGATCATGCCCTTGCCGCTGGGACCCAGCGCCGGGACCGGACGGGCAGACAGGCCCACGCCGGGCGGCCGGGCCGGAGCGGGGCCTGACGAGGCCCGGCCTGCACGGTTCAGGGGCTCAGCCAGGACCCCCTTCGGCCCCAGAGCCGCCTGGGCCAGTGAGGGCGTGGCCTTGGCGTGTCCCAGGCCCACCTGCTCTCTGACCCGGAGCTCGCCTCCTGCAGGCGCCGCTGCCGGTCCTGGGAGGAGAGGCGCTGAAAGAAAACACGTCCCCGAGCCTGTTACCACATGCACACACGCACCTGCACACACACAGGTACACGCACACACATGCACACACAGCAGAGACGCGGGAGTCTGGGCAGGATGGAGTCCCCGAGTCACCCCCACCCCCTGTCCCCACAGGTCCCAAGATGGTGGCCGTGCAGAATTACCACGGCAACCCCGCTCCCCCTGGAAAGCCGGTGCTGACCTTCCAGACGGGCGACGTGATAGAGCTGCTGAGAGGGGACCCCGAGTCTCCGTGGTGGGAGGTGGGTGCTGGGCTGGAGGTGGAGGCCAGCCGCCTGCCCCGCCCCTGGCCCAGGCAGAGGCCCTGCGCCCTGGCAGGGCAGGTGGGGGTGGGGGGACGGGGTGGAGGGAGGAGGGCTGTGGGCGGGGCCTCGGGGCCGTGGCTGTACCCTGGGAGGACCTTCTGCGGGTCAGCGTGCTCCTCTGTGACCCCGTCCTGCCCAGAGGGCTGTGAGGTCAGCGGAGGTCACCGCGTCTCCAGATGGCCCTTCCCCGTGCTTGTCCCTGGGGGACAGTGAGCGCTAAGCTGCCCCCAAACACACCGGCCCTCGGCCTGACCGTGCCTCCCTCTGCCGCAGGGGCGGCTGGTGCAGACCAGGAAGTCCGGCTGCTTCCCCAGCGCGTCCGTGAAGCCCTGCCCCGTGGACGGACGGGTGAGCTGGCGGAGGAGAGGGTGGGCCCAGGGCAGGGGGCCCTCCTGTGTGAAGGACCCGGCCAGGGGGCTGCATCCCATCACGGGTGTTAGAAACGCTGTGGGGGTGCTCGTGGCCCCCGAGGCGTTCTGCAGCCTCTGTCACACCTCCTGGGGCAGGTGCGGATGGTGGCTGCTACTCGTTCATTCACTCGTTTCACCACTCATTCATTCAAACCAGTACCAGTCACTCAGAGGTGGAGTCCCGGTCACTGCCCCCAGGGACCCCGCAGTCCAGTGGCTCCAGGGCCCAAGGGTCAGGTCATTGCCGACCAGCCCCTTCTATCCCCCCTCATGAGGGCGGCCCCTGGGGGGCATTAACCCCATGTTCTCTTCTGCCAGCCCCCTATTGGCCGGCTGCCGTCCCGGGAGATCGACTACAGTGCTTACCCCTGGTGAGCCGGCCAGCGCGGCCCTGGGCTGGGGGGGAGCTGGGCTGTGTGGGGGGGCATCTCTGGGCTGGGGGGCCCTGGGCTGTGGGGTGACCCACAAGCTGAGAGCAGGCTGGGTCTGGGTTCTCCAGGCAGCAGAGCCCAGCTTTTACCCTGCTCCGTGCTGGGCCTGATGGCCTGGGTCTGGGGTCTCCCCACCCCTGGCGGCGGCCGCCTTTGCCGGTCACGGGGGGACGGTTGGGGGAGTGAGGTGCTGTCTCACGCTCTCTGCATGGAGAGTCGCTACCGCATGTGGAGGCGGTACATTGGAGGCCGGTCTAGTCACGTGTCTCCACATGCAGCCGCTCGTGGGACAGGGGATGTTGGCGTTGATACAGGCGTGAAGGTGGTGGTCTGGGTGTGAGCCGCGGTGCAGATGGCCCAGGGCCCAGCGACCGTCTCCGCCCGCCTGGCCACCGGCCGCCTGGAGGAGGGGAGCCGCCGGGGCCCAGCCCGGGCCTCCCTCCCAGCGGCTCCTGCGGGGCGGACGCTGTCGCGGCGGACGCTGTCAGGGCCGTCAGCGACCCCTCGCTTCCTCCCGTGGCTCTAGGTTCGCGGGCAACATGGAGCGGCAGCAGACGGACAACCTGCTCAAGTCCCACGCCAGCGGCACCTACCTGGTCCGGGAGCGGCCGGCCGAGGCCGAGCGCTTTGCCATCAGCATCAAGTACGTGTCCCGGCGCCGGGCGGGCCCTCAGCCACGTCCTTGCAGGTCGGCGTTGGGCTGGGTGGCCACGGGGTGCGGTGCCCAAACCTGGACACGGTCAGGTTGGAAGGGTGTCCACGGTGAGCATCCTGGCTGCTGTCAGCCCACCACGGCCCTGCGAGCTTGGCGTGACCGAGGAGGAGCCGGGCCGGGCCGGCGAAGGGGAGGGTGTGCAGTGTAGGACGTTGGGAGGAGATGTCAGGGCCGGTGCGGGCTGCCTCCCACCTACCGCCCTGGCGGCCGAGGCCTCGGGCTCTGGGGAGACAGGAGGCGGGGGGTCCCCAGGGCGGAGAGCAGGGCGAGCAGAACCCCGAGTCAGGAAGTGGCTGCGAGGCCGTGCCGGCGGGGCTGGGAGCTGGAGCTCCGGCAGGAGAGGTGGGCAGACAGACGGACAGCAAGCCGTGGGAGGCAGGCCCAGAGCCGGTGGGGCGGGAGGACCGAGAGGCAGGGCTAGAGAGCGGTGTGAGCCGAGGCCCAGGTGTGTCTTGGCTCCTGAGCGCCCCCCCCGGGAGGGGGGAGGGGCTGGGCCCGGGGCCATCGGTGACCGCTCGTCCTGGACTTGCCCAGGTTCAATGACGAGGTGAAGCACATCAAGGTGGTGGAGAAGGACAGCTGGATCCACATCACGGAAGCCAAGAAGTTTGAAAGCCTCCTGGTAGGCGGCTCTGCGGCTCCTGCCGGCCGGGCCCCGGGGTCCGGGAGGGCCTGGCCCCATGGCCGCCGCTCCACGGAGGAGAGGCCCCCTGCACCCCGCGCCTCGGGACCGTCCCCCAGACTCCCCAAAAGGGCCAGTGACCGGGAGGGCCCAGCCTATCCTCCTACCGGAGCCGGAAGCCATGGCCAGTGAGGCCTGGTGTGAGCCAACCTCGCCCGCGGCTGCTCCCCACAGCACCCCTCCCCCGCGGGCCCCTCCCCCCGCCTCCCCGCTCCCCGGATGCAGCTCCTTTACGACTGGACCCCTCCTTCTCCTCCTCACACACAGTCCATGCACGGAGACCACCTGAGCTCTTAGGCCCACAGTGGCCACAGAAACGCCACGTAAAACAGATAGCCCCCCACTGCGCCCCCAAACCACCACCCGCCCGGGAAGCCTCACTGAGGTCCATATGCCCACGCCTGGCCTGCTCCCCGACAGGCGTAGTGAAAAACGGGCCGGCCAGCCCCCCGCCTCCCCTGGCTGGTGCCCGTGGGGCCTCGGCCACTTGGGCAAACTGTTATTTCTGGAAGCTTCTCCCCGGTGTGGGGCACACGGGGTCCCCGCTTTTATCCGTGTAAGAGTTGCAGGGAGCACCCCTGCACCCTGGCCTCAGCATTTCTCAGGCTTCTCCTTTGGAAACGTCGGGGGGAGAGGTGACTGGCTCAGAGGTCTTTGGGGCGCTGGCCACCCGCCTGGGCCTGGCGCTGGGGGACGAGGAGGAGGAGGGGGCCCTCGAGGGTCCAGGAGAGGAATCGCCTGTGTGAGCCTGAGGAGGTGGGAGAGGGCACCCGGGAGGCCTGCCTGGAGGCGGCGGCAGTCACGGTGTGTGTCCTGCAGGAGCTGGTGGAGTACTACCAGAGCCACTCCCTCAAGGAGAGCTTCAAGCAGCTGGACACCACGCTCAAGTTCCCCTACAAGTCCCGGGAGCGGGCCGCCTCCAGGACCTCCAGCCGGTCCCCAGGTAGTGCCCGCCCCAGGCACACCGGTGCTCCCGCGGCCCGGGCCCCATGCCCACCCGCCCTCAGGCAAGGCTCTCTGGGGGCCACGCTGACCTCGGCCGGGGCAGTGCCCTGGCACCCCCGCCCGGCAGGAGCACCTCCCAGGCCGGGCCCAGTGCCCGGTGGTCTTGGGTGTCCGGGGAGGAACGCCGCTCTGAGCCTGGGTGCCTCTGCCCGAGGTCAGCACGGGGAGAGATCAGAGCGGGTCCCGCCTGTCTCAGATCCCTCCCTGTGTCCCCCTCCCCGTGGCCCCCTGTGCGGGAGCCAGGCCAGCACCTCTGGCAGACTGGGCCTTGCTGCCCAGCCCAGGGGCTGGGGGGGCGGGTGGCCCTGGAGTGGGGGCAGGCTGGGCCCCAGCATTCGCCATCCAGCCCAGCACTGACCCTGAGCCACCCGCCTCCCCAGCGGCAGGACCTGCCCGGCGTGGGTCCACCGGGCAGAGCAGGCCGGGGCTTGGCAGGCCCTCGTGAGCACCTGCTGTGTGCTGGGCGAGGGGCAGGCTCCCGCACGCCACTCCCGTGCCCGCCGCTGGGAGAGGGCCCGGTCTGCTCTCCGGGGCAGGTACAGAGGCTGAGCTGGAGGCAGGGTGCCCGCGGCGGCCACTGTGCTGTGCCTGGTGGGCCTTGGGGCCGCCTCCCATCCCCCCAGCTCCTAGCACGGCCTGGGCTCCTGGCCTTTCACGCGCTCTCTCGCTCTTTGCAGCTTCCTGCGCCTCCTACAGCTTCTCTTTCCTCAGTCCCCAGGGCCTCGGCCTGGCTTCTCAGGGCTCCTCCGCTCCCTTCTGGTCAGGTACCGCTGCCGCGGGGGGGGGGCCTGGCGGGCTGCCTGCCGGCGTCCAGCTGAGGGGGGGAGGGGGCAGGCGGGGCTGCTGCACCCGAGACCCCGTCCGGCTTGGCGCTGCCCTCGCTGCTGTCACCCTGACACGCTCCCCGATGGCCGCTCCGCAGCCGCTCCGCCATCGCCCACGCTGCTCACGGGGGGCTGTGCCTCTGGCAGCGGCAGGCGGCCAGGCGGCCCCCTCAGCGCTGGCCGCGGGGTGGCGGGACTTGGGGGCCAGGGGGCGGGATCTCAGTGGCCGACCACACGGCCCTCCCTCCGCTGCCAGAGCCAGAGCCTCCCAGCTGCCGTGCCTGCTTCTCTCTGTCGCGGTCACTGTCGCCTGTCCATCAGGGCTCCTGGGTCCCGGGGGAGCTGGTCCAGCCGGGGTTCCAGTTTGGGGACCTGGAAAGGGAGCCCTGGGGTCCCTCAGGCTGCTCGGTCGGAGTGAGGGCTGGGAGCTGGGCGGCGGCCACGCGCTGTCCCCTGGCCTGTGGCGCCCGGGACCACGGTGGGGCAGGTGGGGGGTTCGCAGGCGCTGTGATGGTCAGAGCATGGCGTCTGTTCTTGTCCCTGTGGGAGCCCGGTCATCGCCTGTGGGAGCTCCAGGGCTGGTGGGGCGGTTCTGGTTCCCTCCACCGGGGTCTCAGGCCACCGAGGAGCGAGGGGCCCGGGCCTGGGGCCTGGGCTGTCCCTCCAGAGCCTTTATGCCACCCGGCCTCCCCCCGGGGATGGGCCGGGCCCTGCCCCACAGCCGGTGACCCGCCCATCCCCCCACAGTGTTCACGCCCCGCGTCATCGGCACGGCCGTGGCCCGGTACAACTTCGCGGCCCGGGACATGCGGGAGCTCTCGCTGCGGGAAGGCGACGTGGTGAAGATCTACAGCCGCATCGGCGGCGACCAGGGCTGGTGGCGGGGCGAGACCAACGGCCGGGTGAGTGGCTGCCCCCCCCCTCCCCTGCGGAGAGACCGCCTTCCCGCCAGCGAGGGGTCCCCCCCCTGACTGCCCGCTCCCCCCTGAGCTTCGGGGAAGGTGTGGTCTTGTATCTTTAAAATTTTTTTATTTTAAATACATTTTTATTGATTTCAGAGAGGAAGGGAGAGGGAGAGAGAGAGAACACCAATCAGTGGTCAGAGAGAATCATGGATCAGCTACCTCCTGCCCACCCCGCACTGGGGATGGGGCCTGCAGCCCGGGCCTGTGCCCTGACTGGGAATCGAACTCGGATCTCCTGGTTCCTGGGTCTACACTCAGCCACTGAGCCAGGCGGGCGGGCCTTTATCTCATCCTGCATGTTTCAGCCCCACAGGGCGTGGCCTGCGTTAGGCAGCCAGTGCTCATTTAGATTCACGTTTCCCGGGGCCCCGGCTCCTCCCGGCATCCGCCAGAGACCAGTTCCCACCGCTGGCACATCCTCCTGGTCTGTGCTCCCGGCGAGTCCATCTGGAAGTCCTTAGTTTTTGCTGGATGGGGACGTGTCTTCATTCCACTCCTTTTTTTAACACCGGCCAGTGTGGCTCCGGATTCCTGGTCGGGGCACTGGCCTGGGTTTCCGGCTCGGGGGTCTAGGGCGGGGCGTGCAGGAAGCAGCCAATCTGATTCTCTCATCATGGCCGTTTCTCTCCCTCCTCCCTGAGGCCTGGCGAACGCCCTCCCCCCAGAGGTGGCTGCTCAGGGCCCTGCCTCTCAGGCCCCACCTCCCGGGCCGGGGCTCCGCCAGGCTCTCAGCCCTTCTCCAGGCCGGCGTCGCCCTTTGAAGGGTCCCCACCTCCACATCCTGTTCACACACGTGCACATGCACACAAACGCACACGCACCCACGCACACATACGCACGTGTGCGCACACACACACCGTTAGTGACTCGCCGTCTGTCTTTTCAGATCGGCTGGTTTCCTTCGACCTACGTGGAAGAGGAGGGCGTCCAGTGACCGGCCGCAGGCGGGACTCAGGGACTGTCTGGGCCCCGTGTCCAGTCCTGGACCCGGACGGGGAAATGCCTGCTGACCTTCGTCCCCCAAGGCCGCGGGGACCGGGAGGGTGCTGAGCCCTGCCGTCTGCCCGTCAGTCTGCCCGGCGGCCTGTGCTGGGCTCGCCGCTTGTACATAGAGGAAGCCGGGCGGCCTGCGTGGCTGCCCGCCGAGGCCGGGCCAGCGCCGGCGGGAGTCAGAGCTCCTAGCCCGTCCCGTCCCGTCCCGTCCCGTCCTGCGGGCGGCGCTCAGAAGCCCGGGCGGGAGCGGGTGCCGGCCCAGGGCGGAGGGGCCTCCCCACATTGCTCAGCCTGGACTCAGCCTCCTGCTTCGTGCTGCTCCCGGGGCGACGCGTCGGAGAGGGCACCGAAGGGCCCGGCCGCCCCCTGACCTCCCGTGCCCTCTGCCCGGGCACCTCTCAGGAAGGTGCCCTGGGAGCGAGGGGGCTGCCCGCCCCCTGGTCGATGGTACTGTCCTTGCCCGAACCCGAACCCGAACCCGAGGCTGTCTGTCCTGCCTGCTGCCAGAGACTGGAACCCGATGCGGCGGGAAGAACACGGGTCCCTCGCCGTCCCTGCTGCTCACATTCCTGTCCAGAAGGGGGCGCACGCTCCCACGCGGGGTGCTCTCTGGGTCCCCTGGGTCCTGCGAGGCGGTCCCTGCGGGCGGTCCCTGCGGGGCCCCGGCCTTGGCTCAGGACTGGGTTCTCGCCCTGGTGGGTCTTCCTCCGGGGACGCCCAGAGCTCGTGAACGGCCCGAAGCAAGTGCTTCGCCCTGGGGCGCCCCCCCCTGCCTCCCTGGCCTTGGCCTCTGGCTGTTGGGCCAGACCCTTCTCTGCCCGGATGTTGCATGAGACCCCATGACTCGCCCCCCGAGCTTCGTGCCAGGCCCCGCCTCTGTCTGCGGCTGCACCGCGCTGTGCGGGGAGCAGGCCGGCCGGGCCGTGGCCCCCACGCTGCACGGGGCAGCTCCGAGGTCGGCCTGGCGGCCTGCAGGCTGGGCTCCCGCCGCCAGATGGCCAGGCGGTGGAGGGTGAGCAGGGGGAGAAGAGCAGCAGCCTCGGGCTGGGCTGGAGTGGGTGAGGGCCGCAGCCCGGCGGGGAGCGGGGGAAGAATCCGTCCCTGGGGCGCACCCAGCACTTTGTGCGACCCCGGGCCACGGCCCCCTGGAGGGAGGGACGCCCTTTCTGTCTACTGCTGTCGGAGGGTTTGTGTTTGTTTCTGTTCGGCTTGTTTGCTTTTTGAGGGAAAAAGAAGTTTGTAATTATTTCGTCCAGAGCTCCGTGTGTCTGTGAATACAAGGAGAAGGTTTTCTGAGAGCGGAGCATGTGTCTGTGGCCATCACCACGCGGGCGGGTCCGGCCCGCAGCTGCTCTGTCTTTTTGTTCTCACACGGCGACTCCTGGGGCTGGTTTAGCTCTGCTCGCTCCGGCAGGTGGGGAGGAGGGCCAGGCGGGAGGAGGGTCAGGCAGGGAGGAGGGGCAGGCGGGGAGGAGGGCCAGGCGGGAGGAGGGGCAGGCGGGGAGGAGGGCCAGGCGGGAGGAGGGGCAGGCGGGGAGGAGGGCCAGGCGGGAGGAAGGGCAGGCGGGGAGGAGGGCCAGGCGGGAGGAGGGGCAGGCGGGGAGGAGGGGCATGCAGGGAGGAGGGGCAGGCGGGGAGGAGGGCCAGCAGGGCGCAGGCAGCAGGGCTGGGACAATCCTGCTCCATCCGGCAGGAGGCGGGGCCTCTGAGGGGCTGCGGCTGGGGCCTGGGATCGGCTGTGAACTTGGGGCCATGCACGTGGGTCAGAACTCGGGGTCCCGCAGCTGGAGGCGACCCCAGTGGAACACAGGCTGTCCATTCGCCAGGAGGTTTTCAGACCACAGTTTCCACGGCAATAAACCCGGTTACTTTCCCTCCGCAGTGGCTCTCCTGCGGGAGGGGTGTGGCCGCCGCCGGCTCCCTGGGTCTGTCCCGCCAGGACACTCAGCCCGGAACATGCCAGGGCCACCCCCGGCACCTCCTCCAGCCGGCACAGCGCCCGCTGTCTTCCCTGTGGGTGGACTCGAACCCTGGCCCTGCCCGCGTGCGCCTCCCTGTGCTGGAGACAGTGCTCCCCTGAGGGCGGGCTGGGCCAGGACAGGGAGCAGCAGGTGGAGGCTTCTCTCCAGGGGAGCAGCTGGAGGCTGTGGAGCCCCCCACCCTGTCTCCCTCTCCACATGCACTTCCCTCACTCCCCTCGTGGCCCACGTGGCTGCTGGCGCTCCTGCCACCGAGGCCACGGGCACAGCCGGAGCCTGGGCACCGGCGCTGCTGGCTGCAAGGGACGGACACGCGGGCGCTGAGCGGGCGCACGGGCCCCGGCGGCGGGCCTGTTACCGTGGAGACGGGGCAAGGCTGCTGGGGGGCGGCCACAGGCCCGGCTCGGGCTCGTGAGGATCAGCTGAGCCTGGGACCTGGTTACGAAGGAGGCAGGCGGGTTCGGATATTCGGGGTGACACAGAAATTCCTCCCCGGGAATTTCTCGGCCTGAGCCCCCACAGGCCTGTTGGTTCCCACACCAGCTCCCGGAGCTGAGAGCCCGCGGGAGCAGAGAGTGGGGTGGCCAGGGGAGCTGCTGCGTCCACAGGTGGCCACTGGGGAGGGGGAAGGACGGGGGGGCCGGGCATCAGAGCATCTGCTGTGGGTTCAGACCCCACGATGGTGGGCGCCCTCCTGTCTGAGGGCCCGGGTGTGGACGGGGCGGAATCGGCCAGGACGCGGGGAGAGCCTGCCCGGGTGATCCGGACACGGGAGGCAGAGGCAGCCGGGTGCTCCCGGTCAGGGAGGGCTGGCCGCCGGGCACCAGGCATCACTGCCTGAATGTCGACAGCGGCGGGTCCCAGGGCGGCCACGGAGGCCTGGGCCCGAGCTGGAGCGACGCCCCTGGATGGAGGTCACCGGCCAGGGCTCCCTGTGCCTCCTCAGCGTTCCCGCACCGGGGACACAGTCACCCGGATGGAGGAGAAAGAAAATAAGCCCTGGCCGGGCGGCGCGGTGAACAGAGCCTCGGGAGACACCGAGGCTGTGGGACCCCCCTGGTCAGGGCACACAGGAGAACCCCAGTGGACGGGTGGGTCGGTGGGACAGCCAATGGGTGTTTCCCCCTCCCTTCCCTCTCTCCCTCTCAAATCAACACATTAAAAAAATGAAGAAGGAAATAAAGACCCACTTGGCGTCCAGCACAGAGAGCAGGTGCCTCTGGAAGGGTAGTGGGAGCTCCCTGCGGAGGAGGGCGTGAGTGGGCTGGGCCACGCGGCCAGTCCCAGTGCCCATCCCCCCCAACCCCGGTCCCCTCCCGGATTCCCAGGCTTAGGGTTCCTCCTGGGCTCAGCTCTCCCAGGTGTTGTACTCCCATGTGGCCACCAGGGGGAGGTGTTCTCTGCAAAGGCTCAGCCTCCCCCTCCGTCAGTGCACTGGTTGCCCCGGCTTCACTAGGGTCCTGTTTGGGGGCGCTCCTGCCCCCGGAGCCGGAGAGAGGACGCTGTCCCTGCTCCTTCCACCGCCCCAGTGGCTGGGGGTCCTGGTCAGGGGTCAGGCAGAGGCCGGTGGGGACTGGCCCGCTGGACCAAATGGGCCCTCTGAGTGTGTGGCCAGCTGTGCTGCAGCTTTATGGGGGAGTGTGGAAGTCCGGGGTTTCTAGGCGGTCTCCGCTGGCCACGGCCTCTCCATCGCTCCCTCCGGTACCCTCCATGAGGGGGGCCTGCGCCCAACCCGCACTCTGTGGCCAGGAGATCCTCGAGGCTCCGTCTGTCTCCCCGTGGACAGGTGGTGCCCGGCTGTGGGCGCTGTGCCCCCGGGGCATGGAGCACTGGGCCCGGGCCCGGCCCCCCCGGCTCAGCCATGGGACGCGACCACTTCCACCTCCGCGTTGTTTCACTCTCAAGTCACAGTTGAGGCAAATCATGGGGTGAGGTGGGAGCCCGGGGGCCCCCATGGAGCTGCCCACACCTGCTGGGGGTACCCCGTTCCTGGGGACGCCTGAGCCCCGGTGGCCGAGCCCCGAATCGGTCCCGCCTGCCCTCTGTGTGGGCATCCGGGGAACGAGGTGCCGCCTGCCTCCCGAAGACCCCCAGGACCCCGGTGACAGACAGCCGACTTCATGGGGCCGGGGGTCCTGGTCGTCGTTATTTTTTATTTATTTATTTTAATATATTTTATTGATTTTTTTACAGCGAGGAAGGGAGAGGGATAGAGAGCTAGAAACATCGACGAGAGAGAATCATCCACAGCTGCCTCTTGCACACCCCCTACCGGGGATGTGCCCGCAACCAAGGTCCATGCCCCTGACCGGAATCGAACCCGGGACCTTTCAGTCCGCAGGCTATGCTCTATCCACTGAGCCACACCGGTTTCGGCGGTCATCGTTATTTTAAAGGCTCACACGGGAAATGGAACCTCAGTGTCAACCCAGCCCTCCCTCCGAGGTGCTCTGGACACTCCCAGACCACGGGTCACCGGGCTGTGTCCTGGCTCAGTACCCGCTCTGAACGGGCAGCAGTCACTTCTCACTCAGAGCCGGCCCCCCACCCCAGCAGCTGTGCCAGGTGCTCCGCTCAGGCGCCGGCCCAGGTGCGGCCGCGCCACTTCCTCGTCGGGCACAGCGAGGCCCGCCCCCTCAGGCCACAAGCAGAGTGTCCCCTGGCCCCTTCCCCTGCTCCGCCCTGGCCTCCCGCCCAGTCAGAGTGCGGCCGCAGACGCCTCCCTGTGCCGGGAAGCTGGCCAGCGGGCGGGCAGAGGGCGGGCTGGGGCCTGCGCGTGGGGCCAGCCCGGGCAAGAGGGGCGGGCTCGGCTGGCCACGTGGCAGGGCTGGTCTGGGTCTGTGTGGGTGGGGGAGGGTTGGGCAGGGAACGTGGGACTTTGGTTTGCACGTGGCTTTCTCAGTGCACTGAGGCCAGGACAGGACAGCACGCAGGTGAACGTGCAGCGCCTTCCTACGTGGGCCCTGGAGGGTTCTCGTCCCGGCTTGTCCGGTGGGGAAACAGGCTCGGCCGGCAGGACCAGCCCAGGGGGTACGGCAGGCTGGCAGCAGGACCCTGACTGGGTGTCCCTCCCTGGAGCCTGGCCCCTCCTGAGCTGTGCCCTCCAGCGCCCAGGGGAGCCGAGGGGCCCGCCCCTCCCCCAGACTCCAGCAGGGCCAATGGGTGGCCTCGCTGACCACGGGAGGCCTGGCCCTCCGGCCACCGCCCCTGGTCCAAAGGCCAGGGCTACAGCCGCCCACTTGGCTGGTGAGGATGGGCACCGGCTGCTTGACGTGTGTGCGGGGCCTCGGGCAGCCGGGCGGTCCCAGCTGCTGCCCGGGCTGCGGTGGCCAGTGCGTCACCTGCGTGCCGGGCACTGCGTTCTCGGGGACAAGGCCATGACCCGTGCTCGTCCTCTGGCCTGGCCTTCACCCATCAAGTGAGGGCGGCCCTGACTCTGGCCAGGCCGCTGCCCAGGCCAGCCACACAGTGACTGGCCCATGTCCTCCCTGGCCCAGGACCCCGAGCCACTCCTAGGAAGCCTGGTGCTGGCAGAGCCAGGGAGTGAGGACTGAGAACGCCTGGTCAGGTGAGAGTCCAGGCCACCTCCTCCAGGACGCCCTCCTGGGTTTCCTGCTGGGAGGAAGGAACACTTGCTCGGGAGCAGCCACTGCACAGCCGCCCGCTTCCTCCCGATGGACCTGAGCCCGTGAAGGCAGGCTGGTCCCTGCTGCCTTGATTCCAGGCCGAGCTTTATACGCAGTCGGTGCTCAGTAAAAGTGGAGGGCAGACCGGGGCAGCCAGAGGGAGGACTGCCTGGTGCCAACAGGAACCTAGGTCCGTGTTGGGCGGTCCTCACCGCGGCATCGCTCTGGTGTCCATTGACTATAACGCAAACCCAGGGGCCAGTCCTGTGGTCGGCAAACTCATTAGACAACAGAGCCAAATACCAACAGCACAACGATTGAAATTTCTCTTGAGAGCCACATTTTTTAAACTTAAACTTCTTCTAACGCCACTTCTTCAAAATAGACTGGCCCAGGCCGTGGTATTTTGTGGATCGGGATGTCCCAGGCGGGGACAGGAACGGGGTTAAAGGGGGCGTGGCAGGGCAGGGGGCGTGTTGGGGCGGGACGTGGGCAGCGCCTGGCCTTGCTGCGGGGGCGGGGCGAGGAGGGACTGGCTGGGGCGGAAGGAAGGAGCCTGGCTGGGCGGGCGGCGGGCGCGGGGTGGTTGGGGGGGCGGGCCCAGGCTCCCCGGCGGGCGGGGTGGGGGCGGCCCGGGGTTGGGGGATTCTGTCGGCTCTGGCTGCTGCGCGGCTCTGGCTGCTGCGGGGCGATAGCAGGGCTGGTGGGCGGGTCCTGGGCCGCTTCCTGCCCCTCCGCCAGGTCCGCGGGCAGGCACCCGTCCACCCTCCTCCTGCAGCTGCGGGGCTCCTCCGGCCCCTGAGGCTCAGGGTAAGTGGTGGCCACCCCGCACCCCGCACCCCGGGGTCCTGCACCCTCACCCCTGCCAGCGGGTGTCCTCCTGGGGGCGGGACAGGCTGTGGGGGCCCCGGAGCAGGCTAACGGGGGAGCAGCTGCTGCTGGGAGCAGAGGACTGGGCCAGGTGGATAGTCCAGACTGGGCCAGGTGGATTGGGCCAGGTGGACAGCAGGACTGGGCCAGGTGGACAGCGGGACTGGGCCAGGTGGACAGCGGGACTGGGCCAGGTGGACAGCCCAGACTGGGCCAGGTGGATTGGGCCAGGTGGACAGCAGGACTGGGCCAGGTGGACAGCGGGACTGGGCCAGGTGGACAGCCCAGACTGGGCCAGGTGGATTGGGCCAGGTGGACAGCAGTACTGGGCCAGGTGGATAGTCCAGACTGGGCCAGGTGGATTGGGCCAGGTGGACAGCAGGACTGGGCCAGGTGGACAGCGGGACTGGGCCAGGTGGACAGCCCAGACTGGGCCAGGTGGATTGGGCCAGGTGGACAGCAGGACTGGGCCAGGTGGACAGCGGGACTGGGCCAGGTGGACAGCGGGACTGGGCCAGGTGGACAGCCCAGACTGGGCCAGGTGAACAGCTGGACTGGGCCAGGTGGACAGCGGGACTGGGCCAGGTGGACAGCGGACAGCCCGGACTGGGCCAGGAGGACAGCCAGACTGGACGGGGGCGGATGGGCATGAGGCCGCCTCCCAGGGAGCGGAGGCCGGTCAGAGGCCGCGGGTGCGGGGTGCAGGGCGGGTGCGGGGCGGGCGGGGGGCGGGCGGGGCCGGTGCCCCGGGGAGTTTCTGGCACCACGTGAGGCGCTGTCCACAGCGGGCACCGCTGGGCTCCTGGGAGGTAAGTGCGGACACAGCCCAGGGGTGCGCCCCGCGCCCGGGCACCCGCGGAAGGAGGCAGGTGGGGTCAGGCCTGGGGCACGGGGGCCAGCCGCTGCCCCAACCCCAGCCCCCCCAGAGCCTCTCAGACCACAGCTCCCTGGTGCCCCCCGGCCCCTCTGGGAGAGGGTCACGGGGCTGGGCCCTCACCCCACCCCCAGCACGGCCCAGCCTCCCTCCCCCACCAGCCTGTGCCGCCTGCAGACGGAGGTCAGGAGGGCAGCAGAGCCCGCCCGGCTCAGGCCCGGACCTGCTCCCCCCGGGCCGGCAGCGGCCCTGGGACCTTGGCTCAGCCCCCGTGCCTCAGTGCCCCCCGTAAGCCGGGGACACTGGCCTCAGAGCGTCTGCGGAGCGAGGCGGGTGCCCGGGCGGGCACTGGGCACATCCTGCCATGGACGGGGCCTTCAGGCAGGCAGTTCGTCGGCGTCCGTCCTGACGATTCACGGTGGTTGGCATGGCTCACCCACCCCCATCACTCCACCCCTCGAGCGCTCCCTGCCCTCTGCTGGCCGGGCTTCCCCGCTGCGGGCAGGGCAGGCAGGGCCCACCCCGGGACTCCTCCCCGGTGAGGAGAGGGGCCCCGGTCCTGCTCTCCTAATCCGGAGATGTTTCTGGCTGGGAAGGCCTGGGAGGGCTTCCCGGAGGGGGAGGGACCCTAAGTGAGCCCTGAAGTCCACTGGAGGACCCTGAGGAGGGGACGGGTGAGGGAGAGGCAGGAGGGAGCCCTGAGCCCTGACCCCAGCGGCCTGGACCTCCCTGCCTCTCCCCGTCCGCCCGGTCCCAGAGGGCGCTGGGGCCGGCGGGCAGAGAGGACTATGTCTGGGGTTGAGAGGGGAGTTCCCCAAGGGGTCGGGCTGGAGGGGGAGTGTCCCTGCCTCAGGCTGCCCCACCGGCCCTGGGACCCCCGCTCCCAAGCACACCGCCTCCCCCTCCCACCCACCTGGCGTGTGTCCAGGTGGCTCCGTCCTTCGTCACCCCAAGGTTCTCATCATCCCTGGGTCACTGCGTCTCCCCTGTCCCAGCACCACCCTGCAGCGCCAGACCTGGGGTCACCAGGCCCCACCCCCAGGGTCACCGGGCCCCACCCCCGGGGTCACCAGGCCCCACCCCCATGGTCACCATGCCCCACCTCCGGGGTCTCCAGGCCCCACCTCCGGGGTCTCCGGGCCCCACCCCCGGGAAGTGCCTGGGGCTCTCCAGGCTGCTGGACAGCCTCGCCCCATCCCCATCCTTGCCCAGTGCCTGTCTGGGTCTGTGTTCTCTGGACCTTGGTCCTCAGGTCCCCTCCCGTCCTCCCTGCCCTCTCCTAGGGGTCACCGCACTTCCCAGGTCTCATTTGGCCGCTCCTCTCCACCCCCAACAGAGCCCCCCGCCCAGGCACAGCCCTGCCCACTCTCCACTCCCTGGGCCTCCACTGTGGTGCCCTGGCCCCACCAGGCCCTGACATGTGTGCACCAGGCCCTGACATGTGTGCGCCAGGCCTCAGCGGCCCTGACGTGTGCCCTAGGCCCTGACAGGTGTGCGCCAGGCCCTGACAGACATGTGTGCGCCAGGCCCTGACAGACATGTGTGCGCCAGGACCTGACGTGTGTGCGCCAGGCCCTGACAGACATGTGTGTGCCAGGTCCTGACGTGTGTGCCAGGCCCTGACATGTGTGCCCCAGGCCCTGACATGTGTGCCCCAGGCCCTGACAGATATGTGTGCACCAGGCCCTGACGTGTGTGCACCAGGCCCTGACAGACATGTGTGCGCCAGGCCCTGATAGACATGTGTGCCCCAGGCCCTGACAGACATGTGGGCGCTGGGCCCTCACTCAATGATGCAGGAGCACAGGGGCGTGGCAGGAGGGGCCTGGGCACAGTGTGGGGGCACGGTGCCCGGCTCTCCTGTGCCCCCCCGCGACGCCCGTCCACACCTCCCCCTGCTCTCTCCCCAGCTCCCCGAGCGCTGACGCCGGCGTCGCCATGGCCTCGCTGGGCCGAGCCCTGCGTGCGGTGGCCACGCGCCCGCGCCCTCGCCCCGCTCCGGGCCCGGGGCCGCGTCCCCTGAGCAGCGGGGCCGGCCCGGCCGCGGAGAAGAGCGTGCCGTACCAGCGGACCCTGAAGGAGGCGGGGGACCCTGCGGCGGCCCGGGGCCCCAGCCGGCCCCTGCCCAGCGCGGCCGACGTGGTGGTCATCGGCGGCGGCAGCCTGGGCTGCCAGACCCTGTACCACCTGGCCAAGCTGGGCGTGCGCGGCGTGCTGCTGGAGCGGGAGCGCCTCACCTCGGGGACCACCTGGCACACTGCAGGTGGGGGCCGGGCGCTGGGGGTGCTGGGGGTGCTGGGAGGGCGCCTAGGGGGGCGCAGGTGAGGGACCTAAGGGGGCACTGGGAGGGGGCGCTGGGAGGGGTGGGGTGGGGGACAGACTCAGCGAATGGCCGGGACCACGGGCAGAGGCAGCGGAGTGGAGCAGGGAGCCGGGCAGATTGGGGGTCCCCCCGCTTGCCCCCGAGTCTGAAGCTGTGGTGGGAGGAGGGAGTCCCGGGGTCAGAGGTCAAAGCTGAGCTGTGAGCTGGGAGCCAGCTGTCTATTCAGAGAATGGAAGCCCTTCCCGCACAGGCACCTGGGTGAGGGCGGACCCGGGGCAGGAGGTGGACGGGGAGGGCCACCCAGGTGGTCGGACGGGGTCCTCCGGGCCCCCAGCTGTGGCTGCGATTCTCTGCCAACCAAGCAGTGCCCGTCCCAGGGTGTCACCTTCTGCCCCAACCCGGGGCCGGCTCCCGGCTCCAAGCTCCCAGCCCCCCGGCTCTGGGCTCCTGGCTCCGGGCTCCTGGCTTCCAGCTCCCAGCCCCCGGCTCCCGGCTCCAAGCCTCCGGTCCCTGCTTCCCAGCTCCTGGCCGCCGGCCCCCAGCTCCTGGCCCCCAGCTCCCGGCTCCCGGCACCCGGCTCCCGGCACCCGGCTCCCGGCACCCGGCCCCCAGCTCCCGGCCCCCGGCTCCCGGCCCTCGGCTCCTGGCTCCTGGCTCCCAGCTCCCAGCCCCTGGCTCCCGGCCCCCCAGCTCCCGGCCACCGGCCCCCGGCTCCCGGCCCCCGGCTCCCGGCTCCCGGCTTCCAGGGACAAACACTCCCGACTCCCCCAACATCGCCCGCATGAGTGAGCGCTCCCCACGGAGCTGGGAAGCCTCAGGCACCACACATGTTGGGGTGACATGAGGCCGCCCACACAGCCTCGCCCCCCACCCCCCACTGCCCTCCGTCCGCCAGGGCAGCCTCGGCCTCGCCGTCTCAGCCTCACCCGGCCTCCACTCCCAGACTCACCGAGGGGCAGCTGTGGGTGAAGGGCGCTGGGTAAAGTGACCCTCTTCCCCCGGGGACGGCTCAGCCCAGGCCTCGGCACCCAGCACCCGGCACAAGGCACCCAGCACCCGGCACCCAGCACCCGGCACACAGCATACGGCACCCGGCCCCCAGCCCCCGGCACATGGCACCCGACACACAGCACACAGCACATGGCACACGGTACACGGCACCCGGCACCCGGCACACGGCATACGGCACACGGCACCCGGCACGGCAGGTGCTCTGTAGACGGAGCTTTGGGGTCACTCCGCGCTGCCCGAGGCCCAGAGGCCGTCCTGAGCAGCCGGACCCGTCATCCTCACCGGCCCGGGGCTGCCGGGGCCACCATAAGGGCCGGTGCTGCCTGGTACCCGGGCCCGGCCGGGGCGGGTGCGGCTCCCCCGCGTACCGACGGCGCCTCCCGCAGGCCTGCTGTGGCAGCTGCGGCCCAGCGACGTGGAAGTGGAGCTGCTGGCACACACAAGGCGTGTGGTGAGCCACGACCTGGAGGCGGAGACGGGGCTGCACACGGGCTGGATCCAGAATGGCGGCCTGTTCATCGCCTCCAACCGGCAGCGCCTGGACGAGTACAAGAGGCTCATGTCGGTGCGTGTGCCCCGCGGGGGGGGATTCATGGGGGGTGCACCCCGCGGGGGGGGGTGCGCCCCGCGGGGGGGTGTTGCGCCCAGCGGGGGGGCCCATGGGAGGTGCGCCCCGCGGGGGGGGTTCATGGGGGTGTGCCCTGCAGGGTGGGGGTGTTTGTGGTTGCTGCACCTGCAGGGTGGGGGGGCCTCTTGAAGGGGGTGTGCCCTGCAGGGAGGGAGCCCCAGCAGATCTGGGTTGGAACCTGGCGCTGCCCCTGTGGCTGGGCCACCGGGAGGAGTCTGCCCGGAGCCTCAGTGCCCGCACCTGTGAGACGGACCGCGGAGGCGGGAGACGCCAGGCAGCGGGGTCCATATCGTCCGGGTGGCTCCCGGGCCTGGGCGTGGTGGCGGCCAAGGCTTCTGGAGGCGGTCAGGGCGCCCTCGGGGCGGGGTGGAGGACAGCGGCCGGAGGGCTGCGCCCCGGGGCTCAGTCCCTGTCCCCGCCCCCAGCTGGGCAAGGCCTACGGCGTGGAGTCCCACGTGCTGAGCCCGGCGGAGACCAAGGCGCTGTACCCGCTGATGAATGTGGACGACCTGTACGGGACCCTGTACGTGCCACACGACGGCACCATGGACCCCGCCGGCACCTGCTCCACCCTCGCCAGGGCCGCCACCGCCCGGGGAGCGCAGGTACGTGGCCGCCGGCCGGGCGCCGCCCCAGCCCGCCCTCTGCCCAGGCAGCAGTGCCCGCGCCGGCCCGGGGTCCCCTCCCCCCAGCATTCCCCAGGTTGTGCCCGCTGGGCCAGGGCCTCCCCGCCGCCTTCTCGTGGCTTTATCACACGTGGGGCCGCCGCCCGCGTGACCCTCAGGCTGCAGGGAGACGCAAACACCTTTTAGTCAACGACCAGCCCCTTTGTGAGAAAGCCGGTGAGCGGGGCGGGTCTCCGAGCGAGGGGCAGCCTGGCCTCGGAAGCGGGGTCCCCCTCCCGCCGGGTGGGGTGCAGAGCCCGTGGCAGCCCCCTCGCCCGCAGGTCATCGAGAACTGCCCGGTGACGGGCATCCGCGTGCGGACGGACGACTTCGGCGTGCGGCGGGTGGCAGCTGTGGAGACGGAGCACGGCACCCTGCAGACGCCCTGCGTGGTCAACTGCGCAGGTGGGCGGGCCGGCTCCGAGCGGCCACGGCCTTCCTCCGGGGAGGGCCCGGGGGGCCGCCTGGGGCCGTGGGGCCGGGGAGGGCCGTGGTCGGGCGGACGGTGCCAGCAGGGCTGACCGCCCCTCTGCCTGCAGGCGTGTGGGCGGAGGCGGTGGGCCGGATGGCGGGCGTCAAGGTGCCGCTGGTGGCCATGCACCACGCCTACGTGGTGACCGAGCGCATCGAGGGCATCCAGGTGGGCGCCACCGGCCGGAGGGCCCGGGCTGGCTGTGGGAGGCGCGGAGGCCTGGGTCTGGGCAGGGGCCCCGTGGCGGCGTGTGCCGAGGCTGTGGAGGGCCTGCAGGCCGCCCGGACACGGCCAGAGGGTCTGGGTGGGGGCATCCAGGCCAGACTGCCCATGGGCAGGGGCAGGCCCAGCACAGAGGGTCCCGGGAGCCTGGCCCCGCCCTGGGCCGCCCTGCGATCACTGGAAGGGCCGGGCAGGCCGCTCTGCGACGTGGAGGGGAGGGGTGGGGCGCTGGGGTCTCCCTTGGCCGCGTTCCCCGGGTCATGGAGTTGCTGTGATTGAGGGCCCCCTCCTCAGGCTGCTGTGTCCCCCCAGGTGGGCGCTGGGGTGAGCAGTCACCCAGCGCCGCCGGCAGAAGGGAGGCCGGTTCTGCGGGAGAGCTCTTGGTGGCCACCAGGGGGCGCCCTCGGGCCGCAGTGGGCTCCGGCCGCTGAGCTCAGGCCCAGGACTGGCTGAGGGCAGCAGGGGCTGTGTCCCAGGCAGGGGCACCAGGATAGAGGGCGGCCCTCATCCCCGGGGCCTGGTCCCTGCCCGTGCCTGACCTCCAGGGACCTCTCAGGAGAAGCTGGGGGTCGGCCAGGGCCCCTCCGTGAAGTTCAAGGTCAGAGGCAGGCGGGGGTTATTTGTTTAGTCACGGTGCTGTCCCCAGGCCCGTGTGCCCTGGGGGTCCAGGCTGTGCCCGCACCAGCCCCAGAGCCTCTGAGCCTGTGCGGGAGGAGAGAGGAGCTGGCTGACCCGGCCTCTGCTCGGCTTCTAGAACATGCCCAACGTCCGCGACCACGACGCCTCCGTCTACCTCCGCCTCCAGGGGGACGCCCTGTCCGTGGGCGGCTACGAGGCCAACCCCGTCTTCTGGGAGGAGGTGCGGCTGGGGGGGATGGGGAGGGGGGAGGGGAGGGGAGGGGTTGGGGCTGCGTCTCCCTCCGCCTGCAGCTCCTGGGGTGGGTGCTGAGCCACGCAGGCCCCAGCCCACAGGGTCAGTCCCCTCCCCGCTGACCCCGAGCGCCTGGCCTGCGGCAGGGCCGGCCCTCGGCAGGGGGAGGGCTCCCTCAGGTCCTTGCCTGTCAGCCAGCAGCACGTGCCCGCCCCCTCGGCCACCCCAGGCGCGGTCGGCCACCGCCTCTCATTTTCCTGCATTTAGTCCACAACTGGAATGCACCATGGCCAGTTGGGGTCAGCTTCTGCCTTACTTTCTGGGAGACAGGGAGACAGATAAAGCCCCTGTCCCGGGGGACCTGTGTTTTGGCCGGAGACACGCAGGAATGCTGAGCAGGGCCCTGCAGAGAGCAGGTGGGAGCGGAGCTGCTGGCCAGGTGCAGCCTGAGGGCCAGCTTGCCCTTCTCGAAGGAAGGAGGGAGGTCGTTGTGGCTGTGGGCCGGTGGCAGCTGGGGCGGGCCGGCTCCTGCAGGGCTTTGCAGACCACAGAGGAGCCTTCAGAGCAGGCGGCCGTGATGGGACCGGGAGAGCAGGACGGAGCAGGGCGGGGAGGCAGGGCCTCCGGGCAGAGGCCACGGCCAGTCAGGAGCAGAGCTGGGGGCCCGGGGAGCAGACAGGCCCTGCTGGGGGCCCGGGAGGGGGACCAGCCCAGCCGTCACCACCTGCTGGGCAGAAGCTGCAGCCCCTGGGCGGCCTCACAGGGCGGGTCCCGCCCCCCCAGGTGTCGGACAAGTTCGCTTTCGGCCTCTTCGACCTGGACTGGGACGTGTTCACCCAGCACATCGAGGGGGCCGTCAACCGGGTGCCGGTGCTGGAGAAGACGGGGGTCAAGTCCACGGTCTGCGGCCCAGGTGAGCGGGAGGCCTGGGGCGGGGGCTGGCCCTGGGGGCTGAGGGGGGAGGCCTGGGGTGGGGGCTGGCCCTGGGGACTGAAGGGGGGAGGCCTGGGGGCAGGGGCTGGCCCCTGCAGGCAGTAGCTGGGTCTCTCTGCTCCCGGGGCCTCTCCCCAGCAGCCCTGGTGGTGGGCACTGCTGTGTCCTCCCTGTAGGCTGGGACCTGCGGGAGGCGGGGCAGGAGTGGCCCCCAGGGCCATGGCCAGGCTTCCTCTGCCCAGGGTGAGCCGCTGCCCCGAGCTGGCCTCCCCGAGCAGCCTGGCGGGCAGGACCAGGCGGTTAGGCGGCTGCAGCCACTGGGGCAGGTGTCCGGACGGGAGTACTGGGGTGCTGGTGCCTGGGGGGCTGCCCGGAGGAGGGACGGCCCAATCGAGCCTGAGGGGGAGAGGCCATGCCTGGGCCGGAGGCGCGCCACCCTCCGTGGCTCCCACAGGCCCCAGGGCGCCCCCTCCCTCCGGGCGCACAGGCCTGTTTGATGCCCAGCTGACGGCGGGTGAGCCCGCCCGGTCAGGGCTGTGGGGGCGGCTCCGGTCTCCGTGCCCCGGGGCAGCCATCTGTGAACCGGGATAGCACCTGCCCGGACAGCGAGAAGCCACACGCCGGAGGGCCCGCCCACCAGCAGCCCGTGTCCCCGTGGGCACAGCAGCCAGAAGCCGGGCAGAGCCGCGCCCACAGGCTGCGGGGAGGAAGGGCGGGCAGGAGGGGGGTCAGCGCCCAGCCCTCCACCCGCACACCGGTGTCCGGCCCCGCGGGCTGTCCCGGCCTGAGGAGCTTTGGCGAGGGCCGCCTCTCCCGGAGGCAGGGGTGCAGGGCGACCCACAGGGCAGGATTCGGGGAGCAGGCGATGACTCACCACCCGCAGCCTCCGGGGAGGGGCCGCAGGGAGAACAGGCCGGAAGCCATCCCAGCGAACATAGCCGGAGCTCAGCCTAATTAGCCACATCCTCGCCCCGGGCCTCGCCTGGGGTGCTGGGAGGCTCTGGGTCTGTGTCCTGGGGGGAGGTCTCTGGGGAAACGGGCCTCTCTCCTTCCGGAATGGCACAGCCAGGCCGTTGGCCTCCGGGCCTTCGGGGAAGCAGGGTTGGGAGGTCGGAGCCAAGGCGGGGTCTTGCAGGCCCTGCCCCATGCGTCCTGCACCCTCATCTCCGTGTGGCTCAGCCTGGGTCCTTGGTTCAACGTTCACAGACCCTCGTCCCCCGAAACGGCTCCCGCCGGCGTCTCCTCTGGCCGCGAGGCTCAGGACTTCCTGTGGCCGCAGGGTCAGCAACCCTGGCCTCTCTCCTTTCCTTTTATTGTTTTTAATTTTTAGTTTTAGAGAGAGGGAGGGGGAGGGAGAGAGAGGTAGAAACATCTATGAGAGAATCGTGGATCGGCTGCCTCCTGCACGCCCCACACTGGGGATCCCGCCTGCCACCCAGGCCTGTGCCCCGACCGGGAATCGAACCGTGAGCTCCGGGTTCATAGGTGACGCTCACCCCCTGAGCCCGCCGCTTTGAGAGTCTTGACTGAGGCACAGCTGCCAGTGTAGCTGCCCACGTGGCCGGAGCAGCCAGAGGGCTCCCTGGAGGAGGGGGCATGGAGTGGGCGTTGAGGCTGGGCGGGGCCCTGCCCCACCGCTGCCCCCTCGGGAGTCCCCACCTGGGGCCTCAGGCCACCCTTCCTTCCAGAGTCCTTCACGCCCGACCACAAGCCCCTGATGGGGGAGGCGCCCGAGCTGCGCGGCTTCTTCCTGGGCTGCGGCTTCAACAGTGCAGGTGGGTCCAGCCCCCGCACCCTGCGCCCCGACAGGGGTGGGGACAGAGGCCTGCAGGGACCGGTGAGGTCCTCAGGAGGCCTGCAGTGCTGCTGCCGGGGGGAGGGGAGAACCTGGGGGTGGGGGGGAATTAGGGGGGAGCAGCTGTGAGAGGGTTGCAGACTGTGCCCCCCCCCGCCCCGCAGGGATGATGCTGGGCGGCGGCTGTGGGCAGGAGCTGGCCCACTGGATCGTCCACGGGCGCCCGGAGAAGGACATGTATGGCTACGACATCAGGCGAGTGCCCGGACCCCTGCGGGCGGGGTGGCTCCGCCGGCCGCCCTGTGACCTGGGCAGGGCTGCGTGTGCTGCTGGGTCCGTGCAGGTAACCCCCCTGCAGGCCGGCCCGTGGCAGCGCTGAGCGAACCCGCGTAGAGGCCGAGGGGCAGAGGTCAGGGCTGGGGTCCTGGTTGCCTGTGAGTTGAGGTGCCCAGGCGGTGGGGTCCTGGGGCCTGTCCCGGCCGCAGTCTGGCCACGGCTTGGGGGGCTGCTGGGAGTTCAGCCGGCTCTGCTGTTCCTGCTCCTGGGGGACAGCCCCCCGGGACCCCCACTGCAGGGGTGCAGGGGTACAGGCTCAGCCAGCACGCCCGCTCCTCTGCTCGCCTCCTCCCTTCCCGGCCTGATAGGACATCACACCCCTGGGTGCCTGCCCCACGGGACCCGCCGACAGGCACTGAGACGCGGTGTGCCGTGTGCCTGCTGCCGCGGGGGCCGTGCCACGGGCGCTCCCAGGAGGGGCATGTTCCAGAACGCGAAGTCTGTGCGGGGCTTTGGGATGGACCTGCTACCCACAGCAAGGAGGGGGCGGGGGGGGGCGGGGCTTGCCTGGGGTCACCCAGGGCTGTCTGCAGGGGCAGGCAGGCCGCGTCCGACCCGGCTCACACCTGCCTCCCCGGGGCCTTGGCAGCCAAGGCCTGCCCCCCAGGCTGCCCTGCCCTGCCCAGCGGGACCTGCCTGGCACCCTCCGCCAGCCCTTCCCCAGGCCTGCCCAGGCCCGGGGTGTGGCTGGAGGCAGAGGGCACCCTGAGAGCCGGCGGAAGGGGCTGGGAGAGGCGGTGAATCCTCGGCCGCCCTCCTGGCGGGGGCAGTGCCTCCCGGGCCGTGGGGGGGGGGGCTTTGCCGGGTCCCGGCCCTCGGCCCCGCGGCAGGGGCGGCAGTGACGGCCTCCCTGTGACAGGCGCTTCCACCACTCGCTCACCGACCACCGGCGCTGGATCCGCGAGCGCAGCCACGAGTCCTACGCCAAGAACTACGCCGTGGTCTTCCCGCACGACGAGCCGCTGGCCGGCCGCAACATGCGCACCGACCCGCTGCACGAGGTGCCCGGGGCTCCCAGAGGCTCCGGGGCGGGGTGCCCGGAGGCGGGATATCTGGAGGCGGGGTGCCCGGAGGCGGGGTGTCCGGAGGTGGGGTGTCCGGAGGTGGGGTGCTTGGAGGCTGGTGCCCGGAGGCGGGGTGCCCGGAGGCGGGGTGCCCGGAGGCGAGGTGTCCGGAGGTGGGGTGTCCGGAGGTGGGGTGCTTGGAGGCTGGTGCCCGGAGGCTGGTGTCCGGAGGTGGGTGTCCGGAGGCGGGGTGCCCGGAGGCGGGGTGTCCGGAGGCGGGGTGCCCGGAGGCGGGGTGTCCGGAGGTGGGGTGCCCGGAGGCGGGGTGCCTGGAGGCGGGGTGCCCGGAGGTGGGTGTCCGGAGGCGGGGTGCCCGGAGGCGGGGTGCCCGGAGGCGGGGTGTCCGGAGGTGGGGTGCTTGGAGGCTGGTGCCCGGAGGCGGGGTGTCCGGAGGCGGGGTGCCCGGAGGCGGGGTGCCCGGAGGCGGGGTGCCCGGAGGCGGGGTGCCCAGAGGCGGGGTCTGGGGGCCACCTGCGGGCGAGCGGCAGGTGAGGAGGCGGCCCGCTCATTCCCAGGCGCTTACTCAGGCCGGAGCTCAGGGTGCGCACTGGGTCTCCCTGGCCTCTGGGCGGGGGCGGGGGGCGGGTTCTGGGGGAGGTGCCGGGCAGTGTGTGCAGTCCACGGCAGGGGGCGCCATCAGACGGCGGCCCGCGGAGAACTCCATGCCTGTCCTTCCTCTCGGGTCACACCTGGCAGTACCCACCACGCACCACCACGCTCCACCCCGCTCCACCATACACCACCCCACCACCATGCTCCACCATACACCACCCCGCTCCACCCCGCACCACCACGCACCACCACGCACCACCACGCTCCACCCCGCTCCACCACACACCACCCCGCTCCACCATGCACAACCCACACCAACCCGCTCCACCACACACCACCCCTCACCACCCCGCACCACCCCGCTCCACCACACACCACCACGCTCCACCAGAGACCACCACGCACCACTCTGCACCACCATGCTCCACCACGCACCACACGCACCACCCCGCTCCACCTCGCACCACCCTGCTCCACCACGCACCGCCACGCTCCACCCCGCACCGCTACGCTCCACCACGCACCGCCACGCTCCACCACGCACCGCCCCGCTCCACCCCGCACTGCCCTGCACCACCCCGCACGACCACGCTCCACCCCGCTCCACCCTGCTCCACCACACTCCATCCCGCTCCACCACGCACCGCCCCGCTCCACCCCGCACCGCCCTGCACCACCCCGCACCACCACGCTCCACCCCGCTCCACCCTGCTCCACCACGCTCCACCACGCACCGCCACGCTCCACCACGCTCTACCAGACACCACCATGCACCACTCTGCACCACCACGCTCCACCACGCACCACACGCACCACCCCGCTCCACCTCGCTCCACCACACACCACCCCGCACCACCACGCTCCACCCCGCTCCACCCCGCTCCACCCTGCACCACCAGGGGCTGCGGCCTCAGCACAGAACCCCACTCCCCAAGGGCTGGAGCCCCGCACCGGCTCTCCTGGCAGCTGGCGGCTGCCCGGCTCTCCGCAGGTGGGGGACAGAGAGCAGGATGTCATCTCTGGAAGGACAGGCCCCCCTCCCCATCTCATTCCACCCCGTCCCTCCCAGAGGCCCGTCTCCATCTCCTCATCCCGGGGAGTGTGGGCCGGGGCTCTGTCCTCCGCAGAGGGGTACGCTGGGGTTCTGTGGGGGGCGCTGGGGGGGGCAGGATCTCTCAGCCCGTACGCCCTGGGGTGTGACGTCCAGGTTTGACGGCTGGCTGCCCCACCCGGGGTGTCCGGCCTGGCGTGACAGGTGCTGCCCCCCCGCCCCCCCGGCAGGAGCTGCTCGCACGAGGCTGTGTGTTCCAGGAGCGGCACGGCTGGGAGCGGCCAGGGTGGTTTAACCCCGGAGGCGCGGCCCCGGTGAGCCCCCCGTCCTGACCCCACCACCTGTCCCGGGCGCTGAGCCGCCGGCTGCCTGGCCCCGGGAGCTGGTGCCCGCTGCGGGCTGGGCGCACCCCCCCTGGGTTGCAGGAGGAATCAGAGCGTCTCCTCATAATCTGGTTCACGTATTTTTGGCAACAGCAACTGCTCATTTGTGAGGGGGCGGCTTCGCAGGAGGCTTCTCGCCCCGTGTGCTGCCTTGTGAGCTGGGATTTCACACCGCCCTGGCCTCGGGGTGCCCTCCTGGGGCTCCGCCCCCCCGCCCCCCCCCCCCGCAGCCCCCCAGCGGGGTCCCCGAGGACCCAGGCCTCAGGAGGGTCAGACCACCCTGTCTGCCCTGGGGCAGCCCGCAGGCGGCCTGGAGGCTTAGGCCGATGGGGAGTGTTTGGTCCCGATTGGAGCAAATTAAACCCTTTCCTGCTGCTGTGCTCCGCCATCCCCTCCCCGCACAACCCCCGTCTCCATGGCAACCACATCCCCGGAGTGCTCCGGGCCATCGCCAGGGGAGCAGGAGCTGAGCTCCCTCACGCCTCCGCTCGGGTCTGAGCCCCGCTGGGCGCGTCCCTCCTCCTGGGCCCGTAGCACCCACTCCCCACAGGGCCCAGCGCCTGCCGTGCACCCCCGGGCGAGGGCCACGCTGTCTGACACCCCTGGGACCCGGGACCCGGGACAGGTCTTCGTGTCCCTGTGCCCGCTTCCTCACCCACAGCAGGGACCTCCTCCTGGGAGAGGGCACTCTCTGCAGGACGTGGTCCCCCACTGCCATGGCGACAGCCTCAGGGGAGGCGCTGGGCCACCCCTCCTCCATCCCCGCCCCTGGCCGCCCCCCACTGCCTGGGCGCTGAGTTGAGAGCCCTGAGGTCCTGGTGGACCCCCTCCTGCTCCCCATCTCCCACACCTCAACTTCATGCCCTTTCCCCTCCATCCCCCTGGGGCCCCCACGACTCAGAGGCCCACCCACACACGCGCTCAGCGATGCCGGTGTCACGTGGGCGGGTGTAAGGGTCTGGGTGTCTGTCCTGGGGACCAGCCGGCATCTGTGTGTGGGGAGAGGGGGAGGAGGGCGGACCGGGACCAGCAGGCTCCTTCCCAGGTCCTGGCCTACGACTACTACGGGGCGTACGGGCACCAGGCGCACCAGGACTACGCCTACAACCGGCTGCTGGGGGCCGAGTACACCTTCGACTTCCCGCCCCACCACGAGGTGGTGAGTGCCCCCCGCCCCCGGAGGAGACGGGGCTCCTGTGGGCCGGTTCCCGGCCGCAGCGCTGCCGGCCCCGCTCCGTCCCGGGCCCGTGGGGCTGACTCCGTCTCCAGGAGGCAGGTGATGTCTCCCGCCCCAGCGCTGCCTGGTCTGCACCGAGACACGGCCGGGGGCAGCGGCACCGCTCCGGGCGGCCGGCCTGGGTCCGGCTGTGTGGCCTCGGCCCCCGAGCCTGGTCCAGAGCCGGGAGCCCGGTCAGCTTTGTCAGCGATGACCCTCCTCCGGGCCCAGCGCAGGGCGCCCTCTGCAGAGCAGGCCTCTGGGGGGACAGAGCAGAGCCGCTGGGGAGGGTCCATGGTCAGTCTCTGGGGAGGGTCCGTGGTTCGGCAGGGGAGGCCGGCCAGACAGCTCCCTGCCCCTCGCCGCTCCCACTCTGGGTGCAGGTGACGGGCCTGGGCCACACGGGGGCATTCTCAGGGCAGCCAGTGAGGACGCACCAGGCCGGCTCCTTCACCACTTGGTCAGAACCTCACTGTCCGCACACGTGGCCGTTGGGAGAGGCGGGGTGGCCCCATAAGTGCCTCCGAGCCCGGAGCCCAGCGCCCAGGGAGGCCCCACTCTGAGGGGCCGCAGCGCTGGGGGTCGCCCGCACAGCCAGCGCCCTGGCTGGCTCCTGCGCAGACACGGGGCCTCACTCAGGAGCGCCTGGTGGGGGTGAACCCCTGTGGTCGCCCTGAAACGCCTCATACTTTTTGGTCTCCTCACCTGAGGGCATTTTCCCACTGGCTTTGAGAGCAAGTGGAAGAGACAGGGAGAGACAGAAACACCGACGTGAGAGAGAGAGACATCGATGGGCTGCCTCCTGCGCCAGCTCTGACCAGGCCCGGCCAGGGAGGAGCCTCAATCACATAGTTTGTAGTTTTAATTCCAATTTGTACTTTCGTTACGTTTACTCGTAAGTATTTTAAAGTTCTTTCACACGCCACGCGTTTACTGTCACGCCGATCGGTGTCTTCTGAGTCCCCTGGCGGTGTTCCCTGGTCTGTGGGCTGTTGTTTTCACTGACCTGAGAGTGCCCGTGTCCTGCGGGATGTCAGTGCCATTCCACTGTGGCCGAAGGACATCTTTGTGTGACTTTAATCCTCCTCAGAGTATTATGTGCTTTTATGGCTCATGGTCTAGCCTGGGTGTGTCCGTGTGTCACGTGTTTCTGAGCTGGAGGGGACGAGGGGGCTCAGTGGGTGGCAGCAGAGAGCCCAGTGCCCATGCTCCTGGGCGGGGGCACATCTCAGAGCCCGGCCTGCCCGCCCCCCAGATCCGGCGGGAGTGCCTGGCCTGCAGAGGCGCGGCGGCCGTGTTCGACATGTCCTACTTCGGCAAGTTCTACCTGGTGGGCGCCGACGCCAGGAAGGCCGCCGACTGGCTGTTCTCCGCCGACGTCAGCCGGCCCCCAGGTGCGCGGCCAGGCGGGTCCTGTCCTTCAGGCTTCCGCTCCAGGCAGAGCTCCTGGCACAGCCCTGGGCACAGGGACAAGGTGGCACCTCGGGGCTCCTCCAGCACATGCTCTGCCCCTCGGCCTGGCCTGCGCCCTGTCCGGATCCCGTGTCCTCACCACCAATCCCGGGCCCAGGCTGTCGGCCCCCTGCCCCCCCCCCCGCCCCCTCCCTCCACCCTCGCGGCCCCTGTACTCTGTTCCAGAAAGGATTCGAGGTCCCCCCACCCCGTTCAATGTCCCTTGGCACTGCCCCCTCCCTCCCAGGGATGCTTGCGCCAGATTAGGTTCCAGATCAAATAAACACAATGCCCAGTTAGGTGTGAACTTCAGAGAGAGAACAGGGAATTTCTCAAAATGTGTTGTGTGATACTGGGACAGTCCTCTTCTGTTTTATCAACCACACACCACCTTACCCACCAGCACGCCACCTCCCCCGTCCTCGGTGTCAGTCCCGGGGCGGCTGTGACCCTGTCACCCACACACCACCCTACCCACCAGCACCCCACCCTCCCCCGTCCTCGGTGTCAGTCCCGGGACGGCTGTGTCCCTGTCACCCACACACCACCCTACCCACCAGCACCCCACCCTCCCCCGTCCTCGGTGTCAGTCCCGGGACGGCTGTGACCCTGCGCGACCTCAGTGACCGCCTTTCGGTTTGGAGGCGAGAGGCCACAGCAGGCGTCACCAGGCCACGCTCCCCGGACGCTCGGGGGACCCTCCTGCCTCCGTCCCGGCTTCTGGCTGCGCTGTCCTTCCTTCCTGTCTTTCCGTCTCTGCCTCTGAGGCCCAGGGCCGCCTCCCTGCATTTCCTCTCCCTGTGAGGACACCGCCATGGTGTATCAGAACCCCACTCACAGCCTGCCGTGTACGGCCCTCCTCCCGCAGGCGCCACGGTGTACACCTGCATGCTGAACGCACAGGGCGGCACCGAGAGCGACCTGACCGTCAGCCGCCTGGCCCCCGGCCCCGAGGCCGCGGCCCTCGCCCCCGCCTTCGAAGGTGAGCGAGACCCAGCCCTGGCCCTGCCTGGCCCTGCCCTGGCCGCTGCCCCGGCCCTGCCTGGCCCTGGCCCGGCCCTGCCCTGGCCCTGCCCTGGCCCTGCCCTATGCCTGCCCTGGCCCTGCCCCTGCCCCTGCCCTGGCCCTGCCCTGGCCCTGCCTGGCCCTGCCCTGGCCCTGCCCTGGCCCTGCCCCGGCCCTGCCCCGGCCCTGCCCTGGGCCTGCCTGGCCCTGCCCTGGCCCTGCCCTGGCCCTGCCCTATGCCTGCCCTGGCCCTGGCCCTGCCCCTGCCCCAGCTGCTGCCCTGGCCCAGCCCTGGGCCTGCCTGGCCCAGCCCCTGGCCCTGCCCTGGCCCTGCCTGGCCCTGCCCTGGGCCTGCCTGGCCCTGCCTGGCCCTACCCTGGGCGTGAGGGTGGCCCCGCTGACGCCGCTCTGTGCCCGGTGTGTCCGGTGGGCGGCTGTGCTGTCGGTGAGCCCGTCGGTCCCTGGCGCTCCCGGCAGCCGCGGCGTGGGTGTGGTTCTGAGCCACCTCTGACCACAAAGGGCCAGGGTACCAGCCCGCAGGGAGCCGCTAGCCATGGTGCCAACGGGAATCCAGTCCGGGCTGCAGTGCCCAGCGCCCCTCCCTGCCCGCCCGCAGCTGCCGGGCCTGGGCTGGCCTCCGGTCCGGTCCCCGCCCTCCCATGCTGGGATGAGAGAGCGCAGGCCAGGGCCACCAGTGCCGGCCTCAGTGAGTCCTGATCCAGGCCGGGCGGGTGCCCGGGACCAGGGACACGGGCACACGGTGACAGGAAGCTGGTGGGCTCTCGGCTCACAGAGGACAGGAGCCGGTCCCAGGCTGCCCGCCTGCTGACGTGGGGCCAGGTTCTCCGTGGCGACCTGGTCTCGGGCTCACACCCTCCCGGGTCGGGAGCCTCAGATTCTCCCAGGAATGTGCTCCCTGGTGTGTGGGGTCCTCAGGGTCCCACACCCTGGCCTCCCCCAGGGACAGCCCCACGTTGGGTCCTGGGTGTGAGGGTCCAGGGCCCTGGCTGGTCACGGCTCTGCTGGTCCCTCTCTCAACCGTCCTGCGCCAGCCCCCAGCCCCCAGCCCCCTAAGGCTGCTTCCCTTCCAGGCGACGGCTTCTACCTGGCTGTGGGCGGGGCCGTGGCCCAGCACAACTGGTCGCACATCACCTCAGTGCTGCAGGACCAGCGGTTCCGCTGCCAGCTCATCGACAGCTCGGAGGACCTGGGCATGATCAGCATCCAGGGCCCGGCCAGGTGAGGAGGGGCCCTGGCCCGGCCCTGTTCCTCCGGCTGGGACCCGCGGGCAGAAGCCCTACTGTCCGATGGGAAGCCTGGTTCGCTCATCCATCGGGGGAAGCTAGCGGTCCATGAGGGATAAACCGTCTTCAGCGCCCTAAGAGGCAGAGAGACTTCCCGTGTGACTCGGAATCGCAGGTCAGGGCCCGCATCTCAGAGCCACACACGCTCTGGGAGCGGCGGGCCAGGCTGGTCCTGCCTGCTGCCCGGCTGAGGGCGTGTCCGCACGGAGCGGCCACCGGCCTCTTCCTGCGCCTCCGGAGCCCGGGAGACGCCGGCGGGCGGCACTCACCCCCGTTCCCTCTGTAGTGTTTACGGGGTTCCCACCCCCCAACCCCGAGGAGCCCCGCCCAGAGAGGGGCACGCGGGCAGCTGCCCACTTCCCAGAGGCCCCTCTGGGCTTCAGAGGAGGAACCGGGGTGGGGGCAGGAGGGGAGGCACGTCGTGTGGAAGCCGCCCGCGGGCGCCTGTGGGCTGCCAGCCCCGTGCCAGCGTCTCCCGGCTGGCCCCAGCCTGGCCGCCCCCCTCCCTCCCTCTCTCCCTCCCTCCCTCCCTGGCGGGGTCAGACTGCCCTCCCGGGCACACGGCAGGTGAACGTGGGTCCTTACAGAGCAATCGAATAGGATCTGAGCGGCTTGTGCACTTGAGCCGTCAGGTGTCCGAATTCGGTTGCCTGCGGGACCCAGGTCTGTAGCGGTGGGGGGAGCGCCGGGCAGCGGAGGTGGTCGGATGGGGGTGGCGTTAGATGGTTAGTCACCGTCCCAGCCTCTGTCCGCCCACCGCGGAGGGAGCTCATGAGGGCGTGTCTGTGGGTCTGCCCTCTATCCAGCCGCCGGCTCCTTCGCTGTTGCCGCAAGGGGGGCGTTCGCTGCCGGTTTGGTGCGTGTTCGTCCTGCCGCGCCTTCATTGGCACCGGCCTGCGGTCCGCCTGCCCACGAGCACGGGGATTGGTCACCAGTCTCTCCTGGCACGGAGCACACACCCAGGGGTGCCAGCGGGTGTTTGACTGACCAACTGTTCTCGCTCACAGCCGGGCCATCCTCCAGGAGGTGCTGGAGGCCGACCTGAGCAACGAGGCCTTCCCCTTCTCCACCCACCAGCTGGTGCGAGCCGCCGGGCACCTGGTAGGTACCCGCTGTCTGTCCCCGGGTTGTGGGCGGCACCACCTGCTGAAGGAGCACACCGGGGCTGGCGCCGGGGACCTCGTGCCCTTGGGCATGGCTATTACCCCAGAGCCTCGGCCCCCGCTGTGCACAGAGACCCCGGTCCTGCCCTCACGCCTGCCCTCAGGCTGCTCAATGCCCGGACTCCTCCAGCTGTGACCGAAAACGTGTCCTGACGTGAGCGCGTGCCCTGTGTGGCTGCAGGGTCACCACGGCAGGGCGGCAGGCACGGGCAGTCGCTGTCGCAGGGTCCCCACGGCAGGGTGGCAGGCACGGGCAGCAGGCACAGTTCGCGGTGGGCAGCCGCTGTCGCAGGGTCACCATGGCAGGGCGGCAGGCACGGGCAGCAGGGCACAGGCAGCAGGCACAGTTCGCTGTCGCAGGGTCCCCGTGGCAGGGCGGCAGGCACGGGCGGTCGCTGTCGCAGGGTCCCCACGGCAGGTGGCAGCCGGCGTGGCCAGGCCGTCCCGGAGGATGATGTTCCTCCCGTTGGGCTCAGAGGTTTGCGGCTGCCCGGCCGGTGAGAAGGGAGAAGGCACAGATCTGTGTCTGAGAAGCGGACGTGACCATGAGGACGGGTTGGGCGGACAGACAGCCGGTCCTGTTCTCATCTCCGTGTCCAGCAGGGGCCTGGGCGGCGGTGGAGGGAGCGCTGGGCGGGGCCGTGCTGGCCGGCGGAGGGGCTGGAGGGGCGTCTGGGTCCTGTTAGCGGATGAACAGCCGGCGATGACATCGGCGGAGGCCGCCAGGGGGACACAGACAGGCTGCTCGGCTCCCGCCGCCCTGCAGAGGCCGGGCTGGGGGAGCAGGAAGCTGGGGGTGTGTGTGTGTGTTTGTGTCTAGCTCGCTTCCTGGCTCCTCGGTGCCAAATGGCCTGCTGGGACCAGAGAGGGTGGGCACCTCGCAGGAGCAGCACAGCTCGGCCGGGTGGTGGCTGCACCCTGCCTTCCCCGCTGTGGCTCCTGGGCCTGTGCAGAGTCTGAGCTGGGGGGCTCAGCGTCCGTTCAGCCTCTGTGGTTCGGGGGGGCGGTTCGTTGGGGAGAGGACCAGGTGGGAACACTCCCTCTCAGCCAGGCGCTCCCATGAGGCACCTGGAACGGGCTCTTGGATGACGGTCCGGCTGCCTCCAGCCCCTGGGGCCGCCCTGGCCACCTCCCAGGTCTGGCCGCGCCGAGGGGCCGGCTCTGCGCAGGGTTGGCGGGACAGAGGCCGGGCCTCGGGTGAACCTCTCCCGGGTGATAAGCAGGCAGACATGGGGGGCGGGGGGGCGGGGTTAGGGCGTGCGGACTCCTCCCCGCACTGGCCCGGGGCTGGCTACTGGTTTTGTCCAAAAGGACTTACTGCGTGTGCCCTCGTGTGCTTCTAACCACAGTGCCGCCGGGGCCGAGCGCCGGGCCTGGTGCACCCCTCTGCCTCCCTCTGTCCACCTGGCACCGGACGGGGTGGGCCTGGCACCGGACGGGGGTCGTTAAGCAGATTCCGGGAGAAGCTGGCGCAAAGCTTGCCTGCCCGTCTGGGCACCAGCGCTTCATTGAAAACCCCGGGCCCTGCCAAAGAGGATGAGAAAGGAAGCCCTCACTCAGCGAGTGGGGAGGAGAGGGAGAGGGGGAGAGGGAGAGGGAGAGGGAGAGGGACAGACGGAGAGACAGACAGGCCCCAGGTGCTTCCTTCTTCCCTGGCTGGGGCCGATGCTGACACGGAGGGGACCACCCTGCGTGCACATCTGTGCGCGGCCTCGTTCCCTCCCGACCTGGCAGCCGGTTCCTTGTTCTATGAATGTTCTCTGAGCCGCTCTGCGCGCCACATCCTCGCTCAGCCCCGGGAGCCCCTGTGCCTGGGCGTGGGCGCGGGCCCGTGTCCCCTCCTCGGAGCCCTGTGACCATCGTCCCCCGGCCGTGCCCTCCCACAGCCTCGCTGGGACCCTGAGTCCAGCCTGTGGCCATGGTGTCTCCTCCCAAAGGCCTCTGCGCCCGCCAGCCCCTCCGGGGGTCACACCCGGGTTGAGGTTGGGGGTCGGGCAGGGTCCTGCGGCCACAGCCTAGCCTGCGCTGGAGGGTGGCCTGGGCGGGGTGGGGGCAGGGGGGCGCGCTCCCCAAGGAGCTGACGTCAGAATGAGGAGGGTCCCAGGGACAAGTCTGAGCAGGGAGAGGCTAGTCTTGGCAGGAGGAACACAGATGGCAGAGGCCTGTGCTGGGGTCACAGACGTGCATGGGCAGAAGCTGGGTCAGCACAGAACCCGAGGGCGCAGGGGCAGTGTCACCCCTTTGTTCAAGAGAGCTGGGGGCTGGGCAGGCCTGGCTTCCGGTCCCACCCCTGCCTTCTTCGGGGCTGCCTCTCAGGCCTCAGTTTCCCCATCTGCAGGGCCAAGGCCAGACAATGTCCGGGCCACAGTCTGCGCAGACGTCCCTCCTCCCGGGTCCGGGATCTCACATTCTCCCAGACAAGGTCCTGTCTGGCCCTGGCCGTGCTGGCGCCCCATCCCTCAGTGTGAGGAGGCGCTGGGGCCGGGGCGCGGGGCCGGGCCAAGTGTTTATGGGAGATCGCTGGGCTCCGGCCAGGCAGATGGGGAGCGGGCCGGGGGCCTGTGTAGCCGGCGAGGCTCCGGGCTGCAGGGCGGGGACGGCGAGCCCTGAGCCTGGACCACCGCCCCGGCCCTGCTTGCACGGCCAGGCCTGCGGCGCCCACGGGACCCTCGCTCACAGCGGGCGGGCGGGCGGGCGGGCCCTGGCTGAGCAGCGTCCCCAGCCGCGCAGTGTCCGGGTTTTGCAATAATTCTCCAAGCTGCTTGGCTCGGGCCGTCTCCCAGGAGCCTGCATTCCTAGAGGCAGGACGGAGGGCCGCGACGCCGTCCCTCGGCAGCCAGCTGACCAGATGGCCTGCCTCCCCACACGTTGGCCTCGAGGCCGTGGAGGTCCCGGTGGGAAACGTGGTGCCTCTGTGAGGACGGGGCCCCGCAGAGCAGCCGGCGCCGGGCTGCAGGCTCCGCGCGAGACACGGCGAAACGGAACATTGGTTTCAGGCCCAAAGCGTCCGCGGAAGTGCCGTGGCTCCCCCGGCCTGGCACCTGCAGGGCCTCGGGTCTGGGCTCAGGCGGGCACCCAGTGCCCCCGGGATTCAGTCATCTCCCGGGAGAGCTGGCGGGGGTTCAGGGACACTTCCAGCCCCAGAACTGGAGGGAGTCCCTTTTGGCTATCCCAGCCATAGCGTTGGGGTCATTGGTTTGGGGGCCGCAGGACCCTCACACGGTCACTTAGAGGAGAGCCGTCCACTCTCTCAGCGTGCCCCCTGCTCCCTTACCTGTTTCCCAAGGGCTCCTGGGAAGTCTCTTCGGAGACCCCGCGTTTCGGGGGCGGGCTGGCGGTAACAGTGGGTGAAGCGGAACCGCCCGCCGTGAGCGGTAGCCGGGCCCTGACCCCGTGGGGCGCCCCCGCCCAGTGAGCCTGTGCCCCCCAGGTGCGGGCCATGCGGCTGTCCTTCGTGGGCGAGCTGGGCTGGGAGCTGCACATCCCCAGGCCGGCCTGCGTGCCCGTGTACCGCGCCGTGATGGCCGCGGGCGCCAAGCACGGCCTCGTCAACGCCGGCTACCGGGCCATCGACTCGCTGAGCATCGAGAAAGGTGCGCACCGGTCCGGGGCGGGGCGGGGGCGGAGGCCGGGACGCTGCTGCCCCCAGGTCTGTCCCCTCCTCCCCTGTCACTCCCTCCTGACCCCCTCGGCGGGGAGCCGGGTGCGGGGACAGGACCAGGCTCCGTTTGGATTCGGTGCCTAACGTCCCGAGAGCCGCCAGGGCCCTCCGGGACCCTTTCCCATCCCAGCCCGAGGGAGGCCGGGAGGCGGTGGGGCCTGCCGGGCGCTGAGCCGGGTGCCCCGCACAGGCTACCGGCACTGGCACGCGGACCTGCGGCCGGACGACAGCCCCCTGGAGGCGGGCCTGGCCTTCACCTGCAAGCTCAAGTCCGAGGTGGCCTTCCTGGGCCGCGAGGCCCTGCAGCGGCAGCGGGCGGCCGGCCTCCGCCGGCGCCTGGTCTGCTTCACCGTGGACGAGTGAGTGCTCCCCGGGCCGGGCACAGGGCCGAGGGGAGGATGGCTCACCTCTCTCCGGCACAGACTTCACAGGAGGGAAGTCCTGCCGAGCCACCCCCCGGTGGCGGCCCAGGCAGAGGCCGCAGAGGCTGGCCCTGCCTGAGGCAGCTTCCCAGTCACCACTGGCCCTCCCCGTGTCCCAGCTCCATCCTCCTGGGGCTCCGGGTGAGGGGACGGGGTGGGCAGGGCCACTTACATACGGGACCACGGGTGGCAGGGACCGGGCCTCCTGCCCCAGAGAGGAGCCCTCTCAGGGACCTGCCCTCTGGGTGGTGGTTTGGGGGTGACAGCCGCTCCCAGTCTGGGGCTTTCAGAGGTGTCAGGAGTGACGGGTGGAGGAGGGGGGTGGGGGAGCAGGTAGAGCTGGCTTTCCACCATCTGAGATGCCCTCCTGCCCCCAGGCTGTCTGCGTGACTGCCTGCCGGCCCCCCAGAGCAGCCTGGCGAGGTTGGGCACAGAGAGCGTAGGGCTGGCACCCCGAGGTCCGGTCTGCTGGCCGCGCAGCCTCGGAACGCCCGCCCGGGGCAGAGGCGGGGCCTCCCGAGCCTGTGCCCTCCCTGGAGGTGGCGCCACGGGGCGGGGACCTGTTCACAGACCCTCCTTCCGTCCCCTTCTCTCCACGCACGGGCCCGGGCCGCTTCACGCCGGACACCGCTCCCTCCGGGCTCGTCCCCTCGGGGCGGGCCCCCCTCCCGCCAGGCGTCCCCGGGGCTCTGGTGCCAGTCTCTCTCCTGCGTCTGCAGGAAGGTGCCCATGTTCGGCCTGGAGGCCATCTGGAGGGACGGCCAGGTGGTGGGCCACGTGCGCAGGGCCGACTTCGGCTTCGCCATCGACAAGACCGTGGCCTATGGCTACATCCGGGACCCCAGCGGCGGGCCGGTGAGTCGGGACCACGGACAGCGTGGTGGCCGCTGTGTCAGGCGTTGGCCCCCGGCCTGTCCCTCTGCCCGGGGGCCACGGGGCCACGGGGCCACGGGGCCACGGGGCCGGGCCGAGAAGCCACCTCGCTCCTGTGTGGTTTCATTTTTCTGCCCGGTCCTGAGTGCCGGGAGTGAGGGCTCTCTCACCCCAGGGCAGAACCCAGACACCTCCCGTGGGCCCAGCCCTGTTATCCCTGGGCCAGGGGCCTGGGCCAGGACGCCCCGCGGGGCAGGCCCTCGGTTCAGGGCGGCCTGCGCAGGTCGGCCTGCTCGCAGGGGGGCCGAGGTCCTGCTCCGAGAGCAGCAGGGAGGCCAGCACCCAGGGGAGTCCTGAGTGACGGCGTCTCCCTGCCCCCAGGTCTCCCCGGACTTCGTGAAGAGCGGGGACTACAGCCTGGAGCGGATGGGCGTGGCCTACCCCGCCCGGGCCCACCTCAAGTCCCCCTTCGACCCCGACAACAAGAGGGTGAAGGGCATCTACTGATGGGCCACGGGCCGGGCCCGCTGCTAGGCCGCCAGGACCTGTCCCCCCTCTCCCCCCCCCCAGGCTCTCAGAGGGCCTGCCCCCCTTGGGTCCCACGGGGCCCTCCCTGCCCTCAGGCCAGGCTGCTAACTCCACAGATGTGGATGGAGCAGGTGGAAGAGGACCCGAGGGCCCATCTCTGTCCTGGCCAGAAGGCGGACTCCAGCCCCTCCATCCCCCATCCCCTGGCGCCCGGCCAGGACCCTCACCGGCTTCCGAGAAGGTCTGGGTAGCGAGCGGAGGTGTTCAAGGCTCCCCCCACCCCCAGCCAGGGACAGAGCAGGATTGATTAGTAATGTCTGCCTCGGGCACTGTAGGGAAGGCAGCGTGCACGTGCCAGGCGGCCCTGGCCCTCTGGGTGTGGTCTCTGGGTGCAGAACTGTGGGAAGGACTTTCTGCCTCCGTGTCCCAGTGTGGAGTCCTCGCCTGTGCAGACAGGCCATCTCCTGCCTCAGTCTCCCCAGGAGCTCCTTATGACCATGTTTCAGTAAGAACCTGACGGAACCTGCCTGCCTGGGTGGCCTCTGTCCTTGCTGCGTCCTTGTCTCTCTCTCTGGGCCCCCGGGGCAGGGCCTGGCTCTTCTCTGGCACCTGCCGTGTGGCCCTGCCTCCTGCCCGGGATGGTGTCCGGCTGCCCCACCCCCACGCCCAGGTCCAGCCCCTGCACTCGCTCCCCGCCGGAGGTCACTGCCCGCTGGGCACCGGGGCCAGTTACCGGGGACCCCTCCCTGGCTCTCTGGGAGCGGGGGGCATGCTCGGGGACAGAGGACGGGGCCACAGAGGAGCCCGGGGGGCGCTGGTGATTGGGGTGCAGCCTGGCCACTCTCGGGGGCTCACACACGGCTTTGGCTGAGCTGGATCGGGCCAGGCTAGTCAAGCCGTAGCCAGGGAAGACATTTGGGTCCTGACTGCCTTTGGACAGCTGCCTGGCCCGCTGCCAGCCCCCGGGCGGGGGTACAGGGGCCTCTGGCTTCCCAGGGCCCCGGCGAAGGCCCACCAGAGCCTGGCTGCCCCCCCCCCCCCCCCCGGGCCTGGCTCCGGCACAGGCCAGGGAGGCCGCGTCCCGACAGCTGGCCTGCTCGCCGGCCGCCGCAGGCCCTGGGCAGGCCGCGCCGTGTGCCCCCGCAGCCCGCCTTTCCCGGGGCGGCTCAGGACCAGGAGGGCAGACCCCGTTCTGGTCTGACTCCCTCCTCGGGGCTGAGCTCGGAAACCAGGTCTGCCCATTTGGGCGTTGGCTGTTCTCCAAGGAGAAACAGCCCGGACCCGCGTGGAGAGCGCTGGGGGTCCCGTGCCGGAGGCCAGCCTGGGCCGCCGCCCGGCTCCCCGCCTCATCCTGCTGCAGGAAGTGGCAGCCCAGAGGGGGAAAGCACTTGCCCAGGGTCACACGGAGAGGGAGGATGGGGCACCGCCCTAGCGGTCCAGAGGGTGGGCCAGAGGGAGGGGTGGTGTCAGGGAGTGAAGGGCCCAGGCGTCTGCTCGGTCTTCACAGGGCCTGGCCCGGGGCCTGCTTCCTGAGGAGGAGGCCGAGGCCAAGGGCCCAGGCTCTGCAGTCGGGCCCGGGGCAGCTCCTGGGCTCCCGGCTCCCGCTGGGAACCTCGGTCCCCAATGAGGTCTCTGAGTCTGCGCTTCCCCGTCTGCGGGGCAGAAGCAGCACGTGTGGGCTGTTCAGAGATCACAGGACCGGGGCAGCGGCAGCTGTGTCAGCGACGCGGGCGGGACAGTCAGGTGGGAGAAGAGGGAGCCGGGCAGGGCGCGCAGGGTGCGGGCAGCGGTCGCTGTGGGAGCGCCCAGCAGGCACCCTTTGTGGGGAGGGAACACCTCGCCGGAGAGCTCCAGCCAGCGGGGGTGGGGGTGTGCCACTGGGTGGCGGAAGGATCGAGAACCGGGTGTGATTTCCAGTCACCGTGAACCCTCCAGGGTGAGCCATTCCTCCTGTTCCCTCTTTGGCGAGGCTGGAGTGGCACCGTGCCTCCCAGGGGCTCGGGGGCAGGATGGTGGTGGCCAGCGAGGGCTCAGGGTAGGGGGAGCTTGGGCAGATGGGCGTGATGGGGTGAGGGGTCGCCTTGGGCCAGGAGAGCAGGGCCCTGGCCAGCCTGCCCCACCGGGAGGCCCCTCCCAGCCTGTCCTCCGGCTGTGAGATGAGCGAGGGCCGAGGCAGGCCGGTCCTGGCATTCCCCGCGATCGCCCTGTGATGGGCCGGGAAGTGATTGATACGGCGCAGTGCGGGCCTTCGCCCTGTGTGATGAGTGGCCCGCAGGCCGCTGAGCTGGCGTCTGCTCGAGGCCCATCCATCACCCTCCCTCCCTGGGGCCGGGCGGGTTTTGCTGACCTGGCTGAACAGTCTGATCTGTTACCTCCCGCAGAAACCGAGCTGAGCCTGGCCGTAACCAGGGGGAGGCAGCTCCGCGGGGCGGGCGGTGGAGGCGGCGGGGAGGCGGGGTGTCCCCGCTCCCCACGGGGCACAGGGCACAGGGCACAGGGGAAGGGGCTCAGCCAGGCCTCGGTGGGAGCAAGCCGCCCTGTGTGAGCTTTATTGTCGCATCGATCGGCACGGTATTGGCCCCATTTCACAGATGAGGAAACTGAGGGCCGGGAGGTGAGATGGTCCGCCCACGTCACACCCGCACGAAGAGGCCGGGGGCTCTGGGGCAGGTCTGATTCTTACGGGGCTGCCAGTCCCATTTCCCAGGGGCCGCCCCAGACCCCCGCCGGGATGCTGGCCGTCCGGCCCTCGTGGTGGCGCTGCGGGGAGGGCTTCCCTCGGGGCGGACCGTCGGTTCACCCCGGAAGGAGCCGGTGCCCGGGCGAGACTCTCGGTGGCGAAACGGCTCTTCCTGCCTCCGGGCGCAGGGGTGCACGAGCATGGGGGCCGGGGGCGTGAGCGCAGTCCGGCGTGGCTCCCGCCCGGAGGCCGGCGGCTCCTGGAGACACGGGCAGGGCTTCCGGGGCTGCCCTCCGGGCCGGGAGGGCCTTGTCCGGACGCCCAGGCCTGGCGGGCCCACCGGGCGCTCGGGAGCCTCTGGGCGTGCAGGGGCGGGCGCAGTGGTCTCGGCGGGGCACACGGGGCTGTTTCGGGAGGTCTTCACAGAGCGGGGTACACAGGCGGGCATGCGCCCACGGGGAGCGGAGGGGAGCGGGGAGGTGGCTGCCCTCAGCCTCGGCCCCCGCCGATGCGGACCACGGAGGGGCCGGCGGGGCTCAGACACGGGCCGGCCTGGCACCGCGGGGCGGGCGCTTGCAGCTGGGACACGATCCGGGGCAGCGGCTGCAGGTCCCATTCCCCCTGCAGGAAGGGCCGCGGTGAGAGGCGGCCACAGCCCCTCGGTTTCTGTCCTTACTCCAAACTCACCCTCCCACCCCCGGCTGCTTGGAGGCCTCACGAGGGGATCCTGGCACCCCCTCCGCCCCACTCACGCCCACCTCAGCCCCGGGTGCAGGCGCCGCTGTTCCTCCCCCACCGCTGCCCCGCACCCCAGTCCGTCCACGTCCACCCACCGCCTGGTGACCGCCCGCCTTTCCCTGGCAGCCGGCACCGACCGGCCAGCAATTCATCGGGCTCCCGCCGCCCAGGAAATGTGCCTCGGGCATCGCAGAGCGGTCCCACCTGACTCAGCCTGGGCACTCGGGAGAAGGAGGGGACCCCGCGGCCCCGCCCCCGCCCCGCCCCGGTCTCAGACTGCTCCTGCCCACCTGCCCTCCCCTCGGTTATTTTTAGGCTCCGGGGGAGGAGCGGGAGCCCCTGCCCACGTGAGCCTGCCCCTGCGGCTCCTCCGGCTGCAGGCTCCTCCCTCCGGGCTGGCTGGGCCGCCTGTTTGTCTAATGGTCTGCGTGGGGGCTCCCTGCCAGCCCCCCGGGGCCCCGGGCTGGTGCGGGCACAGAGGGGTAGGCAGCTGCAGGACTGCCCAGGCGGCCCGGGTGGGGGGGCCGGCCCCGGGCGGGGGCGGGGGGCGGGGGCCCACCTGGAAGCGCACGGCGGAGGACTTGTTGCAGTGCACGTCCAGCGGGGCGAAGCGGTACAGCGCCCGCAGCATGTCGCGGCTGAAGGAGGTCCAGGGCACCTCGGTGAACTGCTGGGGCACCGAGGCCTGCGGGGAGGTGGACACCTCCTCGCTGTGGAAGCTGGGCGGGCGGGAGGGGGCGCTGTCGGTGCCGGTGGGCACGGAGACTCCCCCTCGGGCCGCCGCCACCCCCCAGGGCTCCTGCTCCGGTGCCTCCCAGGCTGGGGGGCCGCCTCCGCGCCAGGAGGGCGGACAGCTTCCTCCTCCTGCGTGGACGGCCGGGCTCGGCAGGAAAGGGGGGGACCCATGGGTGATGCCTGCCGCCTCCCCCGCTCTGAGGCCCCGGCCGGCCCGCACTCCCGCGGCTGCAGGCCTGGGCGGGCCGCACTCCCGCCGCCGCACCTGTTGAGCAGGCGGAAGTACTTCTGCAGGAAGCCGGCGTCCACGGCGCTCTTGCACAGCTCCAGCTCCGTCCGCGGGTAGTAGTGCACGTAGTTGACACACATCTCCTCCAGGATGCCGAAGCCGCCCTGTGGGAGGAGGAGGGGCCGTGGCTCGGCCGCGGGACGCCCACCCCGCAGCGGCCTCTGGGTCGTTCTCCGTCCACCCCTCCCTCATCCGCTCCCGCGGCCCCGGGGTCTGCAGCCACACGGATGGGATGAGTGAGGGCACCTGCCCCCCGCAGTCTCCTCCAGCCGAGGAGCGGTGTCCCCGTGAAGGTGCGGACAGCGGACTGGAAGGCCCAGGGGCGGGGGCTCCGGGGACAGGGAGAGGCCGGGGGCTTACCACGGTGGCCAGCGTCCTGTCCTCCGTGTTGTACGTACAGGAAGTGATCAGCACGTCCCCCTGCGAGCCGGGCCGACAGAGGCCCGTCAGCCTGCCCTCCCGGGGGACAGGTGCTCAGGGCCCACACGGGACTGGGCCACGGCACGTGTGGTCATGGGCCCCACCCCTGAGGGTCACACGCCTCGGCTTCCATGGCCCCTCGTCCGCCGGCCACGGGCAGGCGGCTGGTGGTTCCGGGCCTTCCGGCCAGGTCCCAGCCCTCGGTGAGCGTGGCCAGGCCCCCGTGGCCCGGGCTCCCTGGGCGTGACCACAGGCCCCGCGGGCGCCCTCCGCGCCCTCAGCTCCCTCTGCGGCTCGGACTTTGGGGTCGGCTGGCCCTGAGTGCCGTCTGTCCCAGCCCCTCTGAGCTCCCGGCCCTCGCTGTGGGACCGCCCAGCCCTGCCGTGTGGACACGGAGGGACCTTTGTCCCCCACCCCCGGTTGCTGTCTGTGTCCGGCCCTCCCGGCCTCCGTGGCCCTGACCGGCACTCACCGGATGGACGGTCACCATCTTCTTCAGCATGCGGATCTCCTGGAGGGGAAGAAGGGGGGACGTCAGCTGGACCCCACTCCAGCCACCCCCCAACCCGCTGGGGTGTAGGTTCGTCCCAGCCCCTTGGGGAGCCAGGCCTGGCTGGGTTTGGTCCCCCAGATCCGCATCGGCCACAGGCCAGAGTCCCCCAGCCCTCCCTCAGAGTAAGTCCCAGGGGAGGGCTGGCCACTGCGCCCCATCAGGCGCCTGTGGCTGGCCCAGGACGAGGAGCCCGGGGCGGGTGTGTCTGTGGCTGCTGGTCAGGCGGGGCGGGCGGGGCCCCACCTGGAAGTGGGGGCTGTAGTGGTCGTCCCTGTTGACGATGGTCATCTCCCGGCCGTCCCGGGCCAGCACGGTGACCACCTTGCGCCCGGTCAGGTGCGTGTGCAGCTGGGACGCAAAGATGTGGATCCCCGAGGGCGGCAGGGCCTGCGGGGGGCGCTGGTCAGGGCCCGGCCACGTGGGGACGTGGGCCGCTGCCCTCCGCCCGCTGCCCGCACCGACCGCAGCCCAGGGCAGCGAGGCCGAGGGCGCCCAGGACGTGAGTGCTCCCGGCCTCAGCCTTCTCCCAGCATCACCCCCTCCCGCGGTCAGGGAACCGGGGCTGTGCTGTCGGGAGGGACGGTCCCGGGAAGGGAAGGCGGCCCCGGCAGGGCCCCGGCCGGCGGCGCTCACCAGCTGCGTGCAGTTGTCCGTGCAGTAGCCCGTGAGCACGAAGGCGGCCTCCCGCGGGGGGATGGCCATCACGGGCGTGTACACCAGGCCTAGCTCCATGATGCCCGCGTCGAAGGGCCGCAGCGTGGCCGTGTAGTACAGGCGGATGCCTGAGGAGTCCCGCCGGCCTGGGGGGGCGCAGGGTGAGCCTCGGTCCCCGCCCCGGGCAGGCTGGCCCGGCTCGAAGCCAAGGGCCTCGTCCTGAGGCCTCTTGCTGCTCCCCGCGGTCCAGCCGGCCCTGCCTGCCCTCCCTGAAGCTGCTCACCAGGAGTTCGGCTCCCCGGACAGCCTCCGGCGGTCACACCAGGGTGTGGGTCAGAGGTCCGGGAACACTGCCACCCACAGGCCCCGCCACACGACCTGTGGCCTCGGCACCTGTCTCCTGCCCTTCCCTGCCTGGAACTGGTCAGTGACTGGGTCCCGAGGACTTTGGGTGGAGCGTCCGGAGGGTCCCGTGGAGAAAAAGGGGGGGCTGGACGACCTTAGGAATGCACAGCAGAGCTGGGAGGTGGCGGAGAGCCCAGGTAACAGAGTATTGGTCCCCAATTTACAGATGTGGAAACTGAGGCCCAGCCTGAGCTAGGACCCTGCCCACATTCGCAGGCCTGGGACGTGGCCGCGCTGGGAACGGAGCCAGGGCCTTGGTGGGGGGCCGGGGATCCCTCTTATTTGCCCGAAGGTGAAGCCAAGAATGCCTCCTGCCTCTGCCCCCTGCCTCCCTGCGCCATGCCCCCCAGCCCGCAGCTCGGGGTGCACACTCCACCCTGCACCCCGCCGACTGCGTCCGGGTGACAGCCTGAGGGGGTGCGCTGGCTCGTGCAGCGGGATGGGTGACGAGGTCCCGGTGGGTTCTGACATTTATAGGAAAGCAGCCGCTTCCAGATTTGTGGAGTGACAGGCGCGTCCCTGTATCGGTGACGGGTCCATAAATACACCGAGAATCAGGAGGAGACAGCCGTTAGCCTGAGGGCTCAGCGCGCACCAATCCTGTCTCCGCGGGCCGCTGACGCTGCCCGCCCTGTCCGGCATCGCTCCCGCTGGAGGCCAGGCACATGGCGGTGAGCAGGCCGGCAGGGTGAGGTCACCCCCACCCCCCGGTCACACAGCTGGGGAGGGCGGCTGGGGCCCGGCCTGGGGCTGACCGTCTGATCTCTCCCTATTTCTGCCTCCCACGTCCGCGCCGCCTGCTGGGCACACCCCCTTCTCGCTCCTGCCCTGGCGGGCCCTGCCAGTGAGCCAAGGCGCAGGGGATAGGCGGGCGCTTACTCCTCCGACCCAGCACCCGCCGATCCTCACAGCTCTGGCCTCAGACCGGCCTCCCTCAGTCCAAGAGCCAGCCTTCCTGGCTCCCAGGTCCCCCCTCACTTTGTGGCCCCGTGGGTCCCTACGCTCCGGGCCTTAATTCCCTCATCTGCAAAATGGGTGCCCAGGACCCTCTGCCTGCCTGTCCCGTCCCCGGTGCTGAGCCCGGCCTGCGAGGCCTGCCCCGAGCCACGGGGTCCCGGAGGCGGAGAGGGAGAGGGATGTGAGCCGGTGGTCACAGCAGGAGGCCGGCCTGCGGGGTGGGGAGGGGAAGGCACAGTGGGCCCCGGAGAGATGGCTCCGGCTCCTACCCTCTATCTTCCGCGGGTTGTGGTAGTGAACTTCCAGGCGGAGGAACCTGGAGGACTCCTCGCCCCCGAAAGCAAGGCCTGCTTCCTCCGGGTAGTAGAAGGCCTGTGGGCGCGGAGGGCGGGCTGGCTCAGGGACAGCGGCCTGGCAGGCAGACTGGTCCGAGGGGGTCCCCATGGCAAACCCACATGCCTGTTGGGGCTGAGCTGCAGGGGGCGGGGCTGAGCTGCAGGGGTGGTGTTGGCGGGGCAGCGGATTAGAACAATGCTCTCCTTCTGACTGCAGCTCGGTGCCAGTGCACAGGATGTGCCTGGATTGGGGTGGGGAGTGGGGTGCTGGTGCCCCTCGGCCAGCCTGCCCGAGCCCCTGGCGGGCCCCTCTGGGTGTGGAGGAAAGCCCCACCGAGCACTCAGCTCGGGGCTTCTGGGGAGAGCCCCTTGACTCCGGGACGGGAGGGGCCGCGCACAGGCCTCGGGGCTTGGGGTGGCAGCACCCTGCGGGCCCCGTCGTGGGGCCTCTCAGAGGTGCGGGGACACGGTGGGGGCCGCACCTTGGCGCCCAGGGCCCAGGCGGCCAGCACGTGGCGGCAGTAGTTGAGGCGCTCCGGCTTCATCTTGGAGTCGCAGGGCCCGCTGAAGCGGGGGAAGCTCTTGAACCCGGCCGCGCACTGGAACACCTCCATGTGGTGCACCAGCGCCTCGTTGCCCTCGGTGACGATGGGCTCGTACTGCGGGGGGAGGGGACACGGAGCCTGGGGCAGCGGACACTGCCCGCCCGCCTGCCCGCCCGCCCGCCGGGAGGTGCTCAGAGCAATCGCGCTCTGAGGTGAGCTGCTTTTCAATGAAGGGGGACGTGGCCGGACAGACAGACGGCCATTCCAGGCCCAGGGGAAGAAGCAGAACTCAGGGTTTCAGTCCAGGCTGGGAGCTGGGGTGTGAGGCCCAGGAGCTGGGCAGCGATGGATCAGACCACACTGTGGCTTCAGGAAGGTCAGGTGCCCAGGGTTCAGGACTCCTGGTTCAGCCAGGACCTCGGCCCGGAGCAGGGACAGGGACAGGGACAGGGAGGGCTCTGCAGGCCCCGGCAGCCCCCCCCCCCATACCATGACGATGTGGTGCCGGGGGAAGCCGGCGGGCAGCTCGGTCATGTAGCACCAGTAGGTGGTCTCCTGGCCGGGGATGGACACGTCGGGGGTGCGGACCTCCATGGTTTGCACGTCGGCGGGCAGGGCCGGGGCGGAGATGTTGGGCTTGAGCAGCTGCACCCGCTGCAGCCCGGTGCGCAGGCCCGCGGTGTCGATGGCCTCCAGCGAGGGGAAGGGCCGCTCCAGGATCCCGTACACCAGGTGCACCGTGCCGTCCTGCAGGCGGAGCGGCCATCGTCCGCGGACCCAGAGCAGGGCTCCCGGCCCCGGGGACGCCGGGCCCCGCCCGCCCCGCCTGGCAGGTGGCATGCCTGGCACTGGCCCAGAAGGCAGCCGCCACCCCGCTGGTGCCGGGTGCAGCGGCTTTGGAAGTTCCGGTGGCTGCAAGCTGGAGGTCACAGGCAGACGGGGCAGGGCTGGGCTGGCACTCACGTGCTGCCGGGATGCACACCCGGGCACCACCCACCTCGATGAGGTAGTCCCGGGGGTCGCAGGTGCTGAAGGGCCTCCGGAACAGCAGGCTCAGGCCCTGCGGGGTCCGCTGGGCCCCCAGCAGCTGGTAGTCCTGCTGGGTGTCCAGGTGGATCTGTCCCTTCTGGTCGCTCCAGGCGTCCTGCAGGGATGGGACGGGCTGGGAGCACTGAGGCCAGGATAGGACGGGCTGGGAGCACTGAGGCCAGGACAGGACGGGCTGGGAGCGCTGGGCGCAGGGACAGGGTGGGCTGGGAGCAAAGGCTGCTGCCCACAGCGCGGGGCACACGGGCCGGGTGGGGCCGGGGTCTGGCCGGGGTGAGGGGTACGTCCTGTCTCCCCTCCCCCGGGGCCTGGAAGCGGGGCTCTCGGCGGCCAGCAGGGCTCCGACTGGTGATGTCGGACCGTAACTCAGCGAGCTGGGCACAGGCGCCTTAACGAGCCGGTTAACTGGGGGCTCCATTAACGCCACGGCTGGAGGGAGGCGTCTCCGGTCTCTGAGCAAAGCCACGGAGGACGTTTCCCTGTGATACCCCCGAGCCTGTGTCTGCGGCTCCGACAGAGCCCTGTGAGGCTATGTTCGCAGACAGCTCGTCATCCCGGATACAGAGTGAGCCGGCGTGGGCATGAGAGCACGGGGACAGCGTCCGTGTTCATCTCTTACGTTAGATGGCTAGCTCGTGAGGCCGGACAGCTGGATTTGTGTCTCCTTCTATCACTCAGACTAAGGCAGCTGCTTTATAGAATAAGGCAGTGTTTCCCAACCTTCTCTCATGATGAGAATCACCTGGTGGAGTTGTTAAAACACAGATTCCTGAATCCCAACTAAGAAGTGCTAAACTAGAATTTTTGAGAACATATAGGTAAAATTGCATACCTAACTTAGTGCTCTGTATATAACATCTGTGTTAGAGCACTAGTTAAGTATACAATTTTACCTATATGTTCCCAAAAATTCTAGTTTAGCACTTCTTAGTTGGGATTCAGGAATCTGTGTTTTAACAACTCCACCAGGTGATTCTCATCATGAGAGAAGGTTGGGAAACACTGGAATAAGGGACTGTCTGAAAACGACGGAGCTGGCCCGCAGGACAAGGGGCTGTCTGAGAAGGACAGAGTGCAAACACCCGCTGTAAACGGCCGTTTTCCCACGGAGGGACCGCTGTGCTCCCGCCAGGCTGGACCTCCCGGTGGGACCAGGCGTCCTCTCACCGAGCAGGCGCCGTGACTGGGGAGAGGCCTCAGACAGACCCCGCCCCACCGGCCCGCAGGGGGAGGGCTGTGACCACGTGCCCATCCTTGCTCCTGCTCCCCCGAGAGTGGGCACCCCTGAACCCTGCGCCTGGGCCTCTTGCTCCCCTTGCCCTGTCCTCCCCTCCTCGCTTGGAGAGGGTAAACTGAGGCCGGGGAGGGAACGGACCAGCTGCATCCCCCTCCATGTTAAGCAGACCTGGCTGACCCCTCGCCCCCCACACATCCCCAGCTGCCAGCTGCTTCCCTTGCACAGGGGCTCCGGCCAGAGCAGGGGGCGCGTGTTGGGGGGGGGCGGCTGGGAGGGACAGCCTTCCCCTCAGGGCCTCTGCTCCGCTCAGGAACAGGGGCTCGGCCTCAGGACCTGTGTTCTCTGCTCCGGGCCGTTGCTGTGGTCTTACTTCCCTGAGGAGAAGGAAGCTGCCGCGACTGTGCACAGCGTTCCCGGGGAAAGGAGCACCCCGGGGCGGGGCGGGGGGAGAGAAGCTTGCGGGAGGTCGCTGGGTGCTGGGCACCGGGAAGGCGGTTGCTGAACATCTTGCCGGAGGAGGAGAGCGAGCGGCGTGTGTTTGCAGAGGAGCTGGCGGTGCAGACGGGTTCTGCAGCCGGAGGGAGGGCCGCTCGCCTGGCAGCCATGCTCCGGGCACAGGGGCTGGGACCGCCGCTCCAGGGCGCCCTGTGGTGGGCGGCGGGCAGCCCGGGCCCATCGTCCTGGGTGCCCCACGCAGGGCCCCGCCGGGCCTCACGGGGGAACCCAGCAGCGTGCCCACCTGTGGGGCGGCCGGGCCCCGGAGGGAGCTTCCTCTGGGACCGGAAATATCAGCCGTGCCAGTCCGTGTCTCCCACACACACCGCAGGGGCGAGATTCCCCCGCCTTCCGAGGAGGAAGGGCCGGGCTCACCCCCTGGCTCAGCACCCCGCCCGGCGCCCAGGCCCCGGGGCCAGATCCCTCTGAGCATCGATAAAGGACGTTCTCACGTCAGAGACTTCCCGTCTGCTGTGTCTGCGTCTGGGGAGAGGGGCTTGTGCCGAGACCCTGGCGGCAGGCTGGCTGGGGAGGGGGCAGAGGGGGGCTCAGGACAGGGGCTGCCGCCCCCCCCACGTTGCTCCAGTTTGAAAGGAAACCTCCCCCTCCCCCACCTTCTCCAGCAAGAACACCGCTTCTCCAAGGCTCCGCCCGTGGGGCCGCACCCGCTCCGTGGACCTGCCCGTGCAAACCCGGTCCGGCCAGCACCCGTCCCGGCCGGTGCACGCAGCCCTGTGCCTGGTCACGGGCGGGGTGTGGGTGCCCGACGCTGCTCCTGTGAGTGGAGGGGTGGGGTCTGTGCCCGGGTGGGCGTCCTGCCTCTTGGGGTGCAGCCAGGGCCCTGGGGGACACCTAGTTCCCACTCTCCCCGCAAACCGGTGAGCTCCGGAGCAGGTGGAGGAGGCGGAGTGCGGGAGGGAGGCCGGCGGCCGGGCAGGGGCAGGGGCAGGGGCTGGGGCAGGGGCAGGGGCAGCGGCAGGGGCAGGGGCAGCGGCAGGGGCTGGGGCAGGGGCAGGGGCAGGGGCAGGGGCAGGGGCAGGGGCAGGGCTGGGTGGGGGAGACACTCACGGCGAAGTAGGCGCTGTCCCCGTCGGTCCAGAGCACGGCCAGGTCGGCGTTCTCCATCTCCCCGCGGTCCGACATGCCGAACAGGACGCCGGCCCGCAGCTCGCGCACCAGCAGCTGGAAGTGCACGGTCTCCTGGGCGTAGCTGACGTTCCAGGCCAGCTCCAGGGTGCCCTCGGGGTCCAGGGGGATGCGGTAGGGGAAGGGGCTCTCGGGGGGCACCGAGCCCTGCAGCGCGGCCACCAGGATGACCAGGAACACGGCCACGGCCGTGCCGTACATGGAGGCGGCCTCGCGCGCGCTGGGGCGGGGGAGCTGCATGGCTGGGGCTCGGCCGCCCACCGGGCCCTTTATGTCCCGGCCCTGGGGGGGAGGGGGGCGGGCCGGGCCCGGGCGGCCGCCGTAATCACATTTGTCTGCCGGGAATTGAATTGTCCGGTTGACCCTCCCACCTGCCCGTGCCCGGGGCCAAACGTTTTGCCTCCCTGTCTCTCCTAATTGGCACTGCTGGGGGCATGGACACCGTCAGCGGGAATTGGAGCAGACGGGCGAGGGGGCTGCTGGGGAGGGCTGCTCCCTCCAGCCAGCAGGCCCTCCGCACGCCCTCCCGCCAGGCCCCCCTGGTGCCCCAGCAGCCGTCCTGTCCCCCCTAAGCCGGCGGATGGGCCCCGGCCGCCCATTCATGGACGTGCAGCCTGAGACCCCGGAGTTGTCTCTGAGTGGGCAGTTGTCCCGACCAGCGGGAATCAACGTGGGGGCGAGGAGGCAGCTAGAAGGGAATGATAGACAGGACACGCGAAGAAATGGAGGCAAGACAGGGTTCTGATCAAGCCTCGAATTTTATTGTTGAAGCTGCAATATATATACACAGGCTGTAGGGGGAGTTTGTCGCGGGGACATTCCAAGGCGGGGCAGACTGTGGGAGGGAGGCTCAGGGAGGGGGCGTTGTAGGGATCTGGAGCAGGATGTGTCCTTAAGCGATCAGTTATCTTTAGCTTCTGGCCAAACCGCAGGGGACTGTGAGTTGGAAGAGGAGTTGGAAACTTAACTCCCAAGATGGAGTTGTATTTTCTAAGATGGAGTTGCTTGTATCAACTCTGATGGCTCCCCACAGGCAGTGAGTGACGGGACTGTGCCACAAGGCTGGAGGGCCGGCCACCTTCACCCTGAAAATAAGAGACGTCCCCAGCCGAAACCCGTTTGGCTCAGTGATAGAGCGTCGGTCTGCGGACTGAAAGGTCGCAGGTTCGATTCCGGTCAGGGGCATGTGCGTTGGTTGCGGGCACATCCCCGGTAGGGGGTGTGCAGGAGGCAGCTGATCGATGTTTCTCCCTCATCGACATTTCTGGCTCTCTATCTCTCTCCTTTCTTCTCTGTAAAAAATCAATAAAATATATTTAAAAAGAAAAAAAAAAGAAAAGAAAAAAGAGACGTCCCCAAACAGGCAGCGTTAGACGCTCTCTCGGGCCCGCTGTCCCCTCTGCTCCCGCTCAGGCTCCAGCTGGCGCCGTGGCTGCTGCAGAGGCGGTGGGTGGGCTGGGTGGGGGCAGATGGCGCGGGCACGGCGCTGGGGGGGGGGGGGGCACTTCTGGGCAGCAGTCCTGGCGATGCCTCACGGGGACACATTCGGAAAGGGGTGCGAGTGACAGGCTCGCTCCACATCACAAAGCTCCCCAACCCCTGACACCTTCCTGCAGAGAGTGGATCCAGCCTGAAGGGGAACCCTCCTGGCCAGCCGGCCATTGCCAGTTCTCTACCCTCCTCGGGGCCTTCCCACAGCCCCGAGAGCCTCCAGGGTCAGCCTCCTCGCCCTCGGCTCCCTCCTGTCCTTCTCTGTGCAGAATGGACTCCACGTGTGCTGCCACTTCCAGGAAGTTCTCCATGATTGCCTCCTGCTCTGAACTCAGCCCCCAACCCTCGGACATCGAACTAACTTCCTAACTTCCTTCCTTTTTCCTTCCTCCCTTCCATCTCCCTCCTCCTGTTCCTCCTCTCTCTTTGGAGACACTAGAAACCCAACCCCAGGGGCACACGGAGGTCACTGACGGGCGCCCAGTGCTCAATCCTCGGGGGTTTGAAAGACAGGCTGGAGTAGGTTGCGCCGGGCTCTGGTTTTGCTCTGAACTCTGCTCCTCAGGAAGGACGGACTGTCTTTGTGTGATGATGGAACTGGGAGCAAGTTCCTGGTCCGGGGGGTGGGGGGTGCTGTCTGCCTAAGCTGGGCGGGCCAGGCCAGGGGGAGGCCTGAGACCAGGTCTCCTTCTCCAAAGTCTTTCTAGAACCTGCCAGGCTGTGCCCTAAGCAGGCCTCTGGCATTGGAGGTCACGGTGCGCCTGGAGGCTCGCACCCCGGGGTCAGGGAGCCGCCAGGGAGGGAGAGGCAGGTCTCCGCGGGGGCTGAGGGGCTGGGGGGCTGGGGGGCTCCAGGTGGCTCCGCCCGAGGACGGGAAGATGTGCACCAGCTGCCACCCAGGCTGGTGGGGCCCTGTGGCCCCGTCACGCATCGCCCAGGTGTTGGCTCTGGGTTCGAATCCTCCTGGGTCCCAGCTGGGCATCCTTGGAGAAGCTCTTCCCCACCCCGATCTGGCCCCACCTGGACCGAGAGCTTGTCCCTCTGGCTCCTCAGCCCAGGGGTTCTGGGGAGTGAGTGGTGGGGAGGCCCGGAGCCCGGGCCCGGGATTGGGGTGCGGAGCCTGGGGTGTGGGGTCAGCCCTGACCACCCAGACCTCGGGCAGCCGAGCCCACCTCCCGCCTCTCCTCCTCTCTGGGAGGCCGCGTGGCTCTCCGATTGGACACACGCGTGTTTTTAAAAATATATATTTTTATTAATAACCAGAGAGAATCATGGATCGGCTGCCTCCTGTACACTCCACACTGGGGATGGAGCCTGTAACCTGGACATGGGCCCCAACCGGGAATCACACTGTGACCTCCTGGTTCATAGGTCAACGCTCAGCCGCTGAGTCGCGCCAGCTGGGCACACACGTGTTTCTAACAGGATTCAAAGATGGCCTCCTCCTTAGCTCAGAGCCTTGGAGAAACGGATTCAGCTGGTTTCAGAAGTAACAGTCACGGAGAAGGAGCAATTCCCAGAGGCCGAGGGTGTGGCCCGCCCGCCCTTCACCCCGGCGGCCCGTGCTGTCTGAGCACCCTCAGCCCCGGGGAGATGCTCAGGGGTCAGCACTGAGCCTGTGGGCCGGGGCTCCTGGCTGGCGGGGGTGGGGGGTGCGGGGGCGGACGCGGGAGGAGGGGGCGCTGCACTCGGAGCGGACAAGGTCGGGGAATGCGGGGGACACTGAGGAGAACTGCAGCCCGGCTGCTGGCCCGCCGGCGGCTCGGCCCGTGTGCCCTCCTCTGCAAAGCGGACCGACTGCACACGGAGGGATCTCAGCTGCCCGCCCCGGGCCGCGCGGCTGCTCCTCCGGAGCCCGGGGGGCTTTCTGGCCGGGCCCTCCACACCCCTGCCCGCCGACCCCGCCCTCTCCAGCTCCGCAGCTCTGGGCCAGCTGCCCCGCACAGGTGGGTGGGGTGGGGTGGGCTGGGAGGCACCCGGTGGAATGACCCCGTTCGCCGCTCAGGCCTGGCTTCCCTCCCGGGCGCTCACGGCTGCCCTCATTGGGGCTAATCCAGCGTTTTAACGAGCCCTTTGCTTTCCTGTCTGTCTGGCGCTGCCCTCGCTCACTGTCATGCCTGTCGCCTCTGCCCCGTGAGGCCGGCTCCCCAGGTCCCAGCCCCGGTCACAGCAGGCGGGACTGGAGCCGGTGGTGACCTGAGCCACCCAGCCCAGCGACCACGGGCGGCTGTAGGTGCCCGCTTGGCCCAAGTGCTCTTTTAAAAATATATGTTATTGATTTTTCACAGAGAGGAAGGGAGAGGGAGAGAGAGAAAAACATCTGTGATGAGAGAGAATCATGGATGGGCCGTCTCCTGCACACCCCCACTGGGGATGTGCCCGCAACCAAGGCACATGCCCTTGACTGGAATTGAACCTGGGACCTTTCAATCCGCAGGCCGACGCTCTATCCACTGAGCCAAACCAGTTAGGACTCGAGTCCCCGTCCTCTGCTCTGGAGGTTTGTACCCGGACGTGGAGGCCGGGCCCCGTGGTACCTGTGTGTCTGGCATCTCCAGGGGCATGACGGCCTACTGCACGCCCGCCGGCCGCCCACCTCGGGGTGTGGGTAACTCTCCGTGCCCGTGGCCCATGCTCTTTACTAACGGCTGGTATTTGGGTGGTTGCCCTTTAACTGGAGCGTGTGGGGGCGGGGGACAGGCCCACCCTTGCACACTCGGACCCATGATTCCAGAGCGGAGCTGGGGCGCCAGGGCGGCCGTGCCCTGTGGGAGCGGTGCCCAGGGATCCAGGCCTTCTCAGGGAGAACAGCCGCCGGCTGCTCGCCACCGAGACCACGCCCCCTCCTGGGCCAGGGCCACTGCTCCCGGCGGCCGGGCAGCCTTGTTGTCTGTCGGGCCAGACTCGCCGTGATCGCCGTGGTCCAGGCTGCCCTCCGGCCACAGTCGATGCGTCACATCCAGCACCAAATCCAATAACGCGCGGGCCGGCCATCTGCCTCCGTGCCCCGGGGCCTCTGACATTCATGGGCGGGAGCGGGGCTGCGGCCTGCACACCCTGATCCAATTGTCCCCCTGCTGATCGAGTTACCGAGCGCCTCGCCGGCCGCAGGCGGGGCACGGAGGCCGTGTGTGCACGTAGGCGGCGAGGGGGGGGGGGCGGCGGGGCCAGGGGGCGCAGGGGGGCATCGCTCTGCCAGCAGGTGGGCCGCTGCGGGCAGTGTGCCCCCGCCCAGCCCAGCCCCGCGCCCGGGCAGCGGGTCTGCATCTGAAGTCCCAGCATGGTGGGGTGGGGGCATGAACACAGGTCGCTGTGTGGCCCCTGCTGGGGCTCCAGGCCCATGCCCGCCTGCGGGGGCCGCCTCCCTGTCTGGTTGGTGTTACCGCCTGCCCGGGGCCGAGAGCCTCAGCAGCCCAGCAGACGGGCCTTCCCAGCCCCTGCTGACCGCCTTCCCCACGGGGATCCACAGCGGTCAGGCCGGCCCGGGAGGGGCCAGGCCGCCTGTGCAGTGAGGGCGTGGCCGGGGAGGCCCAGCAGCCCCAGCGAGAGTAGGGCCGTGGCTCCCCTGATTCAGCTGTGCCTCCCCGCTGTGTGGGCTCCGGCCTCGAGCAGCCCCACAGCAGCCTTGGCCCTAGGGCATCCCCAGTGCGGGTGCGGCTGCCCTTGGCCGCTGGTGCTCCGTGCGCAGCCCGTGGGGCCCCGGCCCTGGGGAGGGGCCCGCGGGACGTCCCAGGCCCACTGCACTCTGAGGTGCGTTCAGTGTGGCTTCAGCCACCCGAGAAGGGAAGCATTACCGCCCCCCCGCCCTCCCCCCAATCCTAACCCGCGTCCGCGTCACAGGCAAAACTTCTCTAAGACGACAATTCACAACAGGGTTGCTTTAAAAAAAACCAACACGAGTCTCTTCTGAGGGCCGGAATTCCGCAGGAATCACACAAAGGTGCACAGAAAGGCGGCGAGAGGGAGCGCGTTCTGGAAGGTCTCAGGGCAGACGGCGCAGGAGCAGTGCGGGCCCCAGGTCCAGGCCGCGGAGATCGGTGGGTGGGTGGCAAGGGGCGGTGCTTGGTGCTGCTGCATCGCAATCAGCAACTTAACCATTTCCCCCCCCACCCCCGGCCCCCCGCACCCCAACCCCACCCCGCGCTGGGCGCCGAGAGCCCCGAGCCCCGGAATGAAGCAGAGCCCGGCCACCACCCAGGACCCTGACCGGCAACTGGATGGCAGGCAGGGACCCGCCTGGCCTGGGCGCACGGACCTCCCGCCCGGGGCTGAGGCAGGCGCAGGGGCAGACAGCAGGCGGCCGTCCCCTCGGCCCCGGGCGGGCGGGAGGCCCTGGAGCAGCGGCTTCTCAGCAGCAGAAGCTCCGACACCGGCCTGAGTCAGCGGAGGCTCCAAAATAGCCGGAATCACTATCTTTAGAGAAATCAGAGGCTGTCGCGTGGAGAGGCAGAGGGGCGTTGATGGGGAAGAGCTAATTAGAGAGCGCAGAAATCCAAAGAGACGGTGAGAGCAGAGGCATCCGAGGCGCAGACCGGCCGCCCGCCTCCCGGGGCCCGCCTCCCGGCCTGCCTTCCAGGGCGGCCTGGGGCTGGCACCGCGGGCTGGCACGGCCATCTGACGGACGTCCCGCGTGTGGAGCCTGGGGGCGGGGAGAACACGGCCAAAGGTCCTGCACGCACCATCTTCAGAAACCAAAGCACTCACGTGTGCCCGGGTCGGGGAGCCCAGTGGTTAGAGCGCCAGCCTGCACGGAAGGGTCTCAGGTTTGATTCCAGGGCCCAGGCAGGGGGAGCTCTGCTGGGTCCAGGCCCAGTGTCCGGCCTCAGGCCAGCACTCTTCCATTCCCTCAACAAGCAGCGGCCGTGGGGGCAGAGGACAGGGAGCCAGCTCTGCCCGGTGCGGGGGAGAGGGGGCGTCCATCAGGACAGACAGGCGGGGGGCACAGCGCCCCAGGATCAGGGCCGGGAGAAAAGGAGCAGGCCGGGTGGAGGAGGGCTGGGCGGGAGGCGGGGACGGGGTTCGCTCCCCGGCTTCTCTGGGGGTTAGACACGGGCCCTGCACCCTCCCCCGGGCCTGCGGACTGGGCTTCAGGAGAGCAGAGTCCGGCCGGCCCGCCCTCAGGCCCGGGCACCTGCCCCTCCGAGCTCCATGGCAGGCGTGGCCTCCCCTCTGTACCCACAGTGCCGGCCATGACAGGACGGGTGAAGGGGTGAGGGGAGAGGGGTGCAGGAGTGACTCGTCCCCCGCCTTTGCTGAGCCGGGAAGCCTTTGGGGGGCAGGGAGATCAGGCCCCGTGCTCTGTGCGGGCTTCTGGGAGAAAAGAACCGGATGGATCTGCCAGGGCAGCCGCCTGGTCTCCCTCCCACCCGGCAGGACGCGGAGGAGCTGGGAGCACAGAGGAGCCGAGGGGCTCTCATTGGTCCCAGCCCCCCTCCCCCCAGCGCCACCTCCTCCTCCCCTGCCCCCCCCCAGAGCCACCTCCTCCTCCCCATCCTCCTGGTGGAGCCGGAGAGCGAGCCCCTAAGGCTGCTGCCTCGGCGAGCTGGACGCCGCAGCACTGAAAGGCGGCGGCGGTTTCTGTTCACCCAGGAGAGACCGTCTCTTCACACCGGGGCAGGGAGCACCCCACCCAGTGTGGGCCCACCCTCACGTGCACGCCCGCCCACTCCCCCAACCCACTCCCCGCCCCGGCGCGCTGCTGCCTAATCCTCTCACGTTCTCTCTCTCCCTTTCTCTCTCTTTCTCCCTTTCCCCATCTCTCTCCCTCTCTCTCTCTCCCTCTCTCTCCCTCTCCCTCTCCCTCTCTCTCCCCCACATCACACACACACACACACACACACACACACACACTCTGATGCCTTGTTATCCTGGTCACACCAGGAAGACGCCAGGCCACAATCCCTGGATCTAGGCTGTGAGTGTGCCCTCGGGGCTGACGTCACAAGCTAATCGCATGGCAGGGCTCAGCTCACAATGTATTTCCTTAACGTTCATCTGTTCTTTCTTTATTTTAAACATGTTTTTTATTGACTTCAGAGAGGAAGGGAGAGGGAGAGAGATAGAAACGTCAATGATGAGAGAGAAATATGGATCGGCTGCCTCCTGCAGGCCCCACACTGGGAATCGAGCCCGATGTGCCCTGACCGGGAATCGAACCCTGACCTCCTGGTTCGTAGGTCGGCACTCAACCCCTGAGCCACGCCTGCCGGGCTGATCTGCTCTTTAAAAGGGCCCGGCCGGAGGGGTCCTTTGGGGCTGGGCCCCTTCAGTCCAGGACAGAACCCGCTGGGGAGCAGGAGCGGCCCAGCCAGCAGGCTAATGCCCTAAGAGCCGGAAGGCAGGCCGGTCCCGCGGGCAGACCGGTCCCGCGGGCAGGCATCGTCTGGCCCGGGCCGCGGGGGAGAACCGGAGAGCTGGGCTCGGTGGGCGGAGACCCCCAGGCGGGCGCTGACACAGAGGCCGGAGAATGGGCACCTGTCTGACCGGCCGCCACTGCCCTTCGGAGCCGCGTGGACACGGAGGCTGCTGCGAGCGAGCGGCCGGTGCTGCTTGGCGTGTCTGTGTGAGGCCGCGAGCTCACCCCTCGCGGAGCCTCATTCCCACACCCAGCGGGGGGAGGGGGGGAGCCCCACTCCGCGCTGCCCCTCCCCCCTCGGCCCCAGGAGGCTCGGGCCAGCAGACAAGCCCTGGCTCCCCAAACCCAGGCCGCTCCTCCGGGAGGCACGGGCCTGTGAGTGGCGTGTGGTGCGATGTCCTCATAACCACAGGAAGCTTCCCGTCGCTGCGCATCCCGAGCCCGTGAGGGGGCCGGGCCTGGGGAGAACGGGGCCCCTCCCTGAGGGCGGCCACGGGGGCATCGAGAATTGCATGGACATGAGGTTCTGCCCTTCCCCGTCCCCGTTGGGCTGCACTGCCCACCTCCCCCTCGCCCACCTCCCCCTCCCCTCCGTGCACAAACCAAGCCTGGTACTCGCTCCCGTGTTCCAGCGTCGGCTTGCCAGCCAGCTCGCCATCTGTTGGAGTGAGTTGTGCCCGAGCTGCGCTGTGAGGGGAGGGGCGTGCGAGGGGGACATGGGAGCCGCCGCGCAGACAGAATGGGGCGCACCGGTGGGGAGGCGCCAGGCCGTCCCCTGACCCCCCTGACCTCCCCGCCCTGCCAACGCCCCGGGCCTGAGAGGTCTCCGCTCCCGCCCTTTCTGTGCTGCTCACGAAGCCGGCTCTGGGGGTCCTGTCCAGTCAGACCAGCGACCCCCTTGTGTTTATTTTTGGAAACGGGGTTTTTGCTGACACCAGGCCAGGCTTTGGCCACACGGAGACGTCTGGGTGACCACCGGGCAGCGGCATCCGAATGCAATCTGTTCCGTGCAGCCTCCTCCGGGCTGGCCCTGAGGCCCAGGGTGAGCCGCTCACCCCTCCGGCCCCGTCCCACGGGAGCGGAGGGGGGTCCTTCCTAGTGGCGGGGACACACTCGGTCCTGGGTGCCACGAAATGGGCTCAGGTTGCACCGTCCACGTCCCCGCACAGCACCGCACAGAGCCCAGCGCCTCCGGAGCCTGGGAGCCGAGCGCCCCAGCTGCCCGGCCCCAGGGCGCAAAGCACCAGGCGGGGAGCGCCCGCGGGGAGAACGGGGTGGGGGGGGCTGGGACCTGCTCGCTGGGCGGAGGCACTGCTGTGCCTTCCGGATCCTCGCAGCTCAGCCGTCCCGGGACTAAATGTGACAAAGCCGCGCAGCTGTCTGCGGGGATCTGGACGGAAAGCCTTGGTTTGCAGGGTTCCCGGCGGTGATTGGCTGCTGGCCTGCGTCTCGCCCGGCTCTCGCTCTTCCCCTCTCTCTCCTTATAGGGAGTTTCTGCTCCCTCGCCTTCGCGTCTCCCGGGCCGGGAGGATGCGGAGATCTGGAGGGAGGTGCTAGGCACGCGGGTTTGGGAGTCAGTCCAGCCGCGTCTGGCCGCCGGCCGGCCCTCAGCCGGACGCGGTGCCCTGCACACCGCCCCCCCCCCCCCCCCCGGGCTGCCTCCTCCAGATCTCCACATTCGGGTCGCCGAGGGGCCGGGGTGAGGCGTGGCAGCAGGGCCGTGCCTGGGCCTGGCACACGCGGGGATGTTCACCGGGAGATGGGTGCCTGGTGGAAGCGGACGGCGCAGCTGCTGTGAGTCAGACCAGCCGCCACTGACTCAGCCACCGGCTCGGAAGGATGGAGAGGCCCGGGGCAGGCACGGCTCTGCCCATTCGGCTGGGGAGTGAGGTGCTGCCTGGCCTGTGAGCAGGAAACTCCAGGGCCGAGGGGGCCTGGATCACCCCGTAGATAGTGGCCTCACAAGGGGACCCGGAAGGGCAGGGAGCCAGCCAGAGGCTGGTGTCTGCGTTGGGTTTGTGAGCACGTGCCCTCTGGGCCTGGTGGTGCGGCTCCCAGCTGCCACCCTCCGCCCTCAGCCCGGCTGTGAGGAGGCCGTGGACCCCAGGCAGTCCACAGCTCTGCACCCTTGGCCTGGCCTCAGTATTCCCGGCTTCAGAATGGGCACAGCAGCAGGGGTCCAAGGAGCTTGTCAGAGGGACGGGCGGTGGGGGAGGCGATGAGGGGGCACTCGTGAACACGCTCACCGTGCTGCCCGGTACCTCATGCTGCACATATTCTCACTCAGAGCCTCTTCAACCATTTCTTAAAAACATGGTTTTATTGATTTCAGAGGGAGAGGGAGAGGGAGATAGAAGCATCCATGAAGAGAGAGAATCACGGAACAGCTGCCTCCTGCATGCCCCCACTGGATGGAGCCCGCCACCCAGGCCTGTGCCCTGCCCTGACTGGATCGAACCGAGACCTCCTGGCTCATGGGTCGGCGCTCAACCACTGAGCCACTCGGCCAGGAGAGAGCCTTTTAAGTTCCAGAGCTTTCTCGGTCCAGGTCCCGGTGGCTGCAGCCTCCGGGGTATCTGCAGGACAGGGGTCTCCCACGGAGTCCGGGTCACCCACTCCTGGGGGGGGGGAGGACCTCGCGTTAAAACCCTCTCCCTGGCACCAGCCCACATGCGCTTCCCTGCAACTCCGGGCATTGGTGCCACTCTGGGCTCTGTGGTCCCGGGGCCCAGGTCTGCTTCCCTCCCCGTGGATGTCCGAGTGGTCCCCAGGCAGCATCCCCTGCCGGCCCAGAGCCAACAAGCTCTCCTCCTCTGCCCGCTCTGGGGTTGCTCACCACGCTGTGCCAGGCCCCTGGGCGTGTATGTCACCCTCCGACCACCCCAACGGGCTCTGCTGTGCCCATTGGGCACTCCGGGTGAGGGCCCGGCCCGGGTCGCCCCGTGGCTCAGCAGCCGCAGCTTCAGCCTGGCGCGCAGCGCAGGGAGGCGGCGAGGAGCTGGACGCGGGCGGGGCCCCGGGGAGGGGGGGGTGTCCCCGAAGCCTGGGACCCGCCGGGCGCGGCGTCAGCACCAGGGACAGCTCCGGGCCGCACGGAGCCCCCGACCACGGCGGCGCGCGGGGCAGCGGTGCGCGCTCCCGACCAGCCTGGCGCGCGCCTCTCGCCTCCCGCCTGCGCGCCCCGCGGGGACCGGCTCCGCCGAGCCGCTCGCAGGGAGCCTGCCCGGTCCGAGCCGCGGGCGCAGCAGGGCTGGCAGGGGCTCCCGCTGGGCACGCACCGTCCCCCGCCGCCTCCGGGACCTCCCGGCGCCCCCTCGCCCGTCCGAGCGCCCGCAGCCGCGCCGCCAGCACCGGCCGGGCAGGAGCCGCCGCTCCTCGCCGCTCGCAGCCCGGGCTCCCGGCTGGGACCGAGCCCGGCCGCCCGGTCAGGGGCACCCGAGTCCTCCGGGGGCAGCGCCGTTCCCATGGTGTGAGGTAAGGGCCGGGGGTTCGGAGCAGGGGTGCAGGCGGGCAGCCCGGGTCGGTGCCCACCTCGCCCGGAGAGCTCAGGGCTGCCCGGCCGGCGTCCCAGGTCCCAGCGCGGGCTCTCCCGGTGCCGGCTGTGCAGGAGGCTGGGACAGAGACCAAGGTGGGCAGCGAGGACCTGGGGGCGAGGCCGGGCACCCACTGTGCCAGGGGACCCTGGTCGTTCCCGTCGCCTGGTGCAGGGACGGTGGGAGGGAAAGTTTCCCCGAGAAGCGAGCCCCCTCCTCTCTGCTGCCAGGAGCCGGGACCGCCTGGGGTGCCTTCTCGGAGAGGGAGCCCAGAGGGAGGGCGCCGATGAGGGAGCAGGTGCGGGAAGTTTGGTCACCGGTCCAAGGTCACGCAGCCAGCAAGTGGCAGAGCTGGCAGCACCCTCTGCCCCCCCCCCCCCTCCCGCCCACACATGTCTGAGCTGAGGCTGCGGGCGGGAGCACCAGGCTGCTGTTTGGAACGAGACTCCAGACACCAGAAACCCGGGACACAGGTCCCTCCCCACTCCCCCCCCTCGGTAGCCGTAGTCCAAGGCCAGGGCCCGCATGGACTGCCCGTGTGGACCTGCCCGTGTGCCTGGCTGCATCTCGAGGGGCAGGTTCGCTGACCCTCCCAGAGGGTCGGGGTGTCCCGGGGGTCTCGGACCCAGCAATGATCCCGTGGGTGTCGCTCAGGAGAGCCAGAGGGGCCGCCCCCCACCCCCACCCCCCACTGCCCCCGCCAGGCCAGGCTCGTGGGGTGCCAGGCCCCATGAGAACCTCCAGCCTCCGGAAAGTTGGGACCGGCCGGGGAGCACAGCCGCCCGCCTCCCCGTACCCCCCCCCCCCGGGCACTGAGGGGGAGCCCGGGGACCAGGTGCCCTCCTGATGAGCAGATGTCCTCCGAGGCGGGCGTCTCTGCCCCGCAGGCCGCCCTGAGCTCTGACCGCGCGGTGCCGGGACCGCGGAGAAGCCGTCGCTCCCGGGGCCCAGCAGCTCGGGGTCTGTGCGTCCCGTGTCCGGCCGCGGCCTGCGGGCACCTGGGTGCCGGGGGAGGAAGAGCCAGGTGGTCCCCCGGCCCGGAGGCTGCTGAGTGTCCTCAGGCAGATCGGTGTGGGCACTCCCCTGGGAAATGGCTTCCTGAAGGGTCGGGGGTCTGGGAAGGACCCCAGGATCCAGCCTCCGTGCCCCCGGATGCACGGGGGGGGGGGTGAGCTCGGAGCCGCTGGCCTCCCCGGAGCAGCTGGCTCTGCCTCTCCGCTGGGGAGGGGACGCCGCAGGCCCCAGACACACAGCTGTGCCAGCACAGTCTGGGCACGAACAGGGCTCTGGGGGCCAGGTGGGCACAGCCGTGCAGCCGAGGGGCGCCCCTTTCTCTGCCCCTTCCCGCGTGACCTTCTCCTGGTGCTGGGGTCACTACGGGCCCGCGGGGGGGGAGAGGCTGTGTGTGGGAGGCGGGCAGGGCGTGGTGAAACCGCGGACCGGAGGCCCCGGCCGGCCGGGGGGGTTTGTGGCATTGGGAGCCAGCCCCCCCAAAGGCCTCGGGGTCTCTGTCACGTGGGGCTGCTCCACAGAGCCACGCAGCGGGGTCAGCGGGTTAGCCGGGTCAGCGGGTCAGGGGCCAGGGGGTCAGCGGGTCAGCGGGGTCAGCGGGTCAGGAGGAATGGCTGCCAGGCGGCGGAGCTGAGATTCATCACTCTCGGTGCGTCACCGCGGATCCAGGCTCCGCTCTGGTGCTCTGAGACCCCCGGCCCCGCCGCTGTCTCCCCACAGCCGTCCCGTCTGTGCGCCTGGAAAAGGCAGTTAGGGGGTAAGGGGTTTCCTGGGGCAGCCGCTCGGCCTCCACACGTGCGAAAACAGGGGTGCTTCCGCCTTCCCCACGGGCACAGGGCCGGCCGTGTGGGGTGCCCGGCGTCGGTCCCTGGGGCCGTGGGGCTGCTTCCTCGGGTGACTGTCCCTTTGGAGGTGCTCTGCATCGTCCCCGCGGCCAGGCCCCCCCGCCGAGCACAGTGGCTCCCGGGCTGGGGTGCACCGTCTCCTGTTCAAAGCCCTTCGCTCCCTTCGGGATTGGGTCCCACCCTGACCCGCTCCAGAGGGGGCCTCCTGAGGGGGGGCGCTGCAGGGGGCACCTGGGGGGCTGACCCACTCGCCCTGGGGGAGGGTGGGCTACTCAGCCCCGAACTCAGGCTGAGCCCGGCCTCCCAGCCTGCACGCTGCTTGGGGCGGTGGGACCCTGGGCCTCGGCTCCGGGCTGTGAGATAGACGGTGGCCCTGCTTCTCCGGGGGCCCGGAGGATGGAAGCACGATCTTGGGGAGAGCCCGGGGACCCCAGGAGTGTGTGTGGGGGTCATACCAGGGGAGGCTTGCAGGCTCGTAGGGGTGGGCACCATAGGCAGAGGGGCTGGGGAGGGATGGGCCAATTCTGGCCTCAGAGATCCCCTGGCTGCAGCCTGGAGGAGAGCAGGAGAGGGCAAGGCTGGAGGCAGGGAGGCCGGGAGGAGGCCGCTCAGGTCGGAGGGTCACAGGGGCGCCCGGGGCAGAGGGAGAGATGGGCCGGGGCAACAGAGCAGCCGAGGCAGGGGCGTCGGGGGATGGGAACAGCCGGGACGCTGAACCAGTGTTGTTTCGGTAACACCCAGGCACGGAGCCCGGCGAACGCCCACCCGGCCGGGGCTGGGGCATGGCCGCTGCGGGGGGCCAAGCACAGGGGGCGGGGATGCGCCCCGGAGGAGGTGGGCCTCGAGGGGCACTTCCTGTTCCCGCAGCGACCGGTCAGAAGTCTGATCACACGCTGGCTGATGTGCCTGTGCTCTGGGCACGCGCCCGCCCTCCTGGGGGTCCACAGGAGAGGAGGGGGCCAGTGCCCCACCTCTGTGCTCGGCTTCCCAGCTGGCGGGGGCGGGGGGGCGGGAGGAGTCTGGTCGGCTAGGAGGTCCGCTGGAGGGGGCCAGGCCTGGCACAGGTCTCAGAACCAGCCAGGCTCCGGGCTGCTGGGCCAGGTCCACAGTGCGGCCGAGGCGAGGAGAGCCCAGCAGCCCTCAGGGGGCCCAGAGCCACACCTCTATCCGCGCTGTGTGCTCCTAGCCGGTCACTCAGCCTCTCTGGGCCTCAGGCTCTTCACCGTTAATGACAATAACAGCACCCGCCGTGGGGGTGTCAGCCGGCCGGCTGGCGGCGGAGGGGGCCTCGGATGCTGAGCTGGGGGAACCTCTCTTCCAGGCCAGCCCCGGCTGGGGGGCACTTCCCGGCTTAGCCCCGCGGCCTGGCACTGCCCCAGACAAGCCCGTCCGCCCCCAGCACAGGGCCCCCGGCTCCCCGCCCGCCCCCAGCATGGTACCCCCGGCTCCCCAGCCGCCACCTGCATCTCTGCACTTCCCAGCCATCCGGGCCCGGCATCTGTCTGTGCCAGCGACCCTCTCGGCGGCCCGGCTGGCGCTTGCCTGGGGCCAGGCCCTGGGTCTCCACAGAGGGGTCCTCTGTCTTGTTCTTATTATTGCTGTTGTTGTTGTTGTTATTTGCCGTGTGTAGTTGCACATACAGTGTGTGTGTCGGTTGGCCCCAGGGCTGGCCACTCCGGGGTAGCTGCAGCTGGCAGGACGGCGCCCTGGGAACTGGGGTGTGTGTGTGTGTGTGTGTGTGTGTGTGTGTGTGTGTGTGTGCAGGTTCCCGGGGCTCCCCCCGCCGCCCCCTCGGCCTGACCGGCCCCCCTGAGCCTGGCTTTCCCTGAGAACAGGCCCCACACGGAGCAGAGGCGGCTCCCGCCACGCCAGGCCCTGGGCGCCGGCCCTCCGCTGCTTACACACTCCCCCGCGCGGGCGCGTCCACAGGCGCCCGGGCTCCAGCACCGAGGGCGGCCTCGCCGTGAGAGGGTGAGAACCAGCTGTGTCTCCCGCAGAGCAGGCACCCGGCCCCACGGTGCCACCCCTGGGTGGGCATGGCGCCCGCTCCTCTGCTGTCCCCGGTCCCTTTGTGACGGAGCCTGACTGTCCTCGGTCACCCGCGCTCTCCTCTGCCCCTACCCGCCAGGAGCAGGCACAGACAGACACCCCGCCGCTGCCACGGGCCTCGCGCAGCCTCTGTGGACGCGTCCTTGGGCGCGACCCCTGCAGGGAGGGTGATGGGCAGCAGGAGCGGCCAGGGTGGGGGCGGGCAGAGCTGTCCCCGGGGCCTGGCACACGCTGCGAGGCCGCAGCTCAGGGTTCGGGCACGGTCCCTGGAGGGGGGTGGAGCCGAGCCCGGAGTCGGGTGGGAGTGCCGGTCCGGGCGTGGGCAGGCGGTGTTTCCTCCATCGCTGGGTGCGGACAGCGGGCACCGGCTTTGGCGATCGCCTGTGGCCCCTGAAGATGCCCCGGTTGCCCCCTCTCTGCTCCCGGGAGCGGGGATCTGGCATGGCCTCTTGTCTCTCTTCGCCGTGGAGGCCCAGCCCATGTCGTGACAGAGGCTGGTCTCCCCATGGAGGCCCTCGCTGCCCTGGGGTCCCTCTGCCGGACTGTATAGGCTACTGCCCACTCCGGAGCCCGCGCCCGCTGCCGGCCCGCCTGGCTCTCCAGCGTGCCGGACGGGGGGCAGCCCGCACCCTCTCCCATGGGCTCCCCTTCCTCTGCTGGCGGATGGCGCAAGGCGGGAGCAGGCCGGGCCGCCCTGGGGATGGAGACGCAGCGGGACCCAGCGGCGGGGCGGGGGGCTGCCAGAGAGCATCTTTATGGTTTAAATGTACGGTTATTGATTTCAGAGGCAGGGAGACGGGAGAGAAACATCTGTGATGAGACAGAAGCACGGATCGGCTGCCTCCTGTACGCCCCCCCAGGATCCAGCCTGCAGCCCGGGCCTGAATGAGCCCGGGACCTCTTGGTTCGGGGTCGCTGCTCAGCCGCTGAGCCGGCCGGTGGGGGGAGTGCCTTGGTTCCCAGACGCCTGTCCGGCCTCTCCTTGCCGGTCGGAAAGGTCAATGGGACCGTTTTCCCATTTCTTGGCCCAAGGCGCTGCCGCCTGCATCCCGGGAGCTTCCCGGAGACAAAACAGGCTCATTTGTCCGGTTCACAGGCAGGCGCCGGCCCGGGCCCTGCTCCCCGAGGGGGGACCTGCCCCCAGCCACGGCCGGGGCCCAGCACACCCGGGGGCTGAGGGAGGACCATCCAGAGCGGAGCCACAGCCTCTCCCTCTCTGTCAGGCTCTCCCCCTCCCTCCGAGAGGCAGGGCGGGGGCGGGGAGGGCAGGAGGGGGCAGCGAGCATCACCATCACAGGAGACGCCGTGCTTCTGGCCTCACCTGGGCTCCGAGCTCGGCTCAGCCACTCGCCTCTCCGCTCCCTGCTCTGCGTGTGCTTCCTGACCACTGAGGCCCTCCCCCTGCGGGCATCCCCCCGAAAGACCTCTCAGGCTGTGCCCGCAGGGGGCGTCCTGACGCAGGTCCTCTCCTGGGGAGTCAGCCCGGGGCCCGTGGACGCTGCTCCGGCCCGCCTCACGGACCTCCGTCTGCACGGCTGGGGGGTGCCTGCGGAGGGCACCTGCTGGCTGTGCAGTGCTGAGCCCGGCCTGGCTCACGGGGCACCGGGCGGGTGCTGGGCAGTCTGTGCCATCTGCGGGCGGCCTCTCCTGGGGGACCGCAGTCGCCCCACCCGCCTCCCCTGGACAGACCCCACAGGCAGGTCTCCCCCCACACCCAGACCGCCTCAGGAAGGGCTCCGGGCTCCAGCGTGGCCGTGGCTGTGGCCGTGGCCGTGGCCGGGAGGCGGGGCTGCGGGGCTGCGGGCGGCCGGCGGGTCCTCAGCTGCAGGACGGCTCCGTCGGAGGCGGCTCCTGGCACGGGGCAGGGGGCGGGGAGGACCTGGTGTGGGAAGATGATGGAATCTGCAAGACGGGGCCTCTGACAACACGCCCACCCACGCTTCCTTGGAAGTGGCTGAGCCGTTAAAAAAAGTAAATTGACAGAAAACAAATGTCTCAGGCGGCATCCTCGCTGCCGCCCGGACACCCGGCGCCGCTCAGTGCCCAGTGCCCGGTGCCCGGTGCCATGCTGTGCCAGCGGCAGGAGGGCCTCGCCGAGCAGGGCGTAGGGGCCTGTGTGAGCTCCCCCCCTCCTGCCAGCTGGTCCCGCCAGGCCCTTGGAGCAACCAGCTGTTTGATGCACCATCATCGCTCTTCATCACTGCCAGCAACACACATGCTCACACACACACACATGCACATATGCATGCATGTACACACATAGCTCTGGGGGGAGGGTGGGGCTGCCCCTTTGCCCACGCTGCCGTCTCCAGCTGGGGTGGGACTTCCGGGGCGTCCCCGTGTGAGCTGCAGCCTCAGAGGCCACACAGGAAGGAGGCCTAGGACCTGGCAAGGTGCCCAGCAGCGGTTTTCCGTCACCGCGGTGACCCCGCCCCGTCCTCAGGGCTCACTGTGCACTGGGGGGGGGGGGGGGGGGCCGGGGGCGGGGAGACTTCTGTCTTGTTCCTGTTGGTCCTCACCGAGGCTGTTTTCCATGGATTGCCAGGGAGAGAGGGAGGGAGAGGGGGAGACGGAGAGGAACATCCATGTGAGGAAAACATCCATTGGTTGCCTCCTGCACACGCCCCGACCAAGGGGGCCCAGGCCAGGGAGGAGCCTGCAACCGAGGTACATGCCCTGGGCCAGAATCGAACCCGGGACCTCTGGTCCCCCGGCTGACGCTCTAGCCACCGAGCCCAACAGGCCAGGCCTCTAGGGCGAGGGTCCTGTCTTCCCAGCTCACAGGGCGGCTCACCCCGGGAGCGGCTGCACCCAAAGCCAGTGTGAACGGAGCCATAGACACAGGCGTCATTCCGATCGGCGGGACAGGAGCCCTCGGGCGATGGTGGAGGCAGGGCAGGCCGCGCTCCTGGTACCCGCCCCCCCCAGTCCCGCAGGGAACCCGCTCGACCCAAGCTGCCCAGGCGCCCTAATCCGCCGGCTGAGGGAGCCCACCTCCTCACCCCCGCACACGCAGCTTCCAGCTGTAGCCATGGAAACCCTGTTACCGAGTGAGCAGCTGACACGTGTGTATTTTTGGCGTGTTGTTTTTTAAAACGGTGCACGACTCCTCTCCGCTCCCGCACCCGCGGGGATAATAGGGGAGGCAGCAGCCAGGCCGTCACGCACACCCTGCCGGTCACCCCCTCCCTGCGCCCACTCTCCAGGCTGGGGTGCCCAGGAGGAGAGCCCCTGAAGGGCCGCTGCCCCTCAACCTGGGCCTCCCCCTCCTCCTCCCCCTTCCCCCTCCCCCACTCGGGCCCTCGGAGTGTCCTGTGTCCATGCTTTCTGTGGTTAAGGTTTTCTTCTCGTTACTTTAAACAGCGTGATTATCATGTTCCCTGGTGTTTTCTTCATTCTCTGTGGTGTTGGGTTTTTTTTTTTTTTAATGTATTTTTATGGATTTCAGAGAGGAAAGGAGAGGGGGAGAGAGAGATAGAAACATCAATGAGAGAATCACTGATCGGCTGCCTCCTGCATGCCTCCCACTGGGGACCGAGCCCGCAACCTGGGCCTGTGCCCTGACCGGGAACCGAACCTGGGGCCTTTCAGTCCGCAGGCAGACACTCTACCCACTGAGCCACACCGGCCAGGGCCGCAGTGTTTGCTGTTCATCGAGTTTGGGATCTGTGGGCCTAGAGCTTCCGTCCGGTGTGGGGTACGTCAGCCAGGGCTTCCTCCAGGTGTTCTCTGCATCCCCCTCCCCTGAGGTCCCTGTTCGCCGCCCCTCCCCACCCTCCCCTCTACTCGTCTGTGACTCTCTCTCTCTCTCTCTCTGTCACTTCAAGCGGCTTCCGTGGCTGTCTCTGTTCCTCATCTTCCCCTCTGCAGTATCGAGTGTGACGTTCACTCTCCCCCGTGTATTCCATCTGAGACACAGCAGCTTTCTTTTTTCTTTGCTCAGAAATCTGCTTTTGTTCTTTTTCCGTCCTCCGTGTTTCTCCGTAGGGGCCCCGGTTTTCCTCTCGTGCTTTCAACAGGTGGAGCAGGTGAGCGGCAGGTGTGGCGATTTGAATGTCCTCGGGCGCCTCAGCCCGGTGCCGGGGCTGGGGTGGGCTCGCTCTCGCTCGGGACAGCAGGTGTCCGAGGGGCCAGGGCCAGCCCTGCGGTGGCTGCGGGTCCCGGACCCTCCGCGCCGCTCTCTGCCGCTGTGGCCGAATGCCCGTCGGGTTTCCGTGAGGTGTGAGCCGCGGTGACGGGCACGGGCCTGGCATTGCCCCCGGGGGCACCCCTCTCAGCACCTCAGTTTCCTGTCTTTGCACGAGGTGCCGAGCCCCGTGAGGGCGGCGGGGAGTGTGCCCGCAGCGGAAAGCTCTTCACCCGCCTCTGCCATGGACCCGGTGCAGGGAGAGGAGAGGCCGCCCTCCAGCCGCTGAGCCCGCCGCCCCTGCCCAGGAACATGGGACGGGCGGTGCAGGAGGCGGCCCACGGGCAGGACCCTCCCCCCTCCCCACGGCCAGGGGTTCAGGGCAGGTTTGCCCAGTGAGTCCACCCCAGTCCATCTGCCCGTGCTGGTCCCTCGGGTTCTGGCGCCATACTGCCCCCTGGCGGCAGGAGGAGGGCAGGAACATGGCAGACCAGGTCCTGCCTTCATGGGGCTTGTGGTGGTGGTGGTGGGGGGGGGGCGGGAGGCAGGGCAGCCGGTCCCTCTGGCGCCCAGGCAGCTGGAGCAGGGAGAGGGCATCAGCTTTGGGGGGCCCTCCACGCTCGCCCTGCTCCCCCTCTGACCGTGTGGCCCCAGGAGCGGCTCTCGGTGGAGCTGGCAGGGACGCCTCCTCTGGTCTCGGTTCGCTCCGAGAATGTGGGGTGTGTGTGAGCCTCCCACGGGCGGGGTGTGGGCGCGTCTCAGCAGGTGGCAGTCATCCTGCCCGCGGGGTCCGGGCTGGCGGGGCCCCGGCTGTGTCCGCTGCCGTCCTTCCTTGCCCTGACAGACCCTGCCCCAGCCCCAGCCCAGCCCCAGCCCCAGCCCCAATCCCACCCCCAGCCCCAGTCCCAGCCCCAGCCCCAGCCCCAATCCCACCCCCACCCCCAGCCCCAGTCCCAGCCCCAGCCCCAGCCCCCTCCCTCTGCCCACCCCCAGCCCCAGCCCAGCCCCAGCCCCAGCACCCTCCCTCTGCCCACCCCCAGCCCCAGCCCAGCCCCAGCCCCAGCACCCTCCCTCTGCCCCAGCCCAGCCCCAGCCCCAGCCCAGCCCCAGCCCAGCCCCAGCTCAGCCCCAATCCCAGCCCCAACCCCACCCCCAGCCCCAGCCCCAGTCCCAGCCCCAGCCCCAATCCCACCCCCACCCCCAGCCCCAGTCCCAGCCCCAGCCCCAGCCCCAGCCCCAATCGCACCCCCACCCCCAGCCCCAGTCCCAGCCCCAATCCCACCCCACCCCCAGCCCCAGCCCAGCCCAGCCCCAGCCCCACCCCCAGCCCTGCCCCTGCCCCAGCCCCAGCCCCTGCCCCTGCCCCAGCCCCAGCCCCCTCCCCCAGCCCCAGCCCCCTCCCAAGCCCCAGCTGGGCTCTGGATAACATCGCCAGCCCAGCCGCAAGCCGCCCCCCCCCTCCCCTGCTGGTGATTACCCTGCGCGGACCCCGAGCTGCGGAGCGTGAAATGAGGAACAAATGTGGGGCCGGTCTAGACAGGAACTCGCGGCCTAGACAGGAGCTCGGCTTCAGGTAGTGGGCTCAGCACCAGACGGTGTGCCCGAGGGGGACGAGCCCCAGGAGACCGGGGGCAGCAGGCCTGGCCTGGCATTGGCGTGGCAGCCGGCGCCCAGCCTCGGTCCCGGCCCGGGATGCTCCTTGTTAGAACATGGATTTCAGGGTCCCGCTGGGGTCCCAGGCCTGAGCTCGTGTGACTTCCCAGGCCCCCCACGTCTGGGCCGGCGGGGTCGGAGGTCACTGAGCGGGGCGTGGGGAGGGTGGGCTGGGGATGGGGGCTCCCTCCCGAGGCCTGCCAGGCAGGGAGGGGTGGCCGAGCTCTGGGAGCAGAACAAGCAAGAGTGTCTGGAAGAGCACGCAGGACCCGGTCCAGATGGCGGCCGGCAGGTCTGCCCGGGCAGGGGAGGGGCGGAGGGGGCAGGTGGAGGGCGGGCGTCTGGCTGGCTGCCAGGTGCTTCCTGCCCCCACACCCAGCACCACTCCGGGGTCCCCTGCACAGCAGACAGCTGGAGCTCCCCGTGTCCCCTCTCCACCCCCACCCCACCAGGAGACACAGGCTATCAGAGGGGCCTTAGCTTAGGGCCCGTCTCACCTCCCTTAGAAATGCCGGAGGGACAGGGAGCAGAGCCACTTAGGAAGCTGTAAGACCCGTTATGGTCCCCGGGGCCACGTTAGCAGTTCAGCGAGACACCAGCCACATCGTCTGGGCCGTCAGCGTGGCCGGCACCTCCAGCAGGCTGTCGCCCGGCCTGCACACATCTCTCTGCCTCCCGGCCTTTGCCCTCGGGCTGGCTCAGTTGCCGCCACCTCCAGGAAGCCCCCCCGGCTCTCCCAGAGCAGTGCCAGCCCCTCCAGCTCTGAGTCTCAAAGCCTATGGTTGGCCGAAGCTGGTTTGGCTCAGTGGTAGAGCGTCGGTCTGCGGACTGAAAGGTCCCGGGTTCAATTCCGGTCAGGGGCATGTACGTTGGCTGCGGGCACATCCCCGGTGGGGGGTGTGCAGGAGGAGGCTGCTCGATGTTTCTCTCTCATCGACGTTTCTGGCTCTCTATCTCTCTCCCTTCCTCTCGGTGAAAAATCAATAAAATATATATTTTTAAATAAATAAATAAATAAAAGCCCATGGTTGGTCCCCGGGACGCAGTGTCACTGGCTCAGCCTGGCTACCCTCCACCTCCCGGCACGCACCCCGTGTTGGCAGCAGCGTTTACATTCGTGATCCTCAAACCGGGTCACGGCTCCCGGCCATGCAGACCCCTCGTGGGCGGGCTGGTAGAAGCTGCCAGACTGGATCCTTCAGGTCCTGGGCCGTGGGAATGGGCGGTCTCCTCCCCGCAGTGCCCGGGTACAGATAAGGAAACTGAGGCCCAGGGAGAGGCCTCAGACCCGGGCGTCCCCCGCCTCGGGGTCCAGCTGGGCAGAGCCCCCGGGGCACAGAAAGGGGGTTTCAAAGGCCCGGCGAGGGCAGCCGGGGGGGGGAGACGGGCAAAGGGCCGCTGGGCACTGTTTTTCCGCTGACCCGCTGTATGAAGTCACCAATGAACCACCCTCCCGCCCCTGCCCTACCTCCGCTTCTCCCTGCCCCCGCTCAGGGCTGCGAGGCACGGCTCCTCCCGGCACTGGCCCCTGGACATCCTGTGATGGGTGCCCAATCAGTCCAGGAGGTCTTCCTGGAGGAGGGGGCACGCTCTGGGCCCTAATGTCAGGGTCGGCCCTGGCAAGGCGGGGGAAGGGCGTCCTGGAGGCGGGACAGCAGGACAGCGGGGTGGAGGGCGGCTGGGGCCTCAGGAGGGCACGCTGCTCTCGGCCGCCTGGAGCTGACTGTGGGCTGACATCAGGCCCGGGATTGCATCTCCTGGCCGGGCCCGGGCCTGGGCCGGGCTGGCTCCGCGGGCGTTGCTGCCCTGGGCGTGCACGGGTCTGCGGAGCGAGGCTGAGGCGCTCCAGCTGGACAGGCCGCTGCCGGAGCCGCGGGCAGCTGCTGACAGCGCCGGGCACCCGGCCGAGCCTGCACCTCCCCGCCCGGCCACCAGGCTGCCACGCTGACCCATCCCAGAGCGGGCAGCGGCCCCACCTCAGACGCTCCCAGTGCCCGTGGGGACCTGGGGTGGGGTCAGCCCGGAGGGGCACAGATAGTAAGGGCGGTGAGCTGAGCTCACTGCCGCCGTCTGGAGGAGTCCTGGACCGTGTCCCCGTGCTCCTGGCGAGGCGGGAACTGAGGCGCAGAGACCCCGGACCCACAGCGGAGCCGGGCTGGTGCTTGGGTCCTGCCAGGGCGTCGGGGGAGGCGTGCACCCCGGCACAGCCTCAGATCCCTGTGTGACCCCCGTTTCTGTCGAGCCCAGTGAGTCCTCTGGTCGGCGAAGTGATCTTTTCGGGGGTAAACAGCAGAAACACAGTCCCGGGGGCGCTCTGCGGACCTGGGGCAGGAATCAGAACCCCAGGAGTCGGGACTGCAGGCAGCCTGGCTTTCTCGAGGTCCCTGTGTCCTTCCTCTCCCCTCCTGGCCCAGCACCTCGGCCCCCACCCCGGTGGCAGCAGCCGGAGCACCCATGTCCGCACCCGCAGATGGCCAGCAGGGACTGGTGTCCAGGTCGCGCTGTCACCGCCGAGCCTGGGTGCACGCCCACCCCGCCCTCGGGGAGTGTGGCCAGATGGGCGGCAGCCAGGTGCATGGCTCGGGGGCAGGACATGGAGGGGTGCTGGGCTGGCACCCCAGACCCCTCGGCTGCACCCCTACAAAGGTGGCGTGGGCTGCGGTGTGACGCGCAGCAGAGGCGTGGTCAGCAGGGGGAGCATGTGCTGCCCAGGGGGGTGGGGACCGCAGATCCGGCCTTGACCCTGACCCTGCAGCTTCCTGGTCCCTCTCCGGCCTCAGGTGGCTCGTCCTCCACACGGGGGCCCACACCCCGGGCGCTGGAGTGAAGCCTCGGGAGGGGGACCTGCCTGACGGGAGGGTGCGCTCGGGGCCTGGCGGGCCTGGGTTCCCGTGGCAGGCAGCAGCACACGTGGCTCTCAGCCGGGAAGGGGCCGTTGGCGGGAGTGAGGCCGCCCTGACGGGGCCTGGGTTTGGCCAGTCCCTGGGAGTGGCCCTGCCTCCTCTGAGCCTCCATCTCCTCCCTGCCAAGTCGGGGCCCCATGTCTGTTCTGTCCCCACAGCTGCCCGAGGACTAGGGAGGGTGCTGGGGCCGTTCTGCTGTGTGCTCTCCCGCCAGGGTCAGGCCGAGGTGTGCGTGGCGCCCTGTGCCCCACAGACCAGAGGGCTCTGCCCGGCGCTGCTCTGTCTGCCTCCCCTCAGGGCAGAGCAGGGGCTGCGTCTGGACAGCCGGCCTGCCCCCCCCCCCCCCAGCGTCCCCCTCCAGCCGCCTCCTCGCACCCCCGCTCCCCGGACCGGCCGCTCAGGCTGCAGCCTTGGCGGGCCGGCGGGCCAGCTGGCCTCAGCCGCCCCAGGGGCCGCGGCAGGTCTGCTGGCAGGGCGCCCGGGAATGCGGGGGTCCCGGCTCCCGCGGTCCGTCTGTGTGGCCGGCGCGGTGCTCAGGCTGTCTGGTCGGCCCGTCTGTCTGCGTGCGGAGCTGTCTGTGAGTCTGGCGCCTTGTCTAATCACTGAGGGGCTGTCTAGGCCTGCCTGCCTGCCTGCCGGCGGTCTGGTCCCTCACCCAGCTTTGCCCCCGATGCACAGCAGTGCCTGGCACCCCCCCACCCCTTTCCATCTGTGTCCCCCTCCATCTGCACGCAGGGGCCCTGGTGTCCTGCCGGCCGGGCTCCCTCCCAGGCCACCTGACCCTGGCAGATGGGTCTGCAGGAACCGCTGCCCCTCACCCCGACCTCCCACACACCTTCCCTGCACCCCCCGCCCAGCTCGGGGGCTCAGCCCCTCCCTCCCTCCCGCCCGCCGCCCAGACAGGACTCTGAACGCAGGCCCGTCTGTCAGGGCTCCTCACACATTCCCGGGAGAGGGAAAGCGGGCCTGGTTCCAGCCGGTCCTTGGCAGGTCTCCCCAAACCTCACGGCGTGCGCCTGCAGCTCTTCCCTGCACATCCTGTGATCACCGGAGCGGGGGACACAGGGCCGCCCGCTGGGGGGCCTGGCCAGGGGACCCCCGGGGAGACCCCAGTGTCCAGGGAAAGAGGACAGACCAGCAGGTGAGGGGGGCCGTGCGGAGGGTGTGTGTGGAAAGCTGCTTTTGCCTAAAAGGGGGAAGGAAATGTGTATTTTCCAAGGACACGACTATTGATTCCAGAGAGAGAGAGAGAGAAACTTCCAGAAGAGAGAATCATCGCTCGGCTGCCTCCTGCACGGCCCCACTGGGGTGGAGCCTGCCACCCAGGCCTGCTCTGCAACCGGGAATGGAACCCTGACCTCCTGGTTCATAGGTCTGTGCTCAACCCCTGAGCCCCGCCGGCCAGCCATTTTCCTGTATTTCTAGAAAGAAGCAGTGAAGGGCCAACCCAGGATCCAGTGAAACCGTCCTCGGGGCCGAGCCGGGGCCGGGAGGGGGCGGGGGCAGGTTTGGGAGCGAGACCCACCGGGAGCCGCTGGCCGTGCTCCTGGCTCTGGAATCAGATGTTTCTACAACGGAAAATAGAAAGGGAACTGGGCTGAGAAGAAGAGCACTCTGGGGAGAGACAGGGAGGAGGCACCGTGTGGTGGGAGCACCCTCGTGAGGACTATTCCAGTGACTGGGACAACGCTCACCCCCTCCCTAAGAGGCAAGCACAGCAGCCTCCAAAGGCAAGCAAATACCCAGCTACACTCAGCGATCTGTTCGCACGCAGCTGGTCTGATTACTCTTCGCCAGGCCCAGGGCGCAGAATTCATGCCCGGGAGGAGGGTCCTGCAGCCCAGCCTGCACCCTCTCCAATCCGGGTCCCCTCGGGGGATGTCCCACTGCCTGCGGGATCAGGTCTAAACCAGCAGCAGTCGGACATCCCTCTCACAATCCTGGACTGCTGCCTCCTAATTGCTCACCTGCCTGCCTGGCTGGTCACCCCTAAATGCCCCCCTGCTGGCCTGGTCACCCCACTCAGCCTGCTCGGTTGTCCCGTACAGCTGCTTTGGTTGTGACGGTCTCTCAGGCTTTTATATAGATGATGTAACGGGAAACGGCAAATACACAAGGAAAGAGGACTGTTGCTGAGTCACGGGGACATCCGCGTTAACAGGTGGAAGCCCTGCTCGCTCCCGCGTTAAGTGGAAACACCAGTATGATCTGTCCCATTTCTCTCTTCCTAAGAAACAGTTTTAAGAAATATTCCCGCCCTGGCCGGTGTGGCTCAGTGGGCAGAGTGTTGGCCTGCACACCTAAGGGTCTCGGGTTCGATTCCCGGTCAAGGGCAGGTGCCTGGGTTGCAAGCTCCATCCCCAGTGACTGGGCCCCATTCAGGAGGCAACGAATGAGCTACCAAAAAAAAAAAAATTCTTGTTAAAACATGGGCTTAAAATACTTTCTAAGTGTAAACCTAACGATTGAAAAGGAACCCCTCCGGCAGGTGTGGGGACCCTCCCAGGTGTGGGGACCCTCTCAGGTGTGGGGACCCTCCCAGGTGTGGGCCCCGGGGCTGGCGCGGGCGGCGGGCCCGGCCCCCTGCCGGCGTGCACGCCCGGGCGGCGGACCCCTTCCCTGAGGGAGCGCTGTGCCGCAGGCGGTGGATGGAGAGGGGCGCGGATGACAGCCGGCACCGTGGTCATCACCGGGGGCATCTTGGCGACTGTGATTCTGCTGTGCATCATCGCCGTGCTGTGCTACTGCCGGCTGCAGGTACGAGGGGGCGGGGGAGCCCGAGGGCGCCCTGTGGGGGGGGCCCCCCCCCCACAGATGCCGGGCTCAGGAAGGGGGAAGAGTCAGGTCTCGAGCAAAGTGCAAAGCAGACAGCCTGCCCCGCCTCTGCCTGGGGGCTCGGTGCCCGGGCTGCCCAGGACTTCCCACACACAGCACCAGCCCTCTCCCCCTTCCCACCCACCCTCCGGGCAGAGGGGAGGCAGGGGTGCAGGAGAGTGCATCTTTCTCAGGGAGGAGGGGAAGCCAGGTGTGGGCCAGGGCGGCACATGAGCCAGGCTGAGGCCAGCCCCCTGTGCCTCAGTTTCCCCACCTGCACCATGCACTGCCTCCGGGAGGGGATGGGGGAATGGTGTGCCGAACAGAGCGAACCCTCAGTGCAGCGCTCAGCAGAGCCCCGGCCAGTGGGAGCTCCCTGAGAGGGGCGGCGGCCGCACTCACACCCTCTGCGCCCGCAGTACTACTGCTGCAAGAAGGGGGGCTCTGAGGAGGACGAGGAGGAGCCCGACTTCGACCCGCACCCGGGCCTGCCGCCGCTGCACTCCAACCGCCACCTGGTGCTCACCAACGGGCCCGGCGCCTTCGGGCCCCCGTCCCTGCAGGCCCGCGCCCTCCGCCGCGGCTGCTCCCACTGCGAGCTGCCCGCCTTCCTGCTGCAGGAGCCCGAGGACCAGGGCGTGCGCAACGGCGGCGAGCGCGTGGCCTACCGGGCCATCAGCCAGGAGGACGTGGAGGGGCCCGCCGCCTTCGGGGGCCTGCAGCCACTCAACCCCAACCGCCTCTCCGCCATGCGGGAGGCCTTCGCCCGGAGCCGCAGCATCAGCACCGACGTCTGAGCGCCTCTGTCCCTTCCCCCCCCCCTCACCGCCCCCCCTCCCAGCCCCAGCCATGGAGGGGTCCCCATGGCCCTCCCGCCCGGCCCCGGGCCCGGCCCAGCCTTCCCCGCATCCCTGCCAGCACGGGGCCCCGCCCCCAGGGGCCTCTGGGGCTCAGAGCAGGGACAGGCAGGGCCCAGGGGCGAGGCCGGGGCTGGAAGGGGGGCGGGCGTGATGCCAGGTGAGCCTCAACCTCAGGTGTCATGGGTCATGGCCTCCGGTCAGCCCAGCCGCCCGGCCGTCTCCTGGCGGCCCTGCCACTCCCCCCTCGGCCTCCGTCTCCCTGCCTCGTTCGGGAGGGGCGGCCGCCAGCCTTCCTTCCAGATTCTGGACCAGCTCTCCTCGCCCTCCGACCAGATGGGGTGGGCGCGCTCCCCTCCCCCTCGCCCCTGGCTCCCAGGGCCAGGCGGCCGACACCAGCTCAGCGGCCTCTCCGCAGACCCCTCACAGGGCAGTCTCAGGGCCGGCCGGCCTCAGGGATGCAGTCCCAACTGGCTTTTTAAACAAATAATATATTTTTACTGATTTCAGAGAGGAAAGGAGAGGGGGAGGGAGAGAGAAACATCCATGATGAGGGAGAATCACAGATCGGCTGCCTCCTGCACGCTCCACCCTGGGGATCTAGCACGAAACCCAGCCTGTGCCCTGACCAGGAATCGAACCCTGACCTCCTGGGTCATAGGTCGACACTCAGCCACTGAGCCTGCTGTCCGGGCACCAACCGGCTTTTTGATGGAAGTGAGAGAAGAGGCTCTGTCCGGCCCACCTGCTTCGGAGTGTCCTCTCTCCAGCACAGCCCACTCCTCACACCCGACGAGGCGGGTGGACAGAGCAGTGAGACCCACTGACGCCCCGTGAGACCCGAGACAGGGCCCCCCGCCCCCCACCCCCACCCCCCGCCTCCGGAGCCCTTCCAGCCGCAGTCCCGGGGGACAGACCGCTCCTCCCACCCTATTTCTCCGGAGGCTCTGGGAGCGAGGCCGGCCCAGCCCCCCAGCCCGGAGCCCCCGCAGCCCCCCTCCCCGGCTGGGGAAGCGGTGCCCAGGGCACCTGGGGACACATCTCCATCCCGGGGCGCCCGCCAGGGGGACGCAGCCCCTCACCCAGCACAGGCAGCGTCTCCCCTCCCAGCGTGCCTCCCTGCCCCCCAGGGCTCTCTGCCCCTGGAACCCCAGAGTGGGGTGGCCCCATCTACCCACAAGGATGGACCGAGACCCCTCTGGCCTTCCTACAAGACCAGCCTCTGCGGGCAGTGACCGTCCTGAGCCGCAGTCCGAGCAGCTGGTACTCGGAGTGCTGCGCTGAGACAGCCGGAACGGGCGGGCGCAGAGTTATGAAGACTGGCTTTTTTTTTAAATACATTTTTTATTGATTTCAGAGAGGGAGAGGGAGAGGGAGAGAAACATCCATGATGAGAGAGAATCGTGGATCAGCTGCCTCCTGCACGCCCCCCACTGGGGATGGAGCCGGCAACCCCGACTTGTGCCTGACCGGGAATCGAACCATGACCTCCTGGTTCATAGGCCAATGCTCAACCACTGAGCCACACAGGCCAGGCCAGGCTACTTTTAGCATTCTTGATTTTCCCCTCTTCCTTTCTCCTCCTGCCTCAGTTCAGACATCCAGACTCCCCAGAGCCCCCCCCCACACCCCCTTTGTGGACCCCACACCATTTCCGATGCATTAGTGTGGGGTAGGGGTAGGGGGCGGGGCCGGGAGGGGCGCTTCCTGTGGCTTCCTGTCCCGTGTTCCTCTGTCCTTCGTGCTGTCTGCCCTCTGCGTGGTCTCAGAAGTTTGGAACGAGAGAAGCACCAGCCGTGTGCGCCCTCAGCACTCCCAGCAGAGCAGAAGCCAATAAACCAACTTCCGCACCGCACACCGCCGCCTCCGAGCCCCCTGGGAGCTTCTGCGGGAGGGCACAGCGGGGGCCAGGCAAGCCGGCCTCTCCGTCCAGCCCAGGGCAGGCTCTCCCAGCGGGGCGGCTGCTAAAGCCACGTCCGTCCGGGTCCCCGGGGGCTGTGTCCATCTGAAGGACGGACCAGGGACCCAAACGCTGAGCTCCGGGCGCCATGGCGGTGACGGCGGGTCCCCGGGGCCGTGTCAGCACTGCCCGGGAGGCAGCGGCTGCACAGACTGCGCTGGCCTTTAGGACAGGGACAGGGGCGCTGGCAAAGCCCCGGCACAGCCTGGCACACAGCAGAACACAGCAAGTGCTGGCCGGAAGGAGGACACAGGAGAGGGGAGATGGGGAGGAGGGGGAGGGGTCAGGGGTCAGGGACAGGACACGGGGTCACACAGACTCACCTCCCCTGGAAACAAGCCAGGGACCCTGAGCAAGCCCACCCCAAGGGCTTCACTGTCACCCCATCACACCCCCAACCCTGGTGTGGCCCCTGCTCGGGAGAAGCAGCCACTTGCCGTCCTGCCGCCTGTCTGCCCCCAGAGGAGCCACGGCTGTCCCACGGCAGAGGCACCGGTGCCCGCCCCGGCTGCAGCACCCCCGTCTCCCCCGAGGCCTCTGCCAGTGGCTCCTCTGCACCTCCCCCTCCTCAGGGAGAGCCCCTCCTGCTGTGGGGCCAGCCTCCACGCCACCTCCTCCGGGGAGCCCTCCTGGGTCCCTTCACCCCCAGTCCATGAGAGTAAGGAACCCTCTTGTGAGGTCCAGACACAATGCTCCGTGTGGCCCGCCCGCCTGCCTCACCCCCCTGCCCCGCCCAGCGCACCCCGACACGGGCACTTTTCTCCGAGGCTCAGACTGTGGGGTTCACACCAGCACCTGCACCGCCAAGTCCTGCAAGGGCCCTCCTAGTGCCCTGGTCCTCTCAGATCTTCATGTTTCACTTGGAGCCTCCGGGCCCCCAGGTCTCCCAGCCCCAGGTCCCCACCACCAACAGCCTCCAGAACGGGACTCATTTATGACTCCCATGGAGTCCTGGTGCCCCGACACTCCTGCCTGCGGGCCCCCCACCCTGCCACCTGCCGCCCCTTGGGGGCCGCTGCGCCCGGCAGCCCAGCCCCGTCCCTGGTCCCGCGGCCTCGGCAAACCTTCCTCCGGGGGGCGCTGCGCGGCCGGCCTGACTCAGCCACGGCGAGCCCCGTGCCACCATAAATAGACACTTTATTAACGTGCGGTGCTGGCGGAGGACGGACAGGGGTGCTGGGAGGTGCTCTTCCCGGCTAAAGTGCGGTGGCCCCCGAGCCAGCGTGGCGTGGGGAGGCAGCGGGTGTGAGGATGGCCATGAGGCTCCTGTGGAGGAGTCACCATGCAGGCCCGGGCCCCAGGCGGCCCCTCCTCTGCCCACCCGCCCTTGCCGCCGCCCCAGGCGGCAGGACCCGCCCAGGGCTGAGCAGCCTGGAGGGGCAGGAGGGCCGGTCCCCTCCACCTCTGGGCTCTGGGCCCCGGGCGGCAGGGTGCTGGGCGAGGTGCTCGGGCCCTAAGAGTGACGGCCCACGCAGGGCCTGTCCGGGAGGCCCGGGGTGCGGCTCCCCTCCCGGAGAGTGAGGCTCAGTTTCACATCTTCGCGGCCAGGGGCCCGCAGGGGGTGCCCGGGCCCGGGGGCTGGTCTCAGGCCGGGTGCCCACAGGGAGTGTCCTGGGGGCCGGTCTCAGGCGGTGGCTCAGCCGGGGCCGGGGGGCCGGTCTCAGGCGGTGGCTCAGCCGGGGCCAGGGGGCTGGTCTCAGGCGGCGGCTCGGCCGGGGCCGGGTGGCCGGCAGGAGCGGCAGCATGCCTTGCTGTAGTACCAGTGGCCACACAGGTTCACCTTGATGGCCAGCGCGCAGTTGGTGCCCGGCTGGTCCTGGCAGCTGTCATCTGGAGAGAGGGGCGCGGGGGGCATGGGCATCAGGATGGGACCATCCCTCCGCCAGCCCCCCCGCCCTCAGCTGAGGGAAGGGTATGCCCAGGGCGCCCTGGGGGACGGGGCACCTGTGGACAGTGGTCCTTCTGTGCCCATTGCAGAGTCAGGGGCACTGGGCCTCCCGGCCCACAGCGGGCACCCGGGCTCATTTCTCTGCCACCCAATGCTGCCCCCGGCCCAGGACCGACATGGGTCCCCATGAGCGGTTTGACCTGAGCAGGGCCAGGGCTCACGGACCTCACCCCCAAAGTGCCCCTGGGAGGCCCACAGCGCCCCGTCAGAGCCCAGCTTGTCCACCTCCCCTATGCCCGAGCCAGAGACACAGTCAGCCCCTCGCCCTGCCTCCCGCGTGCCCAGCTCTGAGGCCCTGCCCCCCCCTGCTGCTCCCCCTGCCCCCGCCACCGAGCCCAGACTCTGCCCCAGGAACAGGTCGCGGTGGCTCCCAGACCCTGGACACCAGCCAGGCCTCACTGGCCACCCCTCCTGCCCGCCCTGCCCGCCTGCCAGGCTCAGCCGTCCTGGGGGGACCTCGCGCCCTACCTGGTGCCCCGGGCGACAGCCCAGGCCCTGGCTCTTACCACGCCTCCCGGGAAGCCACGCCCCTCACCTGGGGGCTCCGTGGGGCAGGGCTGCAGGTCACAGGCCAGCCTGCCCACTGGCTTCACCAGTGGGTCACAGCCGCGGACGAGGTCGGTCCCCTGGTAGCACTTCACGTCCCGCATCCGCACGCCCGCCCCGCAGGTCTTGGTGCACTGGGGGGAGAGGCGGGAGAGGGTGGGGCCGCCGTCGCCATGGGCTGCCGAGTCCCAGCTCACGCGGGCACACACAGCTCGGGTGACGGGGGCGGGGGGGGGGGACGGATGGACACTGGCTGGCGGTCAGGAGGCTGGTCCTCAGCCCCACCAGGCGCGGCCTCAGTTTCCCGCCCGCACAGGAGGGGGTGAGCCTCTGCTCTCCACGTCCCCCCAGGCTCTCCGGGCCCCTCAATGCCCAGGACGCGGGGCCGGGCCCCGGAGCACCGCTCTCCACTCCCGTCAAGAGCCGCAGGCCGGCTGCACGGCCCCGAAGCCCCCTCCGCACTCTGTCCAGATGCTGCCCTCGGAAAACCCCGCCGAGCGGCCAGACTCCAGGGACAGCTGCTGACCCCGGTTAGCCCCACGCCTCCCGCCAACAGCCGCAGGCGGCCCCCTGGCTCCCCCGCGCGGCTGACCCCACGTCACCCAGGCCGTCTGGGCCCTGGGCCCGTCCTCCGGCCCCTCCGCGGAGGAGGTGGGACTCAGCGGGGAGCGCCCCCCGCCATGCCCAAGCGTGCACGGCTTGGCATTGAGCGGGGAGGACAGCGGCCTCGGTGGACGCCCCAAGGAGCCTCTGGATTGGCCCCGGCACCTCCTCCTCCGTCCGCGGGGAGGGGAGAGCAGCTGGAGGAGCAAGCTCTCACCAGCCTCCCACACCCACTGTCCGTGCCAGCTCCCCTCCCCTCTCACTGCCATGGGGCAGTACAGGGGGACCCGCCCCCAGCGCTCCCAGGCTGGCTTTTGGGCTCCCCCTCACCCCCGTTCATGGCTCTCCTCCCTTCGGGGGTGGCACCCAGCACAGCACCTGCACCTAGCGGGTCCTGCCCACCCACAGCTGCCCCCCCTGCCCCCGCCCTCCGCTGAGGCCCAATGCCACTTTCCAGGTGCAGGTTCAGCATGGCTTCCGGGGACCCCAAGCCCTGGCCCAGCCGCACCTGCTGCTCTTCCCACCCTCACCTAGCCGAACCCTGCTGTTCCAAGGGGGCCCCTTGCACCCTGACATAGCTCCACAGCCAGTAGCCCCCCTTGGCCCCCTGGCTAACGCCACCCCAGGAGCAAGGGAGCTGCCACTCTTCCTCCTGGCTGCCCTCTGCCCCAGCGCCCAGGTCCGCCATGCCGCTGCACCCGGGCCCTGCGTCCTGCCAGGCTCTGGTTCCTGTGGCCCCACAAGCCCTGAGGGCACAGTGCTGTGAGATGCATGGCTCACAGGCTGCTGTGGAGGGCAGAAGCAACCCAGACTAAGAGAGGCCCAGGCCCAGCGTTGCAGGGATCCCAGAGGTGAGATCCAGGAAGGCTTCCTGGAAGAGGGGGCAGAGTTGAGACGCTTTCGGGGACAGAAGCCAGGATGGAAGCTGACATGGGGAGATGAGGGGCACCTGGGGCAGGCGCGGAGGTACCAGGACCGGCTCAGCCCCGGGCCTGGCCCCGGCGGCCTCGAGGGCAGCGGCAGGTGCTCACCTCAGACCACGGGCTGGTGTACCACTTGAAGCAGGGCCTCTCGAAGCACATGTTCTCCTCGGGCGGCTTGGTGGCCAGCCCGCATTCGGGGTCACTGCGCGTCTGCGGCTTCCCGTTGGCCAGCTCCATGCATAGCACCAGCCGCTTTTTCACGCCGCGGCCGCAGGTGGTGTTACACTGAGCCGGGGACAGACGGGGTCAGAGGCCGGGGGTCAGAGGCCAGGGGTCAGAGGCTGGGAGTCAGAGGTCAGGATACAGCCCACGCGGCTCCGGGGGTAACATAGCCACCGGGGGACATGCTGACGTGGGTGGCATAACGGCTGAGAACTCTGCTCGATCACCATTTGGCCCCAAGCGGGTTTGGTCAAAAGCAGTTTAGCAGAAAACCGGCTGTTTTGAAACAAAACGGCCCATGGCCATTTGGCCCAAGATGCCCTGGGGCCTGGCGGCCGCCGGAGCCAACTGATGGAGGACCATCGGTCTGGAACCGCAGGCTGTGACCCTGACATTGGTCCTGAGAACGAGGGCCCGGGGGCCAGAAGCAAGTGACCCCCGCCCCCCCAGGTCTCCCTGCGTGAGAGGGGAATGTGGGGGCCGGGGGAGGGGGTAGGGAGTGGGGGAGGGGGCAGTCAGTACACATCGCTGAGCAGCTGCCTACTGAGATGGGAAGTTCACGGAGTCCTCCTGCTGTTGGCCTTTTTCTACTTCAGATGAGTTTCTAACGGACTGTGCTCACAGCGGACAGCGAAGCCCTCATTTTGAACACGTGGCTCCCAGCCAGGTGCCCTCCCCCGGGCCGGCCCAGGGGGCTCAGACACTCACCCGCTCCCAGTCCTGGGCCAGCCAGTGGGCGGGGCAGTTCTTGTCCCCGCAGGGGTGGATGGCCAGTGGCTTGGTCTCCATCTGGCACTGCGACTCGGGCACCACGCGCCCGTCGCTGGTCTTGCAATACACGTGCCGGATCATGCGGCCCAGGCCGCAGCTGCCGCTGCACTGCAGGGGGACGGGGGGGCGGGCGGATAGGAGGGCAGGGGGTCAGGGAGGCAGGGGGACAGGGGGGCAGGAGGACAGGGGGGCAGGGGGGCGGGGGTGGCAGGAGGTCAGGAGGGCAGGGGGACGGAAGGGCGGGGGATAGGGGGGCAGGGGTACGGGGGGACAGGGGGGCAGGGGGTCAGGGGGGCAGGGGTCAGGGGGATGGAGGGGTGGGGGATAGGGGGCGGAGGGGCAGGGGGTAGGGGGGCAGGGGGGCAGGGGAATAGGGGGCAGGGGGGCAGGGGGGCAGGGGGGCGGGGGGGCGGGGGGGCAGGGAGGCAGGGGGACAGGGGGGCAGGAGGACAGGGGGGCAGGGGGGCGGGGGTGGCAGGAGGTCAGAAGGGCAGGGGGACGGAGGGGCGGGGGGTAGGGGGGCAGGGGTACGGGGGGACAGGGGGGCAGGGGGGCAGGGAGGCAGGGGGACAGGGGGGCAGGGGGGCAGGGGAATAGGGGGCAGGGGGGCAGGGGGGCGGGGGGCGGGGGGGCAGGGGTCAGGGGGACGGAGGGGTGGGGGATAGGGGGCGGAGGGGCAGGGGGTAGGGGGGCAGGGGGGCAGGAGGAGGGGGACAGGGCGTCAGGGCCCGCTGCCCCCAGCGCCCTGACGTCATTCCCCAGAGAGAGGACTCCCTTCCTGCCCTTCCAGCATGGGATGCTGTTGCCATGGTAACTACGTTCCCAGTTACATTTTCTGTTCTAATTGCAGAAATGCTGCGTGCTGGGTGGGAAGCACACAGAAAAGCATCTGAAAAGCCAGGTGGGCATCTGTGCACCCGGCACCCAGCGGGCACCCGGGGGATACCTGGGCGACTTTCCCGCCAAGAGGGGCAAAGATGGACATTGGGGGGGCAGACAGCGGTTATAAAAGGGGGGGCAGACAGCGGTTATAAAAGGGGGGGCAGACAGCGGTTATAAAAGGGGGCAGACAGCGGGTTATAAAAGGGGACAGACAGCGGTTATAAAAGGGGGGGCAGACAGCGGGTTATAAAAGGGGACAGACAGCGGTTATAAAAGGGGGGGCAGACAGCGGGTTATAAAAGGGGGGACAGACAGCGGGTTATAAAAGGGGGGACAGACAGCGGTTATAAAAGGGGGCAGACAGCGGGTTATAAAAGGGGGGACAGACAGCGGGTTATAAAAGGGGACAGACAGCGGTTATAAAAGGGGGGACAGACAGCGGGTTATAAAAGGGGACAGACAGCGGTTATAAAAGGGGGGGCAGACAGTGGTTATAAAAGGGGGGGCAGACAGCGGGTTATAAAGGGGGGACAGACAGCGGGTTATAAAAGGGGACAGACAGCGGTTATAAAAGGGGGGACAGACAGCGGGTTATAAAAGGGGACAGACAGCGGTTATAAAAGGGGGGGCAGACAGTGGTTATAAAAGGGGGGGCAGACAGCGGGTTATAAAGGGGGGATAGACAGCGGGTTATAAAAGGGGGGACAGACAGCGGTTATAAAGGGGGGGACAGACAGCGGGTTATAAAAGGGGGGGCAGACAGCGGGTTATAAAAGGGGGGGCAGACAGCGGGTTATAAAAGGGGGGACAGACAGCGGTTATAAAAGGGGGGGCAGACAGTGGTTATAAAAGGGGGGGCAGACTCGTTATAAAAGGGGGGACAGACAGCGGGTTATAAAAGGGGGGCAGACAGCGGTTATAAAAGGGGGGACAGACTCGTTATAAAAGGGGGGGACAAACAGCGGGTTATAAAAGGGGGGGCAGACAGCGGTTATAAAAGGGGGGACAGACAGCGGGTTATAAAAGGGGGGACAGACAGCGGGTTATAAAAGGGGGGACAGACAGCGGTTATAAAAGGGGGGACAGACAGCGGTTATAAAGGGGGGGACAGACAGCGGATTATAAAAGGGGGGCAGACAGTGGTTATAAAAGGGGGGGCAGACAGTGGTTATAAAAGGGGGGGCAGACAGCGGTTATAAAAGGGGGCGGCCATGGGGCCCCGGTCTTTGGATCGAGGTCTGATTCTTAGTAAGGAGGAGAAAGGCCATTCTTCCCCCTCATCCTCACTCCCGGAAAGTGGGAGCCTGGGGCACGGCCAGGCAGAGCCCGGGCCCTCCCCGCCCTCGCAGCGCCCGCCCCGGGGCCCTGGCTTCACCGGCCCCCAGTCCGAGACGGTCCACTGGCGGTCGCAGGGGGGCCCCGTGCAGTCCTTCTCCCGCTTGGGTCTGGTGTTGGGGTCGCACAGCTTCTCGTCCTCCGAGCAGCGGATGTCCCTGGTCACCACGCCGCGCTCCCCGCACTTGGCCGGGCACTGGGAGAGGGAGAGGGTGGGTGGGGCTGCTGCGCCACAGGCCTGCTCCCCCCCCGCACACAGCCTCCCCTCCCAGGCACACCCCCCGCCCCTCCCACCCCCCGCCCTCCCCTCCCCCCTTCCCGGCACCCCGCCCGCCCGCGCACCTCGGACCACTCGGACATCTCCCACTGCGGCCCGCAGTCCTTGTTGCGGCAGACCTTGCGCTCCTCGGGCCGCACGGCGTCGGCCGCCTCGCACAGGTCGCTGTACACGGAGCTGTCGAAGCCGGGCGACAGCATCTTCCAGCAGCGCACCGTGCGGAACTGGAAGCCCTCTCCGCAGGTGCGCGAGCACTCGCTCCAGCTGCTGGTCTCCCACCTGCGGGGGGGGGGGGGGCAGCTCGGTGACCCCGCTTCCCCCCCACTGCCCCCACCCTCCCCCACCCTCCCCCACCCCGCCTTCTGCCCCCCACAACCCCCCACCCTCCCCCACCCCGCCTTCTGCCCCCCACAACCCCCCACCCTCCCCCACCCCGCCAACCATCCCCACACCCCGAGAAAACGTGACCCTGCTCGCTCCCTGCGGTGAGTACCGCAAGGACCAAGCCAGACAGGACAGGCTAGGCCCCACAGCGGGGCTGCTGTCCGGGGACCCCACGCTGTGGGAGCACCTCAGTGGGTGCGGGGGGACCTGGAATGGGCGCCTGGCCTGCCGGGGGCTGCCTCTACCTGCTCCCACCTGGCCTTCCTGCTATGTGCGTGGGAGGAGGCGGGGTCACGTGAGTGGGAGGGGAGGGGTCCTGTGCGTGGGGTGGGCGGGGCCATGTGAGTGGGGTGGGCGGGGCCATGTGAGTGGGAGCAGGGACGGAGTGGAGAGAAGCTGGGAGAGCAGGGCTGTGGCAGAGCAGGGACGAGGCGCCGCCGGTCCCATAGGACGGGTGACAGCGGGCTGGGCCTGGGCCCATCTGGCCGCTGCTCCAGCTCCAGCTCCGCCCTGAGCCTGGCTGGAGGGGGGCACGGCCGGGCTCCCGTCTCTGACCACCAAGGAGGCCGGACAGGAGGTTGGGCTAGAAGGACGGGGCCTCCCCTTTCCCCTCCCCACCATCACAGGGAATCGGAGGTGTAATCCCTGGCAGAGGCATCACCCTGGTGCAGAGTCATGTTCAGAAAGGTTTCTCCTCTGCCGAGAAAGGCACTGATTGAGCACCTACTGTGTGCAGAGCTCAGTGATAGAGGCACTGCGAACGGACGCAGAGGGACCCTGGCGGGCAGGTGGGTGCGGCCCCTCCCCGCCCGCCCCGCCCACAGAGCCCCTGGGGGAGCAGGATTCAGACTCCACCCCACACACCCTGCGGGCCTGGGCAGTACCTGGGCTGGCACTCCCGCCCCGCACAGAACTCCTGCACCGGCTCGGGGCGGGTCAGGGCGTCGCAGTAGCTGTCCTCCACCTGGATGCCGTCGTAGCGCACGCATGTGGCATAGGTGGACATGACCCCTGGGTTCAGGGAGGGAAAGGCTGTGAGCACTGGGCAGCCCCCTGGAGGCCCCCTGGCCGTTCAGAGCCCAGCGCCTGGCTCACATGGAGACAAGGACAGCAGCCAGCTGACAGACAGGACAGGAGGGCTCAGGGCTGACCTCTTCTCTCTGCACCCCTCCCCCACCCCAGCCAGCCAGGCTGGGCACCAGGTCATGTGTCACAACCTGGGCTTGGAATAAACTCAAACTGGCCTCTATAAAGCCCCAGGCAGCTGGGGTCACTGATTTCCAATCATGCAGTAACTACCATCTATGGGTGAGTGGGCGGGTGGATGGTGGATGGATGGATGGATAGGTGGGTGGATGGATGGGTTGGTGGGTGGGTGGATGGATGGATAGGTTGGTGGATGGATGGATAAGTTGGTGGGTGGATGGATAAGTTGGTGGGTGGATGGATGGATGGGTTGATGGGTAGATGGATGGATGGATGGATGGATAGGTGGGTGGATGGATGGGTTGGTGGGTGGGTAGGTGGATGGATGGATAGGTTGGTGGATGGATGGATAAATTGGTGGGTGGATGGATAAATTGGTGGGTGGATGGATAGATGGGTTGATGGGTGGATGGATGGATGGATGGATAGGTGGGTGGGTGGATGGGTTGGTGGATGGATGGATGGATGGGTGGATGGATGGATAGGTTGCTGAATGGGTGGATTGTTGGATGAATATGGGACAGAAATCTAACCATTCCAGCCCTTCCCAGCCTCCCAGATATTATAGCTCTCAGACTCCTGCCCTTCTGTGGCATGTTCTAGTCCCCACCACACTCCCCCCAGACCTTCTGTCTCCAGTGCTGTGTGTGTCTCTTTCTGGGCTCCGCACACCCCAGAGGACATATTGCCAATTCCTTGCCCTGCCTCTGCCCTCTGCTGCTCTGCCCTCCTCCCAGCACCAATGCCTGGCACCCGCTGGGCACAGGCCACCCTCACAGCAGTGGTGGGTCCCTGCCAAGGAGGCAGATGACTCCAGGTGGCAGTCAGCATTGGTGGCGGCTGGTGGGGGTAGGTTTGCTATTGTCATTGTTACTGTGTGTGTGTGTGTGTGAGAGAGAGAGAGAGAGAGAGAGAGAGAGAGAGAGAGAGAGAGAGAGAGAGAGGCGTTCCTGAGTGATGGAGAAGTGGAACCCTCCCTCTGGGTGGCCAGGCCCCTGGAGGAGGCCAATGTGCCCGGCCCCTCCCCCCTCCCTGCGGTGCTGAAGGCCAGCATCCTGCCTCCGAGCCCCAGCTGGATGGAGTGAAACAGCCTGGCCGACAGCCCCCTCGGATCTTCTCTGTTCTGGGGGGACCAGCCCGGCTGCAGGCACTGGCCGCTCCGCCTGCGCTGGGCTGCTCCGCCTGCAGGCCTCTCAGTGGGGGATGGCGGGGGGGGGGGGTGGAGAGCAGGGGGGGGCTTCAGGGCTCAGATATCAGCTTCGGGGCCCAGAGAAGTCCCAGCAGGAGGAGCAGCAGACCCTCACCCAGTGCCCGATTGTTCATTCACTGCTCGTCCCGTGGTGACCCACAGGCCCCCAAAAAAGAGACTGGAATTCGAGTCCCAGCCCAGTCTCCCTGGTGGGGTGACATGAGTCCCCTCAGACCCTCCAGGCCTCAGCTTGCTCGTCCCCAAAATGGGGGTGTCCCCAAGAAGCCGGGAGAGTCAGAGGACAATGTTGGGGCCCCCTCTTCATGCCGCAGTCTTGAGCACAGTGCCTCTCAAACCTGCCGAGACGGGGACCCCTCCCTTTAAATTGGGGATCACGAAACAGAGGGGATGGAGCTAGGGGTCCCTGGCTACCCTTCTGTCACCCGGGCCCTGGGGGGTGTGAGGGACGGAGGGACCTTTTGAATCATTGAGACTCAGTAAGAGCTCGCCCACACTCCACCCCCGCGGAGAGCAGAGCGATCTCCAAGGAAAAGGAGGAGCGCTGTGTGGCTGAGCTGGGGGCAGGAGGTGGGCTTCGCTGTCCCAGAGGCCTTCCGTGAGCTCCCAGCGAGGCCCCGGGCACAGGCCCCGGGCGGACAGGCCCCAGGCGGACAGGCTCCAGACAGACAGGCCCCTGGCAGCGAGGCCCCCGGCGGACAGGTCCCGGGTGGACAGGTCCCAGGCGGACAGGCCCCGGACATCGAGGCCCCGGGCGGACAGGCCCCGGGCGGACAGGCCCCGGGTGGACAGGCCTCGGGCGGACAGGCCCCGGGCGGACAGGCCCCGGGCGGACAGGCCCCGGCAGATGGGCCTGGACAGACGGGCCCCGGGCGGTGAGGGCCCGCTGTGTCCATAACACTGTAGTCAGACAGCCCATGCCTGGGAGGGTCGCCACCCCCAGCACCTGGCCTGCCCTCACTGCCGTGAGACGGGGCTTTGAGAGGAGCCGGCCTCGGTCTGGGGACCAGATGCACAGCACGGAGCGTGTGGAGGATGGTGAGGCCTGACCCTGTGTCACATCCGTCCCCGTGACCACCGTGGCCAGGCGCTCAGCCCGCTCTGAGGTGGAAGGCAGGCTCCCAGAGGTTAAGCATTGGCCAGGGGTCCACCAAACGAGGCATCTCAAGCACTCGCTGACCACACAAAGCCTGGCTCGTGCCCTGGCCGGTGTGTTCAGTGGATACAGCTTTGGCCTTCGGACCCAAGGGTACCTACAGGTCAAGGGCACCTACCCTGGTTACAGGCTCCTCCCAGGCCTGGACCCTGGTTAGCGTTTATGTAGGAGGCAACCAATCGATGTTTCTCTCACATCGATATTTCTCTTTTCTTTCCCTCTCTCTCCCACTCTCTCTAAAAATCAATGGGAAAATATCCTCAGGTGAGGATTTAAAAAAAAAAAAAAAAGCCTGCTTGCATCCTCCTGGTGTCAGGGGTCAAAGGGCGAGCTCCACGCCCAGGAGGCAGGCCCCGGGTTCCAGCCAAGCGCCAAGCATGAGGACCCGTGTCCCCCTCTGAACCCTGCAAGCCACCTCCCAGCTCTTCCCCCAGGCCCACGCCCCGTGATGCCAACGGAGGCCACAGGAGGAGTGCCCACACCTGGACCACGGCTGCTCAAGTGCGGCCAGTGGCTGGCCTCCTCCTCGCTGGCCAGACTGCAGGGGCGTCCAGCTGAGGGGAGGACCCGGGACAGGACCCCAAACCCAGCTCTGCAGCCCCATCGGGTCTCCCTCTGCATCTGCTGGCTCTGACCTCACAGCGCCCCCTGGGGGAGGGGGGGAGGGGCAGCAGATGGAGCCCGGCCCCTGGTGGCTGCGGCCAGTGCCTCGGTGTGGGGGCGGCCAGCCAGTGGCAGACAGATGTAGGTTCAAGTCCCGGCTCAACACTTGCATGTGCCTGCTTGTCAGGTGCCACCAAGGGTCTGGGTCCCCCTCCCCGCTCCTGCCCGGATGAGGTCCGGGACCTTGAACGAGGCCCTGGGTCCTAGACCACGTGGGTCTGTCCCCCCTCCTGGATGTGCTGTGAGCACCACCACCCAGCTTTCTTCCTTTGAACCAGAGGGATATCTGCTCTCCGAATGACCGTGAGGAGGAGCATCTGGGGCATGCATCACGCCCAGAGGCCCACCCCTCTCCGTGCCCGCCGTCAGCAGCACGCCCCAGCCCCGGCACGGAGCCGCCCGGCCCAGGCCGCGGCCCAGCGGTACCTGTGGTGCAGGTGGCGCTGCAGGGCTCGTGCGAGGACAGCTTCCACCGGTACATGTCCGCCGGGCTCACGCCTTGCTTGCGGGCCTTGGGCCTGGTCCTGGAACAAGGCCGAACAGAGACGGGGTGAGAAGCGGAACGCTCACTGACACGCTCCAGCTCTCATGGGGGGGGGGGGTGTCCTCCCCGTGGGGGGCTGTGTTTTAGGGGACAGCACCCTGTCCTGAGCCCCAGGCAGCGCCCAGCCGTGAGGGTGAGAGCGCCCAGGGTCTGGGCCCGGGAGGCAGGAGGGGCCCAGGGCGGTGTGGATGGGACTGAGTCCAAGCGCCCTGCACTGAGCTGGCCGCGCTCCTTCGGGGGTGGGGGGGGCGGGGGAGGTGGGCCAAACCAGCCTCAGCTCCCCCCACCTCCCCGGGAAGGGGCGTCAGAGCACCTCGGTGCTGGGACCGTGCCAGGCTCTGCCCTGCGCCTCCCCAGCCAGGATTCCGATTGAGTGGGGCCACCAGCCACTCGCCTCCAATTATCAAAATAGAAAACCCGCAGACGGGGGTGTGGCGGCCCCCCCAGACGCCGCTGCCCAGGTCTGCCGGCTGCTCCGCGAGGAGAGAGGCGCGCACCTCCCGCCAGCGACCAGCCGGGATTCTTGGCCGGAGCCCGGGCGGCCGGAGCCAGCTATTGTTGGGGCTGCCGGCTTCCCTGAGCCAGGGAGTGCTGGCCCGGCCTCCACATCCGATGTGGGCTCCTCCGGGGTGGGGGGGAACAGGGGGGCGGCTGTGGCCGTGGCGAGGCGGCAGCTCCCGGGCTCGGACACGGCGGCTCCGCTCCGTGGGCCCACCCTGCCCGGCCCTCACCTCCCTCCGGGGACCCCGCAGCGGGGCGTCGCCTCCCTGAGGTCCTGGGTGCTGCGAGGGGAGCTGACTGTCACAGGGGAGATCGGGGTGCAGCCTCGGGCCCAGGAGGCAGGACAAGCCCCGAAAGGCCTTCCAGCTCTGAGGACCAGGAAGTAATGAGTGAGCTGACGAGGCTGCGTAAACGGAGGGGGCGGGGGGGGGCGGGGAGCAGTGGCTGGTGGTCCAGCTGCTCAGCCTGCAGGGCCCCCTCCCCCGGTGGCTTCACACCAGGGCCCCCCGGGAAGGGGAAATGCCCCACCATCCTCCTTAAAAATGAGAGGAGCCCGGCCGGGGGCTCAGCGGTTGAGCGTCGACCTATGACCCAGGAGGTCAGGGTTCCATTCCCGGTCAGAGCACATTTCGGGGGGCTGGGGGCTTGATCCCCAGTGTGGGGCATGCCGGAGGCAGCCGATCCGTGATTCTCTCTCATCACAGATGTTTCTCTCTCTCTCTCCCTCTCCCTTCCTGTCTGAAACCAATAAAAATACATTTTTTAAAAAGGAGGAGAAATTCAGGAACTATATCAATAGCATTGTCATAACTATGCCAGGCGGGTGCTGGCAATATGGGGGGGACACTAAACACTAGGATTGTTTATGCTGCCACCTGAAACCAACACAGAATAACACCAAATGGCAACTGCAGTTGAAAAAGAAGAGAAAAACATGAGAAAACGTGAACCTGCGCTCCTCCCACTCACCCGTCCTGGTCCTGTCACCTGAGAGCAAAGGGCCTGAGCCACCGGTGAGCAAGGCCTGGGGCGGGGGGACCAGGGAGATGGCCCCTCAGGCCGGATTGGAAGACGCTGAGCTGTGCCGCCCGCCCCCACCCTCCTCTCAGCAGCTGCGTCTCCTCAGAACAAAGGCCACGCATGAGGAGGTCCCACCGGGCCTCGCCCCCGCACGGAGACAGCCATCTTAATCTAATTACACGCTCCCCGCAGGCAGGCGTGACTCACCGCCGGGGAGGGTGCCGTTTAAAATAAACTCGATGTCAAGCAGGAAGGGCACTTCTCAGGGGCTGCCACCGTGGGCGCACCAAGGCCACACGCTGACCTGACCAGCCCAGGGGGGCCTGCACGGAGGTCCCACAGACTCGCAGACCAAGAGGACAGACAGACGGCTGGAAACGGAAACTTTAGCACGAACAGCATTCGTGGGACTGTCCCTGCCCACGGTCACCCTGGACCTCCACAGTCTGTCTCTATTGTGCACCTGTAGTAGCTTACCTGCCGGCAGGCCTTGGCAATAGCAGTCATTCCCCTTTCTCCGCCCCTCCCTGCACAGAGACCCCCAGCGCTCTTACCTGTCATCCTTGGCCGCTCACTGCCCTGCACCGCTGAGTGAGAGAGGCCCGTGTCTGTTCTCCCATCTTTACCCAGAGCCGGGGCTGCCCCTGGGCTTGCTCCCCCTCCCCAGCCCATCGCCACGTCAGGTCACCCCAGGTCTTCCCTTTGGTCCTGAGGCATAAACTCCGCAGCTGGCCTCCGTCCCCTGAAACTGCTCCTGACAGGTGTCAGTTCGGCGGAATCAGCTCAGAACGATCCCTGCGGGTCTGGGCATTTCTCCCGTGGGCGCCGCATCGCTCTCCGCACCAGCGCGGCCACATAAACACCCGGGAAACCCCGGAACCCAGCCCTCCACCCGCCGGTGCCCCGCGGCCCTGGGCGTCCAACAGCCCGGCTGGCCGGTGACTGCCCCTGGCACTGGGCAGCTGTGACCCCGGCCTCCGTCCCACCCCGCAGGTCAGGCCCCTCCCACTCTGGTTAAGCTCCTCCCACCCCGCAGGTCAGGCCCCTCCCACTCTGGTTAAGCTCCTCCCACAACAGCAGGTCAGGCTCCTCTCACCCCGATTAAGCCCCTCCCACCCGGACAGGTAAGGCTCCTCCCACCCAGTTAGGTTCCTCCCACTCTGGACAGGTTAGGCTCCTCCCACTGGCAGATCAGGCTCCTCCCACTCCTCTGGTCCCCTCCCGCAGTGCCTGTTTGTGAATGATCAGCAGGCCACTGGCTCCGCTCCCCCCCAGGCTGGCGGACACTCCCTCCAGCGACTGGCCTGGCGTGGCCCCCTCATTGCTGGGCCGTCCTGAGAAGATGAAAATAACCTTTCCTTTCTGGGCCGCCCCTTTGATTTCGCCCTCCGGGGAGCAGACGGACTTCCTGTGTTTGGACAGCTCGCCCAGACGGGGCTATTTCAGGCCGTCAGCCTGGTGGTTTCCCGCCTCTGCCTCGGCCTTTATCTTAAAGGACCATCTTTGGTCCCTGCCCGCTGGCCCCTTTGATGCTGCCCGCGGGGGCGGCCACCTCCCCGCCCCCCCGCGGCCCGGGCCTCTCGGAGGGTGACAATCCATGGTATGTTTCTGGGATGCCACAGCCCCGGGAACCCACGTGCCCACAGGGGTTGGGGTGGGGCGAGAGTCAGATGGGATGGGGCAGGAGATAATCTAACTGTGGCTGAGGACCCAGGAGCCTGTGCCCGCCTGGCCTGGGCGTGTTTGACCCCTGAGTGCTGGGCCCTGGGCATCCTCTGTCAAGTCCTCCTTAGGGATGGGGAAACTGAGGCCCAGGGAGGGTCCCAGCGAGTCTGGGTCCCCCGGCAGGCGAGTGGAGCCGGGGACTCAGGTCTGCAGAGGTCAGCCCAGCAGGGTCCCTCTCCACCAGCCAGCTCCGGGGGAGGGGGCAGCCGGCAGGCCCCACAAACCCAGAGACCCAGAGGAACCACAGGGATGGTCTGAAATGAAAGCTCTCACCAGGAGCCGTTCCTGGCGGTCCCCGCCCCGGGCGGTCTGTGCCCTTTCTGTGTCTGCAAGACTACAAGCTGCACCTGCTGGCATCCCGTTCAAACCAAAGGCCTGTTTCTCCCTCACAAAGGGCAGTCCTTACCTCACCTGCGCTGCCTTTCGGTTTATGTTTGCATCTGTGCGCACATGCCTGATACATGCCTCTGGGTGTCCAAGCAATTGTTTCTCCCGAGCAAAGGTCAAAGGTCAAAGGTCCATCTTTTTTTATTTTTTATTTTTTTTTATTTAGGACAAATAACAGACCTTTGGGATGTCAGAGTCCCTTCCTTTTTCCCAGACCCCTCAAAGCACCCCGCGCACCAGCGCAGAGACCACTAGTCCCCTCGGCGTTGCCACCGCGTTAACCTGTAAGCTGCTAACCAGCACCCACCCACGTGCAAGCAGTGCGCCCGTGTGTCCGGTTACCTGGTAACCCGGTCCCAGAGACGTCCCCGCTGGCTTTCTCCCGCCTCCCTCCCCTGCAGCCCCCGTACGCAGCCCCCTCCTTTGATTGCAATGTGTAACATAAGGTGCAAACCTATTTTATACCAAAACCCGGGCCTCCGACCTCCTGCTCAGATCCCTGGGGCGGGAGAGGGGGTAGGCGGCATGGCCAGCCCCCCACAGCCCGTGGCGAGGCCTCCCTCACCCCTCCCCCGCCAGAGGCCCCAGCCTGGGCGGGGGCGCCTCCCACCTGGCCTTGTGCGTCCTGTTGCCGGCCGAGGCGGGCAGGCCGGCGCTGGCGTTGGGGAAGGCGGCCTCGGACGAGCTGTTGGTCACCCGGTCACTGCTCAGCTCCAGGAAGGGGCCCTCGCTCTCGCCGTAGTCCTCGTACAGGCTGTCGGCCGGGGCGCCCTGCACGAAGATGCTGTGCAGTGTCTCGTTGAAGTCGAACTCCTTGGAGTCGTCGGGGTCCTCGGCCAGGACGTGGCCGGTGATGATGATGGCCGGGAAGAACCCCCGCAGGGGGAAGCGGGCGTCGGCCTCGCGGTCATCCGTGTCCGTGGGGAGAGCCGTGCTCGTTGCATTGCCGTCTGCGGAGGAGATGGCGGCTCAGCTTCAGGCAGCCCCTCCCGTGTCGGGGGAGCAGAGGGGGCCCATCGGGGCTGAACCTGGAAGCCCCCGGAGGCAGGTTTCTGCCCCATTAGAGAACACTTCCCACGGGGAGCACACAAGCTGGTCTAGGCGGTCGGTGGGGGTCTGCAGTGGGTTGAAGGGGGTCCCCCAGATTCATGTCCACTCAGAACCTCCGGAGGTCAGCTTATTTGGAAACTAGAGGCCCGGTGCACGAATTCGTGCACAGATGGAGTCCCGCCAGCCCAATGGGGCCGGACTGTCCTAGGCTGGATTCCCACTCCACCATGGCGGTCTGTGCGAGGTGAGCAAGCCCTCCCGCTCCAAGCCTCAGTCTCCCCATCTGTCAAGTGGGGACAAGCACTCCCATCTCAAGGAACGAACGTCAGAGGACGGGCGTGTGCGAAGGCCGAGCCCTGAGCCTGCCCAGCAGGCGCCTCTTCCCAAGCTCCTCTGGGGTCTGAGGAGGCCGAAGGCCCTCCCCCCAGGCCCCGCTCCCCAGGAAGCCCCTGCCAAACCCCCTTCCGGTTACCTCGGGAGCCCTTGCCCTGGAGGGGCCCCTCACAGGCCCTGCCGCCGCTGGCCGGCTCGCACACCTCGTTGGTCTCCTGGCCCTGGCTCAGCCCCAGGTCCCGGCCGGCGCCCGTGGGGCTGAACAGCCGGTTGTCCAGGCCCAGGCGCTCGGGGGAGGCCTGGCCGTAGAGCGAGCCATTGTGCTGCAGGAAGCCCAGCAGCCGCGGGCCGTCCAGCTCCTGGCTCTCGGCGCTCTCGGGGGCGGGGAAGCTGTAGTAGGTGGGCCCGGGCGGCAGGCGGTGGGCGTGGTGCAGCGTGTACTCGAAGGTGATGGAGGGGCTCCGGCCGTTCTGGTTCCACACCTGGAGGGCGGAGAGGGCTGTCTGTGCTGCCCGCCCTCCCCCGGGCCCCGAGTTGGAGGACAGAGGCTCCCGGGAGGCGCGGGAGCCCGGAGCCAGGGGGAGGGCGGTGGGGGATGGGCAGTGGGGGGCGTGGGGACCGGCCCACGCCACCGAGCAGTGTCCCTGAGGAGCAGGGCCCCCACTGCAGCTTCCCCGGAGCAGATCAGCGCCACCTCAATGGATGGTCCGTGGCCACTGACCATGGCTCTTCCGCCCCGTCCACAGGGGAGCAGCTGCCGGCTCCCGCGTGGCCTCACCGCCTGATCGGGCTGCGTCCCCCCATCTCCCCACCCTGTCACGGTGCAGTTTCCGGTGAGACACGGGCCGGCCCCTGGCATCGGCCAAGAGGGGGTGAGCGGACGAGCCCCGGAGGCGATGACGGTCGCAGCCAGGCCCCTCCCCAGAGACTGCCCTCAGCCCAAGGGGCTGCCTCTCCAAGGTCACGACCCTTCCCCAGGCTCCCCAGGGGCTGAGCCAGACCGCCCCCCCAACTCAGGTGCCCGGAGGGGCTACGCTGCCCAGCGCTCCGGCTGCTGTCCCTTCCGCCCGGCTCGCGCCTCCCCTGCCCGGTCCTGCCCCGCAGTCCGCACAGGCGCTGCCCGGAGACCCCCAGGCCTCCTGCACACGCACCTCCAGCTCCGAGCGCCGTTCCGTTCCCTGGGGACCTGGCCTGCTCGTGGCCTGTGGCCTGGGGGGAGGGCGCAGCCTGCCTCGGACGCTCCGAGAGGAGGTACAGATGTGGGCACCCCCCCCCCCCCCCATGCTGGGCCGCCTGGGACGCTCCTCAGCCCAGCAGCTAGAGGATCTAAATAGATGGTGGCTCTGGCACCAGCCCGCCGGCACCCATTGCCCACTGTGCCCCTTACAGTTCTGTGACGGGTCCTTGTTTGGTAGCGTGAGGTTCCGAATGCCGCCTTGGTGACGTCCAAAGAGTTCCCGGGGTGGCTCTGTCCCCACGTGTCCCCCCATCTCTACGAGAGGCCTTAGGGCGCCAGAACTGCCCATCCTGACGGCCCCCAGTTCAGGGCCGTGCACCCACGGGAGCCGCCATGGCAGCCACCCGCAGGCCCCTGCCGGCCCACCCTCACACCCACCATGACATTCAGGCCCTGGGTGGTGGGCCCTTGGGCCGCGATGTACTCGATGCCGGTCTCGTAGACATCCATGGGCCGCCGGTACTTGACCACGGTGCCCGCGATGTGGTAGTTCTTGGGGCTGTCCACCTTGAAGTTGCCGTTGAAGAAGTAGTTGCCGGACTCATCTGCAAGGGCTGATGGGTAAAAGCTGCCGGTCACATGGGCCGACCGGCTGGAGGGAACC
>NC_140513.1:1551664-1614631 GCF_964339955.1 Pipistrellus hanaki
CCCCATCCTCCCTCCCCATCCTCCCTCCCCATCCCCCTCCCCTTCCTCCCCCCCATCCTCCCCATCCTCCTCCCATCCTCCCTCCCCATCCTCCCTCCCCATCCTCCCTCCCCATCCTCCCCATCCCTCCCTCCCCATCCTCCCTCCCATCCTCCCTCCCATCCTCCCCCCCCATCCTCCCCATCCCTCCCTCCCCCCTCCCTCCCCATCCTCCCTCCCCATCCTCCCCATCCTCCCTCCCCCATCCTCCCTCCCCTCCTCCCTCCCCATCCTCCTCCCATCCCTCCCCCCCCATCCTCCCCCATCCTCCCTCCCATCCTCCTCCCCATCCTCCCTCCCCATCCCCCTCCCCATCCTCCCTCCCCATCCTCCCTCCCCATCCTCCCATCCTCCCCCCATCCCCCCTCCCCATCCCCCCTCCCCATCCCCCTCCCCATCCTCCCCCCTCCTCCCTCCCCATCCTCCCTCCCCATCCTCCCTCCCCGCCTCCCTCCCCATCCTCCCTCCCCATCCTCCCCCCCCCATCCTCCCCCATCCTCCCTCCCCATCCTCCCTCCCCATCCCCCTCCCATCCTCCCTCCCCATCCTCCCCCCCATCCTCCTCCCCATCCTCCCTCCCCATCCTCCCTCCCCATCCCCCCTCCCCAACCCTCCCTCCCCATCCTCCCTCCCCATCCCTCCCCCTCCCTCCCCATCCTCCCTCCCCATCCTCCCTCCCCATCCTCCCTCCCCATCCTCCCTCCCCATCCTCCCTCCCCATCCTCCCTCCCCATCCTCCCTCCCCATCCTCCCCATCCTCCCCATCCTCCCTCCCCATCCTCCCCATCCTCCCTCCCCATCCTCCCTCCCCATCCCCCCTCCCCATCCTCCCTCCCATCCTCCCCCCCCATCCTCCCTCCCCATCCTCCCTCCCCATCCTCCCTCCCCATCCTCCCTCCCCATCCCCCCTCCCCACCCTCCCTCCCCATCCTCCCTCCCCATCCCCCCTCCCCACCCTCCCTCCCCATCCTCCCTCCCCATCCTCCCTCCCCATCCTCCCTCCCCATCCTCCCTCCCCATCCTCCCTCCCCATCCTCCCCCCCCATCCTCCCTCCCCATCCTCCCCATCCTCCCCCCCATCCTCCCCCCCCATCCTCCCCATCCTCCCTCCCCATCCTCCCTCCCCGTCCTCCCTCCCCATCCTCCCTCCCCATCCTCCCCATCCTCCCTCCCCATCCTCCCCATCCTCCCTCCCCATCCCCCCTCCCCATCCCTCCCTCCCCATCCTCCCTCCCATCCTCCCCCCCCATCCTCCCTCCCCATCCTCCCTCCCCATCCTCCCTCCCCATCCTCCCTCCCCATCCTCCCTCCCCATCCTCCCTCCCCATCCCCCCTCCCCATCCTCCCTCCCCATCCTCCCCATCCCCCCTCCCCATCCTCCCTCCCCATCCCCCCTCCCCATCCTTCCCAGGCTCCATTGAGGCCCAGGATCTTCCCATGTGTCTGTTTCAGACCCCGGGCATCTCCTGGCCTCCTTGCCGGCAGCTGAGCAGCTGGCCCGCCAAGGCCTGGCTTCAGGAGCGGATGCTGGGCCTGGAGCGTGCGGCCTGCCGGGCGGGGGCAGGAGCCTCCTACCCGCCCCCAGCCCTGGCTCTCACAGGCCTCCCTCAGGCAGGCGGTGAGGCCGGCGCTGGGCACCGCTCCCCCAGCCTGGTCCCCGTTGCCCCTCACAGCCAGAATCTGCGAGCCCCCCACCACCACCCCAGACCCTAGTCCTCACCCTCCCCTGCTGCTGGCTGTCCACGGGGGGTGGGGGGATGGGGAGCTCCCAGAGGGGCCACCTCCTGCCACTCCTGCCTCCTGAGCCTCACTCCTCTGCCCGGAGGCGGGCTCCACCTTCAGCACCGCCGGCTTTGCCTGGTCTCCAGGGACAGGGAGCTCACTACCTGACATCACGCCTCCCCCTGTGGTCTGAGTGCAGGGTCCTTCCACACCTGAGCTTTCCTGTGACCCCCCCCACACACACACCTATACACACACACTCACACACGCGCGCGCACACACACACACACACACACACACACACACCCCGGGCCCCGTTCCAGCTCCTGCGGCCCATCCCTCCCCAGCAGGAAGGGACCGGGTCCATGCCCCTCCTCTGCCACCCAGTTCACCCCACGCTGAGCCCACGCCGGGCGAGGCGGCGCCCGGGCCCGGCCTACCCAGGACGTCGGTGGACTTCTTCCGCTCCACGATCTGGATGTCCCGGGCCCCGGCCGGGATGTGGGTCACCAGCGAGTAGCCTGGGGAGGGGGAGGGGGCGGGGGGAGAGGTGGTGAGCGGCGGGTCTGACCATGGCCCTGTCTCTCAATGGAAGAGGCAACCAGAGACTCGAACCTGCAGCCGAAGTGCGTGCCCGTGGCCGAGAATCAAACCGCACCCTCCGTCCTCCGGCTGACACCCTAACCACTGAGCACCCCCCAGGCAGCACTGGCTTTTTGGGGGAGGGGCAGCCATCATGCTGGCCAGTTCCCGGGGTGTACAGGCTGCCATGTGGGCACTCCCCACGCGATGCCCCTGGGTGCCTCCCCGGCTGCCGCGGGGGTCCCCCCGGACAGGTGCGTGTCACACGGCCGGTGAGATCAGAAAACTGAGGCGCATTCATTTACATGTGGGCGCACAGACGCTCCTTTTCGGTTAGCGCCAGCTCTGGCCGCCCTCGCCCACAGGTCCCCCGGGGACGAGCGCCCCCACATTCGCCAGGGAAGGGGGCAGGCCGGTGGTGGGGACCACAGACTCGCAGCCAGGCCACCGGGCTCAGGCCCAGCCGCCATTCCCGGCTGCATGGCCTCTGTCCCCACGTCCGCCTCGGGAGCTGGTGCGAGGGGGCAGGTGCACGGGGGAGGGAGTGGGGGGGAGGGGCAGGGTGCACGGGGGAGGAATGGGGGGCGTGAGGGGCAGGGCGCACCGGGAGGGATGGGGGGTGAGGGGCAGGGCACACGGGGAGGGATGGGGGGTGAGGGGCAGGGCACACGGGGGAGGGATGGGGGGTTGAGGGGCAGGGCGCATGGGAGGGATGGGGGGATGAGGGACAGGGCGCACGGGGGAGGGATGGGGGGGTGAGGGGCAGGGCGCACGGGGGTGGGATGGGGGGTGAGGGGCAGGGCGCACGGGGAGGGATGGGGGTGTGAGGGCCAGGGCGCATGGGGGAGGGATGGGGGGGTGAGGGCAGGGTGCACGGGGGAGGGATGGGGGGCGTGAGGGGCAGGGCGCACCGGGAGGGATGGGGGGAGGGCAGGGCACACGGGGGAGGGATGGGGGGGTGAGGGGCAGGGCACACGGGGAGGGATGGGGGGTTGAGGGGCAGGGCGCATGGGGAGGGATGGGGGGATGAGGGCCAGGGCGCATGGGGGAGGGATGGGGGGTGAGGGGCAGGGCACACGGGGGAGGGATGGGGGGGTGAGGGGCAGGGCGCACGGGGGTGGGATGGGGGGTGAGGGGCAGGGCGCACGGGGGAAGGGATGGGGGGTGAGGGGCAGGGCGCACGGGGGAGGGATGGGGGGTGAGGGGCAGGGCGCACCGGGGAGGGATGGGGGGATGAGGGCCAGGGCGCACGGGGGAGGGATGGGGGGGTGAGGGCCAGGGCGCACGCGGGAGGGATGGGGGTGTGAGGGGCAGGGCGCACCGAGGAGGGATGGGGGGTGAGGGGCAGGGCGCACGGGGGAGGGATGGGGGGTGAGGGGCAGGGCACACGGGGGAGGGATGGGGGTGTGAGGGGCAGGGCGCACGGGGGAGGGATGGGGGGTGAGGGGCAGGGCGCACGGAGGAGGGATGGGGGGTGAGGGGCAGGGCGCACCGGGGAGGGATGGGGGGATGAGGGCCAGGGCGCACGGGGGAGGGATGGGGGGATGAGGGCCAGGGCGCACGGGGGAGGGATGGGGGGTGAGGGGCAGGGCGCACCGGGGAGGGATGGGGGTGAGGGCAGGGCGCACGGGGGAGGGATGGGGGGTGAGGGGCAGGGCGCACCGGGGAGGGATGGGGGATGAGGGCCAGGGCGCGTGGGGAGGGATGGGGGGGTGAGGGCCAGAGCGCACTGGGGAGGGATGGGGGTGTGAGGGGCAGGGTGCACGGGGGAGGGATGGGGGGTGAGGGCCAGGGCGCGTGGGGAGGGATGGGGGGGTGAGGGCCAGAGCGCACTGGGGAGGGATGGGGGTGTGAGGGGCAGGGTGCACGGGGGAGGGATGGGGATGAGGGCCAGGGCGCGTGGGGAGGGATGGGGGGGTGAGGGCCAGAGCGCACTGGGGAGGGATGGGGGTGTGAGGGGCAGGGCGCACCGGGGAGGGATGGGGGGTGAGGGGCAGGGCGCGTGGGAGGGATGGGGGGTGAGGGGCAGGGCGCGTGGGAGGGATGGGGGGGTGAGGGCCAGAGCGCACTGGGGAGGGATGGGGTGTGAGGGGCAGGGTGCACGGGGGAGGGATGGGGGGTGAGGGCCAGGGTGCACGGGGGAGGGATGGGGGGTGAGGGCCAGGGCGCACGGGGGAGGGATGGGGGGTGAGGGGCAGGGCGCACCGGGGAGGGAGTGGGGGACAGCCCAGCCCCAATGCCGAGAGCTGTGAGGCAGGAACCGCATCCACAAAGCCTCTGGCAGCCTCAGTGCCTGCGCACAGTAGGTGCTCAGAGAGAAGGCGTGACTGAAGGCAGGGTCTTTGTCTCCCTGCCCGGACCTGCGGGAGGCCCTGCAGGCAGGTGTGTGACAGGCAGGGAGGACCCCCCAGGGGCCCGCCCGAACCCGCCTCCACAGTGAGGCCTCCAAGACAGCGGCCTCTGCCCGCCCCACTCACCACCCTCGGAGACGTGGACCCTGCGGAACAGGGCGCCCCAGAACCTGTGAGCCCAAACTCAGGTCAGTCCCGGTGAGGGGGGCTGGGGCCTGGGTTCCCCCTTCAGTGGGCCATTCAATCCCCTTCCCACGCCCCCACGGCTGCAAACGCCAACGTGGCCCCAGCCAGGCGTGCACCAGGCACCGGCACTGGTAGGTGCTCACAGAGAGCTGCTCCTCCCCCGGCCAGCAGGGACCCCCGAGCACCCGCCTGGGCCCGAGGAGGGGTGGGGGGGGCGGTCAGATGGCCCGCGGGGGGAGGGGGGCGGGGGGGGGAGTGGGAGGGGGGTCAGGTGGCCCGCGGGGGAGGGGGGGTGGGGGTGAGGGGAGGGGGAGGGGTGTCAGGTGGCCCGCGGGAGAGGGGGGCGGGGGGGAGAGGGGTGGGAGTGAGGGGAGGGGGGGTGGGGGGGAGGGGAGGGGGAGGGGTGTCAGGTGGCCCGCCGGGGAGGGGACGGGGGGAGGGGGGAGGGGGTGGGGGAAGTGGGAGGGGGGTCAGGTGGCCCGCGGGGAGGGGGCGGAGCTGGCGCAGTGCTCTCACCCAGGTTGGCGGTGCCCTTGCGGTAGGTGCCGGTCACGTGGGTGCAGCTGCTCCCGTCGCCGCGGCAGACGCCGCACTTGTCCAGCGTGTGCGTGGAGAAGAGCACGCCGTCACAGCCGATGGGCTGCGGGAGGAGAGGCCGCTGGGAGGGCGCCCCGGCGCCGGCCCCCCCAAGCGCCGCCCGCACCGAGTGCAGGGGTAACAACCTCACAGCTGCCCGACACGCACACGCCGCGCAGCTCCGCCAGCTGGCAGGACGTGCCGTCCCGGGCCGGCACCATGAGCTGCCGCTGGCCGTCCACCGTGGTGCAGTGCAGGTCGCAGGGCTTGCTGGAGATGTGCACGTAGTCGTCTGCGGGACACGGGCGCTCAGGGGGCGCTCAGGATTGGGGGGTCTCAGGATTGGGGGTCTCAGGATTGGGGGTCTCAGGATTGGGGGTCTCAGGGTTGGGGGCTCTCAGGATTGGGAGGTTCTCAGGATTGGGGGGCGCTCAGGATTGGGGGGTCTCAGGATTGGGGGTCTCAGGATTGGGGGGCTCTCAGGGTTGGGGGCTCTCAGGGTTGGGGGTCTCAGGATTGGGAGGCTCTCAGGGTTGGGGGTCTCAGGATTGGGGGTCTCAGGATTGGGGGGCTCTCAGGATTGGGGGTCTCAGGATTGGGAGGCTCTCAGGATTGGGAGGCTCTCAGGGTTGGGGGTCTCAGGATTGGGGGTCTCAGGATTGGGAGGCTCTCAGGGTTGGGGGCTCTCAGGATTGGGGGTCTCAGGATTGGGGGCGCTCAGGATTGGGGGCGCTCAGGATTGGGGGTCTCAGGATTGGGGGCGCTCAGGATTGGGGGCGCTCAGGATTGGGGGTCTCAGGATTGGGGGCTCTCAGGGTTGGGGGTCTCAGGATTGGGGGTCTCAGGATTGGGAGGCTCTCAGGGTTGGGGGTCTCAGGATTGGGGGTCTCAGGATTGGGAGGCTCTCAGGGTTGGGGGCTCTCAGGATTGGGGGTCTCAGGATTGGGGGCGCTCAGGATTGGGGGCGCTCAGGATTGGGGGTCTCAGGATTGGGGGCTCTCAGGGTTGGGGGTCTCAGGATTGGGGGTCTCAGGATTGGGGGTCTCAGGATTGGGAGACTCTCAGGGTTGGGGCTCTCAGGATTGGGGGCGCTCAGGATTGGGGGTCTCAGGATTGGGGGCGCTCAGGATTGGGGGCGCTCAGGATTGGGGGTCTCAGGATTGGGGGCTCTCAGGGTTGGGGGTCTCAGGATTGGGGGTCTCAGGATTGGGAGGCTCTCAGGATTGGGGGCTCTCAGGGTTGGGGGTCTCAGGATTGGGAGGCTCTCAGGGTTGGGGGGTCTCAGGATTGGGGGTCTCAGGATTGGGGGTCTCAGGATTGGGAGACTCTCAGGGTTGGGGCTCTCAGGATTGGGGGCGCTCAGGATTGGGGGTCTCAGGATTGGGAGGCTCTCAGGGTTGGGGGTCTCAGGATTGGGGGGTCTCAGGATTGGGAGGCTCTCAGGGTTGGGGGTCTCAGGATTGGGGGGTCTCAGGATTGGGAGGCTCTCAGGGTTGGGGCTCTCAGGATTGGGGGTCTCAGGATTGGGGGGCTCTCAGGGTTGGGGGTCTCAGGATTTGGGGGCTCTCAGGATTGGGGGTCTCAGGATTGGGAGGCTCTCAGGATTGGGGGTCTCAGGATTGGGGGGCTCTCAGGATTGGGGGGTCTCAGGATTGGGGGGCTCAGGATTGGGGGGCTCTCAGGGTTGGGGGGCTCTCAGGGTTGGGGGTCTCAGGATTGGGGGGCTCTCAGGGTTGGGGGGCTCTCAGGGTTGGGGGTCTCAGGATTGGGAGGCTCTCAGGGTTGGGGGCTCTCAGAGTTAGAGGGCTCTCAGGGTTGGGGGCTCTCAGGGTTGGGGGTCCCACTCAGGGGCTCCCCCCTCCTTCCCACAGACACAGCGCTGCCCGGGGCACAGAGGGGGAACGGAGGCCCAGAGTGGGAGGATCGCCGGGGTCTCGGGCGCTGGCATGCACCAGGATGCGGGCTCTGGGTGGCCGCCTCTGTCTCTCTGGGGGTTTGGGGGGACAGGTCCCCGGCAGAAGGGCGGAGCCCCGAGGGCTGGACTGCTGGCCCGGGGCCCCTGCACGTGCCCCCCGGGGAAGGCTGCTTGGTATTCTGCTGCCTCAGCTCCCCCAACTTCCGCCCAGACCCCTCCCTCTGGCCATCGCCCATCTGCCCAGGCCCCCCGCACGGTGCCCCCGCAGGGCAGGCCCCCCGCACGGTGCCCCCACAGGGCAGGCCCCCCGCACGGTGCCCCCTCAGGGCAGGCCCCCCGCACGGTGCCCCCTCAGGGCAGGCCCCCCGCACGGTGCCCCCACAGGGCAGGGCCCCCCACACACATGGTGCCCCGCAGGGCAGGCCCCCCGCACGGTGCCCCCTCAGGGCAGGCCCCCCGCACGGTGCCCCCTCAGGGCAGGCCCCCCGCACGGTGCCCCCTCAGGGCAGGCCCCCCGCACGGTGCCCCGCAGGGCGGGGCGGTACCGGGGTACAGGGGCTTCCACTGGTGCGTCCGCCCGTTGTACACGTGCGAGTTGAAGGAGATGCACTGCTCCTCCCGGAAGCTCCTCCCGTCCGGCGGACACTCCTGGGGGCGAGAGGGGGGCTGGGACTCGCCGACAAAGGCAGTTCTGTGCGGCGGCAGGAAGCACTGCCCCAGGGTGGCCTCTCGCTCCTGTCTCACCGGCTGGCTCTCGGGAGGAGCAGGACGAGCGGAAGGACAGTGACTGACCACCCTCACACCGTCCCCGGGCTCCGGGCGGGACCTGACTGTCCTGCCGCCCGGCGCCCCCGCCCCACTGCCCCTGCGTGTCCCCGGCTGAGGCCACAGCACCAGTGCCTGGCGGGAGGGCTGAGGCAGGGGGCGGGGGGGAGTGCGCCCAGGGCAGGGGAGCTTCCAGGGCAGGGGGGGGCCCAGGGCGAGCAGCAGGTCCCCCCCGGGGCCCACGAGGGTCCAGGAGGACAGCGGACCCATGAAGCCAAAGCAGAGGCTATGGCCACTCGGTCCCTCCAGCCCCGGCCCCCTGCACGTGTGTACACGCAAACACACACGGACACCACAACATGGGCCCGCGGAGACCCCGAGGCTGTCTCTGCCCCACGCCCGGCCTTCAGGCTCCCACCGAGGGCTCTGGCCCTGCCGAGAGCTGCCAGGAGCCCAGCCGCAGAGGGCACCCCTGGCCACCGAGGCCTCCTGTGCTCCGGCTGCTGCCCTGGGCGGGGCCGCCCGGCCTCACGGGCGGACACCTGGCAAGGGTCGGTCTCCGGCAAACTCCCGGCACAGGGCTGTGAGCAAACGGGGGGCTTCGGCCAGAGACCCTGGCCCTGGAGCCTCCGCCCCGCCGGCAGCTGGGAGGCCTCTGGGGGCACACGGGGGCACACGGAGCACAGCGATCTGCTCTGCGGCAGGCGGGCAGCGCCCTGAGCCGGGGCCTGGGCACCTTCTCCTCACGGGCTGGAAGGGGCAGGCCCAGGACAGGACCCACCAGAGGGAGACCTGGGGGGGCGGGGGGAGGAGGAGGGGGGAGGGCAGGGTCCCGGTGGGTGGAGCCTCACCTCCACATGGCACAGCTGGTACCGCTTGGAGGTGCCGGTGCAGGTTCGGTTCCCGGCATCGGTGACTGACGTCCTCCTGGCAGGAAGACAGGGCTCTGATCCAGCGCCAGGAGCTGCCCGCTGCCGCCCCACGGCCTCCGGGCTGGTCCCCGTGCTCCCCCAATTCCTCTGACCGGGGGTCCTCCCTCCCCTCAGGCTGCCAGCCCTTCTCATTGCACGGGGGTCACACCCTCCGGGGGCGTCTCCCAGCCCCTTCTCAGCGGAGGGGGTCCCCGAGGCGTCTCTGCTGCCCTGTCACACGCCACAGCGCTCAGCACCCAGAACTAGTTACAGGAATGAGGGCGCTGACACATGCAGGCCGTGCACACGTGTCCCCGTGTGTCAGGGGGCTCCGGCTCCCCCTCCACTCCACAGGTGCTCAGAGAGGTTCGGTGACCTGCCCAAGGCCACACAGCTAGGAAGTGGCAGAGGCAGGATTTGAAGCCGGGTGTGCCCGACAGTAGCTGCTGCACCAGATGCTTTTCCCTGTTTATTCCACTCGGGTCCTCAGAGACGGCCGAGGCCCTCCCCCCTGTCCCCTCTCCTCAACCCACAGCCTTAGAAACGGGCCTGCTCGCTCACCAAAGGCTGTGCCCCGGAGCAGGGCAGACCCCAGGACGCCGGGTCCCTGAGGGGGCCGGTGAAGAGGAGGCCCCCCCACCCCCGCCTGTGCTCTCACCCCACACCCTGCCCAGCCCAGGCCCCGCTCGGCCGCTGCCCGCTGAGGGCCAGGCGCCCACCCTCCGGCCGCACCTCTGCTGGAGGCAGTGCCGCTCCCGGGACATCACGCCGCCCCCGCAGCTGCGGGAACACGCCGTCCACTTGGTCCACTCCCCCCACCAGGAGGCCGTGGCGTCCGTGCCCCCCTCCAGGCTGTTGGACGTGGGGCTGGTGTCCTGTGAGAGACCCGCGGGTTAGGGCCACTGGGCAGCCCGGGCTCAGGGTCAGGGGTGGCCCAGAGGGACCCCAGGGAGTTGGGGACCCCGGGTCCTCCCCATTTTGAGATCAGGGACATCCTGGGAGCTCAGTGTGGTCCTGGGGACCGACCGAGCTAACCTCCCGACCTCTCTCTCCCGAGCGGCCCGGGCCCAGCATGACCGGGTTCTGAGGACACGCCTCCAGCGCACCTTCTGGACGTCACCGAGGGGGGCGCTCAGCCCTCAGCCCATCCTGCTGGGTGGCCGGGGCTCCGAGTGGCCAGGTCCCCATGCAGGGGCCGGTCTGACACGTGTCCTGGCACGAGAGGGCTGCGGGAAGGCAGCCGGGACCCTGGCCACGCAGCCCCTGTGACATCGGCCCCTCTGGGTGAGGGACCATGCTCCCCACTCACCGTGGCCCCCGTGGACGCCATGCCGCCGGCCATGAGCACCGCTGCCAGCAGGGACCAGGCCCAGCGCGAAGGCCGCCGTCCGCGGTCCATCCTGGAAGCAAGGCCACCGTCACCGCTGGCCAGGCCCGGCTCCCCGTCAGCCGATCAGGGTCCGCTTGGGGGAGGCCCTCAGGGCCCACCCAGGCTGGGGCCACTGGGGATCAGTTAGGTGGCTGCCCGGGCCCTGGGGGCGGCTTCGGGAGCGATCAGAGATGCCTGCTGCAGGCGGACACCTTGGCAATGGCGTGTGCACTCAGCCCGTACCACCCCACACCACCCCACCAGAGGGCACTCGGGGTCACGTGCTGCTCTACCTCGGACACCCGAGCACCTGGGGGACACCTGTGGGGAAACCGGGGAGGGGAGGGAGGCGAGGGGCTGTGGCCCGGACTTGGCCTGTGGCCCAGCCCAGCGAGAGCACCTGGGTATTCCCTGGCTCGGGGCTTGCTGGCCACGGGGGAAGGACCGTCTACGGGGTGGGTCCCTGGATGCCCCCACCCTAAGACGCCAGCACATGCGCCCCCAGACCTCAGAGACCCTGCGGAGCGGTCCCGGCACTGGGCTAATTCCAGGGCAAGAGGGATGTAGGCCCCCACTCCTCCCAGTCCTGACCCACCTCCTCCGAACCGCTCCCTTCCCTCCCCAAACCCTCCCCTCTGTGCCGCCCGGGCACCTGAAGGATCCCAGGTGCTGTGCCAAGGACACCCTTGCACCCCAAGGCGGCCTCTGCCCTGGACAGACAGCACTGCACCCCACCTCCCCGCTACCTGCCTGCCGTCCCCCCACTCCCCTGCCCCGGAGGCTCCATCCGCGCCCCTCCCTCCCCAGCCTCGGGCCAGCGGAGCCCCTGAGGTCCCGGGGTCCCTGGCTAACCGGTGCCGCAGCTCCCGCCTTCGCAGGGACAGGTGCTGCGCCGGCCTCACACTTGGTTTTCATTACGGCTCCAGACACCGCTGGCCGCGGGCCAGGCCCGGCTCACACGGGAGGGATCCAGCCCTCCCCGGGGTCCGAAAACAGCCGGCGCCGTGGGAGGGGCCGTGCACCGGGGAGCTGCAGGCGTCTGAGGCTGGAGGCCGAGGGGACCCCTCCCCACGGACCCCTCAGCTCCGTCAGCACCCCGGGGCTGCGGGATGCTCTGGCCGCCGGCTGCATGTCAGGCCCGGGCGGGCCCTGGGGGAAGCGGCTGGTGGAGGCGCCTACCTGTCCGGGCAGCAGGTTGTCCTCCGGAGAGCGGGCTGAGCGGCCGCAGCGGGCGGGCGGGCGGGCGGCGGCGCCAGGTGCTGCCCGGGCTGCTGTGCGGAGAGCTGCGGGCCTGCGGCTCCCTCCTCGGCTCCCGCCTCCTGCACTTCAAAGAGCACCCAGGAGAGGTTCCCAGGGCGGCGGCAGCCCAGTGGCGGCTCGGCTGCGCGGCCGCCTTTATAGCTGTCAGGCAGACAGGGAGGAACTCACACTTCCCACCAGGCGGCTCCCCCGCCCGCCGGCCGGCCTGGCGCACACTTTAACCCGCTCCGCGCCTCTGGAGCCCCGCCAGGCCGGCCCAGCTGCCTGCTCGCTGCTGCTTGGCCCGGAGCAGCCGGCAGGGCGGCCGCCTTCCCGGCCCGGAGCTCGGGGTGGCGGACCGGCGTCCAGACAGGGCGGCCACGGGCCTGGGGGCGCAGCGGGAGCCCAGCCTCGGCCCCGCCGATTCTGCTTCCGGAGGGGCCTGGTCTTCGGCACTCCCGAGCGTGGAACCTGGGGCGTGTGAGGCATCCGGTCTGGCCACTCCATTTTACAGATGGGAAGACTGAGGTCCAAAGGGGACCCGCACTCCCAGGCTCCAAAAGGCTAAGCAGCGGCCAAAGCAGGCAGAGAGGCCGAGGGAGACCCAGGAGGGCACAGCCAGAGGCCCCCAGGAAGGGCCGGAAATGGCCACGGCCTGCTGACCAGGTGGCTACATGGCCCGGGGCCCATGCGGGGTGGCACAAGAACTCTGTGAGCCAGAGCGTGGAGCCCAGACCGAGGGGGCAGCACCCCGGGAGCTCGGCAGACCCCAGGCTTGGCGGGGCCGCCCTCGAGGCCAGGCTCCCAGAGGCCGTCCTCCTGGGGCACAGAACCCCCAAACAGTGAGGTGACCTGAGCCCTGGCACCGCCCCTGCCCTGCACCACAGGCGTCACCGGCCCCGGCCGCAGCGGGAAAGCCCTCTCCTCCGCCGTCCTCCCGGCCAGAGGGACTGGTGGTCTCTTCGGTGGCCTCCTCAGCAGCCCCCGCCCCCCTGCCAAAGGCTCGAGCCTGCGGCTGGCCACCAGCAGACATGACCAGGAGGGGAGCGACCAGTAATAATAGTGCGAACAACAACCCCGCTGCCCTGCACCGGGCTCTTCCTGCATCCCAGCTCTGAGGCCGGCCTGCTGTCCCCCCTCTGCAGACGGAGAAACTGAGGCTCCAAGACTGAGTGGCACCCGAGGTCGCGCACCCGGCAAGGGGCGCATCCCGGACCCAGCCCTCAGCCCCATCTCTGTCTGCGGGATGTCGGGGTCCTGGTCCCCATCCCTGGAACCCTTGGGGGCGCAGGCCTTTACTCTGGGCCCCAGGATGATGGTGGATCCAAGACTTGACTCGGGGTCCACACTGCCCCCTGGGGTCGGCGTGCTGCAGTGCAGACACGATGGAACACCCTCCCCACCACCACCCCCCTCTCAGACTGCCCCTTCCCTTCCCCTCCAGCCCGCCAGGGCCCTGAGCCCTCCCGCCAGCCCGCCCGCCGGCACCAGGGTGACTGGGTCCCTTGGGAGGGACCCCACAGCCGACAGCGAGCAGACAGCGTCTGGGAGACAGGCCTGCCCCCCCCCCCCCGCTGGGTGACCCCCTGCGTGTGTCCCCCCTGCCCCCAGGGAGCCCCAAACTCCACGCCCACAGGGAGCTCCCGCTGCTCCGGCTCACTGTGGCCTGGGAGTGTCCGGGGAGACACCGGGAGCCCGGGAAGGCTGCGGGGGCCTGGCACCCCGGGAATGTGGGGGGAAGAGGCTCTGAGGCTGCTGTCAGCCCCCCAAAGGGATGGTCAGACAGCCCCTGGGCCAGGCGGGCCTCAGGCCCCGGGGACCCCTCGCGGGGGCCCAGCCAGGCCTACGGGGCAGGAGCCCTTTGTGCCCCGGGGCCTCTTGGCCGGCTGCACCCGTTGACAGGGAGCTCCTGCACCCCCCTGCACATGCCTCTGCCAGGGCACCTCCTCCAGGGAGCCCGCAGGTGCCCACACCTTGTTCGGCTGCCTATGGGGTCAGCATCGTCTTTGCCGAGCTGTGGCCGATCCCCCGCCCCCAGAGCAGGTCTGCCCCTGGTTCACGCTGCATCTCAGCGGGGGGCAGCTTGCAGGTCGAATGTGGGCGGCACCTGGGGCACCTCCTTATCCTTTGGGGGTGAGCGTGAGCTGTGCCCGCTGCTTCCCCCCAGCAGAGCCCCCTGCTGGGCACACACCGTCCCGGGTCGGGGGATGTCTGAGGAGGAACTGGGAACAGGGTAGCGGGCACATGGCCACAGAAGTGGAGGAGGGGCGTGGGCAAACAAGCCCAGACCCCTCCCCGCATTGCCCACCAGAGGGGCCTTGGGGGGGGGCACAGCGGGCCGTGGGGTGGTGGCCGCTCCCGCACAGCCACGCTCTCTGTGGCACCAGGGACAGGCCACCGCCGGTGGGGACAGCGGGGGATCGGGGGAGGGCCCAGCTGTGCCTGGCGGCATCGCCTGCCCAGGTGGTCGGCCAGCCTGGCGTCGGGGTAGAGCTCCAGCGGGGATGGCGGAGTCTGGTGTCTCCCCAGCACACCCACAGAAGCCAGCGAGGACAGCTCCTGCCCAGAGGGCGCCCCGACTCTGTGTCCCCAGGCCAGGCACCAACTCAGGCTGGGTCCCCAGGAGCCAGGTCTGCGCTGCCTCGCCCTCTGCCCCGCCCTCTGCCCCCTGGGGAGGGACCCAGGGAACGGCAGCCCAGCAGCCAGGACGGGGGGTGGGGGAAGTGGGGGGGGAAGTGCAGGCTGGGCTGTGTGGGGTGGCATGGCTGGGATCCAGCCCCGCTCCCGGGCCCCTCAGCCGTTCCTGTCCTTTTAGACACCCCCCCCACCCCCAGCTCTTAGTGGTTTCTGAACAGACACTGAGCGAGGACCTTCTGTCGTCCCCACCCCCGCACACGCTCTGAGCCCCGCACACGCATCCCCGCTCTGAGGCAGGCCGTGCGAGCTCCGGTTTGCAGAGAGGACGCTGAGGTTCACGGCAAAGGGCACGCCAGGCCCCGGGGCAGGAATGGCCGGAGCCGTCCGCCTGCTGCGGGCGCCCTGGCTGTGGGCTCAGCGGACAGTGCCAGGAGCTGCGGGCAGCGCGTGAGCTGCATTCTGAGCCGGCGTTGACGACAGCACAGGGCGCCGCAGGCACACGGACACACAGACGGGGCACGGGGCAAGGCCAGGCAGCATGCCGGCTGGGAGCCAAGGAAAGGCCTGACCCCCTCCCCCGTGCCTGCCTCCCAGTGCAGGGGCTCGGCGGCCCCCCACGCGGAGCCGCGGGCCGCTGCGCTCGGGGTGGCCGGGGCCGTGGACAGGCTCAGACTGGGAGGACGCACACGCAGCAGCTGGCTGGCCGGCCAGGGCCGGGCAGACAGACAGACAGCTGTCCCGGAGGCCGGAGCCCGTGCATTCCAGGCGTTTCAGCACCTCCATAAACTGGCCTCTCCGGCCAGGGCGGGGAGACGTCCCCACTGCCCACCCCCGCGCTGTGGCTGCCCCCCAAGGGCCCCGACCCGGGTCCCAGTGTGACTGATGCCACCCGCTGGGCAGAGCAGGGGTGCCGGGGCCTGGGATGGGCAGGGGTGGGGGTGGGGGACGCCAGGGCTCGGTCTGAGGCCGGTTCCGTGGGTGCGGGGCGGGGAGCTGTCCGGCCTGCACCGCCCCGGGCTCGCCCTCCTCTGTGACACGGGGACCCAGCGGCCCCGGCCCAGCCCGGCCAGCGCTGACAGGCCCAGCGGGACAAGTAGGAAGAGGCCCTGGCACGGGCTGTGTGGCCGCTGAATCAGGGTCTGTGTGTGTAAGTGGTTTTCAAGACCCAGGGCCCGGCAGGAGCGGGAGCGCCCGCGGCCAGGGAGGCTGAGGGCCATGCCTAGGGGTGGCCGCCGATGGGGTCCGAGCCGAGGGCGGGTGTGGCTGTGGGTCTGGCCTGGCCAAAGCGGGAGCAGGTGTGGGGGGGCGGCAGCTGGCAGGGAGGCCTCGGAGGCCGGGAGCCGGGAGGCCAGCACACGTCCCGCGGTGCAGAGCGGCCCAGGTTGGTGGCTCCCCGCCCAGCCTGGTCCCGGCCCCCCACCCCGTGTCTCCAGGGGTAGTAACACCCCAAAGCACCGTCTGCCTCTCCCCGTCTCCCCGCCCCCCGCCAGGCCCCGCCCCTGCTCCGGAGAGCACCGAGGGTCATTTCAGTCCTGCTCCGCGCTGGACGCCTGCCCCGCCAGCTGGGCTGTCTCCAGGCGGCCAGGTCTCAGATGGAGCCACAGGCCGCCCACCTCCCTCCACGCCGCACCGGCTCCCAGCTCGGGCGGCGGCTCGCCCAGACCGGCCACCTGTCTCCCCGCCCCCCCTCCTCCCTAATCACCCCAACACATGTGCCCCGGCCTCCTCCCCCGGCACACACACAGCTCACAGCCTGGAGTGAGTGTACAGCTGCATGCACACACTCACACACACTCACACTCTCACACAGACACACACACACACACACTCACACACACTTATACACTCACACACACACACACTCACACACACTCACACACACACACACTTATACACTCACACTCAGACACACACACACACACATACACACACTTATACACTCACACACATACACAGCTCACAGCCTGGAGTGAGTGTACAGCTGCATGCACACACTCACACACACTCACACACACTCACACGTACACACACACACACACTTATACACACACACACTTATACACTCACACTCAGACACACACACACACACATACACACACTTATACACTCACACACATACACAGCTCACAGCCTGGAGTGAGTGTACAGCTGCATGCACACACTCACACACACTCACACTCACACACACACACACTCACACACACTCTCTCACATGTAACCTGTGAGAAGTTCCTGCCTCTGAGAAGAGGTACACAGAGAGCTCTGCTTTCCCACATCCAGACGCATGTCCTCCCCACACGTTGTCTGCTCCTCCTGGGGCTGGGTGGGGGCTGGGTGGGGGTGGGGTGGGGTCTGGGTGGGGGGGGGGTGGGGACTGGGAGGGGGCTGGGAGGGGCTGGGTGGGGGCGGGGTGGGGGCTGGGAGGGGGCTGAGTGGAGGCTGGGAGGGGGCTGGGAGGGGGCGGGTGGGGGCGGGGGCAGGCAGGGCTGAGGGGGAGGGGGACAGGGTCAAGCAGGGTGCCCATGGCAGCCACAGGGGTTGCCTGCCTCCCTTAGCCGCACACAGAGGCTCTGGTTTCCCCATTTGGAGCGGGAGCTGGGCTCCGGGCTGCCAAGCAGCGGTGGGAACGTGTGTGTGTGTGTGTGTGTGTGTGTGTCCCCGCTTTCATTCATTCTCCTCACAGCCATTCCTTAGCAGCCAGGGGCAGGGCAGGGAGCTGGCCCGGCGCCTGTGGGATCACAACCCAGCACCCCTCACACAGCGCCACAGCATGGTGGGTGCTGGGTGGTGCTGGGTGGGAGTGAGGGGCCCTGGGCTGGCCTGATGGGCAGGGGAGCCTTCCCACAGACTGTTCTGGCTGGGAGCAGGGGCAGGGTCTGAGGGGGGATGGGGAGCCGGGGGTGCTGGGGAGCAGAGAGGCTGGGTGGTCCCCTGAGGGCGTGGACCCCACCCGAGGGCCGTGGGCCACAAGGGAGGTGTGAGGAGGCAGAGGAACGTGGAGAGGGCCCAGCGGGCTCTTTCCCTCAGACCGCAACCTGGGCTTCAGCGCTCCCGGAGGGTGTGAGGCGCTCCGGGGGGCGGGGGGTGTCAGGCCTCAGAGCCCGGAGCCGGAGCGAGCAGCACGTCTCTGTGGCCCTGGGCGATGCCGGCACGGCGGCCTCACTCCTGCCGACTTCACGCCCGGCCTCCGCTTCCCCAGACTCCGCTTCCCCAGACTCTGCTTCCCCAGACTCCACGCCCGGCCTCCGCACCCCGGAGAGCTCACACTCACACACACACACACACACACACACACTCACACACTCACACACACACACACACTCACACACACACTCACACACACACTCATACACACACACACTCACACACACACACACTCACACACACACACACACACTCACACACACACTCACACACACACTCACACACACACACACTCACACTCACACACACACACACACACACACACACTCACACACACACTCACACACACACACACACACACTCATACACACACACACACTCACACACACACACTCACACACACACTCATACACACACGCACACATTCACACACTCATACACACGTGCACACACACACATACACACACGCACGCACACATACACACACGTGTGGCCGGTCCGCCCAGCAGGCTCTCCCGGCCCCGCCACAGGCAGGAGCCATCGACACAGTGTGGGCGACCTCAGGGGCTCCTGGGAAAGACCCGGCGACACACACAGCAGGCTCCCGCTGAGGAAGGCCTAGCACAGGCCACGCCTGCCACCAGACAGCGGCCACGGAGCCACTGCGAGGACACGGGACTCCCTCCGGGGTGGAGGGGGCTGTGGCGGCCACAGCTGTGTGTGTGATTATCCACCGTCACTCACCGCAGGCTTAGAGCCTGTGCCTCTGTCCCACGTGACACTATCACGTCATCACATTGGGTACAAAGGAAGACACAGGGTGAGAGCGGTCCTTTTTTAAAAAAAAAATTTTTTATTGATTTTTTACAGAGAGGAAGGGAGAGGGATAGAGTTAGAAACATCGATGAGAGAGAATCATTGATCAGCTGCCTCCTTCACACCCCCTACCAGGGATATTGCCCCCAACCAAGGTACATGCCCTTGACCAGAATCGAACCTGGGCCCTTTCAGTTCACAGACCCACGCTCTATCCACTGAGCCAAACCGGTTTCGGCAAGAGCGGATCTTTTGCCGACAACAGATAAATAGACAAATCGGGCGATCGATCGATCCGGCCGTCAGTCCAGGAGACCCAGCCAGGGGCTCAACACGCCCATCGCTCCTCGGCCGGAGGTTTGGGGGGCCGCCCTGGCGGTGCCCCCTGGACTCACTGTGAGGAGGGACGGGAACTGGGGAGGGACGGCCCGGGACCGCGGAGGAGCCGGCACCGGCCTCCGTGGGAACCATCAGCCGCAGCAGAGAAGGTCGGGCAGCCGGTCTGGTCCCAGGGAAACCCAGCGGGAGGAGAGCGGGCGAGCAGGAGGCCCTGGGCTGGTGCCCGGGCACCGGTTCTGCAGGTCCTTTCGGCGTGCGGACGGCGGGGCCGCGGTGCTCTCTCCTCTCAGGCCGTGGACAGAGGCTGAGATCGCGTCCGGGGAGGGGGAAGCCCGGATGTGGGGGTGGGACTCATGGGCACTTTCTCCTCCGCCTCCAAACGGTCTCCTTGCATCAGCAGCCCCGGCCTCCCAGAGAATAAAGTGACAAACCTCAGAGACAAGTGCGGGTCACGTGGGGCCTCAGCTGTTGAACCCTCAGTGCTGCCCGACATGTGCGCTCGTCCCCGCCCCCTCCGGGCATTTAAACCACAGCTGCCACCGGCCCGGCTCCCCCGCTCTCCCGGCCCAGCTCCCCGGCTCTCGCTACCCCAAACGCCAGGCCTGAGCCCCCACTTCCTGCCAGCACCCTCCTCCCGGCCATGGGCACGCTCGTGGCCAAACTGCTGCTGCCCACCCTCAGCAGCCTGGCCTTCCTGCCCGCCGTCAGCATCGCCACCAAGAGGCGCTTCCACATGGAGGCCATGGTCTACCTCTTCACCACGTTCTTCGAGGCGGTGAGTCCGGTGGGGCAGGGCGGGGGGCGCTCCCCCACAGGACACACACGTTCCTCTGTCTCCTGCTGAAGAAGAGCAATTGAAGATGGAAGAGAAGCCCGGGGTCCAGGAGAGAGGCTGGGGGATCGCTCTGCCCCCTCAGGCCTCGGTTTCCCCAGGGGTGCCAGGAGGTCACGCGGGGACTGGTACGCGTGAGACCAAGCCCCTCGCAGGGAGCCTGACTCCGGGCGGGGGAGCGGCCTGCTCAGCGGCCCTCTTTCTCCTTCTATTTAGAGGCCTGGGGGGGCCCCTTCGCTCTGGGGGCCCGTCTCCCCCGCCCCCTCCCCTCGGTGCCGCTCTTCCTGCTTCTCTGTGCCCCGTCTTCCCTCTGCGTCTGCCTCTCCCTCCTCTCTGTGCCTGTCTGTCTGGCCTCCGCGTTTCTGAATGACATCCCTGTACAGCGTGTTCTCCCTGAGCCTCCTGGTGCTCCCAGCTCTGTCCCTCAGACTCTCCACACGTCTCTCTGATCCATCCCTCCAGCTCCGGTCTGTTTGTCTGTCCGTCTACCTGCCTACGGATCTACCCGGCCAATCAGCCCTCTGTCTGTCCGTGCAGCCACCGACCTCATCAGTCACCCCCTACGCTGTCACCTGTCTGCGTCTCAGCGTCTTCCTGCCTCCCGTCTGCTCCCCTCTGAGCCCCACCACCACCACCCCTGCTAGCCTCACAGAGTGGCTCCTCTCTGTCTTCTGACCATCTGCCTTCAGACCCTCCTCTAGCCCAGCTCCCCGTCTCCCAGGGGCACTGCCTCCCGCCTGGGCCAGCCCCAGCCCTTAGCTAAGGCCTCTGTGGGCAAGGCCGGGGTGCAGGCAGCTGGGTGTGAGGTCCGTGGGCACCGCGTGTGCTGGCAGACTTGTGCCCTGCGTGGGGCCCGCAGCGAGACAAGCTGGCGTGCACCCGCCTGTGCTCCCGGGCAGTGCCGGGCGGGCTGAGGGCCCAGCGGCCCCCTTCTGGGCGGGAGAGGCCTCGGCTACAGTGAGGCCGCCAAGCCAGCGTCCAGGGCAGGGACTCGCCCTGAGGGCCTGGGGCTGAAAACACTGAGTCCCTGGGGCTGAGCCCGAGGTGTGGCGAGCTTGAACCCTCGGGCCAATGCCTTCCCGTTGCTCCTCTCGGGCCCCCGGCTCGGGTGAGCGCCAGGAAGTCTGTTCGAGCTGAGAAAGGGGGGCGCTGTGGACATGGGCGGTGAGTCCGGGCCGGGCGGGTGGCGCTCCCCCACAGGACACACACAGGGTCTGGGGCCGGGGAGGGGCCCGGGTCTTGCTGCCCAGGCCCGTTAGCGCAGCCAGGACACCGCCCCCCCTCCGGCCGGTGCCGGCCCCACAGCTGCCTCCCCGCCCGGCCCCACCCGGCCGCGCCCGGCCCGCCCAGAATGGCAGGGGCAGCTGCCTCCGGTGACAAATGTCCTCGGCCTCCGAGCCACACTGGCCCTTTCTCTCTCTGAAGGCCCTGGCCCAGCTCCACTAGGTCTGCCTCCCCCGGCTCCTCCTGTTCCTTCTGGAACTGCGTCTCCCTCAGCCCCTCGGGACCTCCCTGGCACCGGGCTCCGCACACGGAGTCCGCGGGCCCACCCCCCGGAGCAGGTGTTCTTGTCCCCATTTGACAGCAGTGAGGGGAGGGGAGCAGCCAGCCGCTGGTCTAAGCTCCAGCGGCAAGGCCCTGTTAGCGTGGCCCCAAAGATGGCTCTCTGACACCAGCCCCCAGCCGCACCACCCCTGCCAGCCCCTCGCTGGGCCAGGCCTGCCCCTGCACCCAAAGATGAAGGGAGGCCCTGGCCAGTGTTGCTCAGTGGATAGAGCGTCGGCCTGCGAACTGAAAGGTCCCAGGTTCGATTCTAGTCAAGGGCACAGGCCCGGGTTGTGGGCTCGATCCCCACTGGGGGACGTGCAGGAGGCAGCCGATCCATGATTCTCTCTCATCATGGATATTTCTATCTCTCTCTCCCTCTTCCTTCCACTCTGAAATCAATATATATATATATATATATATATATGTGTGTGTGTGTGTGTGTATGTATATGTATATTCATATATATGTGTATATATGTATACAAGGGAGGTCTCATCTCCTTAAACCACTCCAGACCCTGCCCCCCTGGCCCTCCCCCCTGGCCCTCCTCTGTGACCCTCATCCCTGCCCCTGCCCCCTGGCCCGCCTTCACAGGGCAGATGCTAACTGAGCACCAATGGAGGGGGCTGGGGTCAGGGCCAGGACGAGACAGAGAGGAATCCTGCTCCTGACGGGGCCGGCACAGACCTGCCCAGAATGTCAGAGGATTAAGTCTGGAATGGCCCATGGTGACCTGTGCCTCGGAGGAGGGGCCGGGCTGGGCTGAGGGAGACGCAGCTCTAGAAGGAACAGGGGCTGGAGAACGTCCATGTCCCTCACAGGGCCCGGCTCTGCCTACAGAGGCATGGGGAGCGGTGTCCCCCGCCGTCCTCTGCCCCACGGGGAGGGGGCACCTTGATCAGACTGCACCTGAACTCCTCTTCCCACCACCCAGTCATGGCCGCCGCTGCTCGCTGTCCTCTGGCCTCTTCTGGGCCAGCACCTTGGCAAGTGCACATCCAGAGCTCAGCACGGAGCAGGCCCGAGCGGGGCAGAGCCGCAGGGGGTCTGGCCTGCTGGGGGACACCAGGCCGCTGGTAACAGCCCCCTCGGGGCGCCGGAATGGTGGGTCACCAACAACTGCCACCAGCAAGGGCTCGAAATCCACCCCGGTTTGCTCCCCTCGCCAGGGGACCCGGGCTCCTGCCCCAGAGCCGCCCCGGCGCCTCCGGACGCAGCTCCCTGTCCACCTCCGCCCTCCCGCCGGGCCGGGCTGTCAACAGCCCAGTGTGCCGGCCCAGCTTGTTTAGCCGTGGGACTCGTCAAAATAATTATGTCACAGGATGAAATATGACTTACACAATGACGTGTGCGCCCGAAAGGAGTTGTTTTCTGTTAGAAACAAGGTGGCGGCTTTGAAATATTCCATCAGGCACTTGCTCTAAAAATTGCTCTTAAGCCAGATACTGGGGGACAGCGTGAGAGCCCCGGGCGCGGCGCGGGCGCGGGGTCTCTGCGGCTCCCGCACTTCACAGCAGCGGTTCCCCAGCTTCCTGACGCCGCCACCACCCTCTGACACAGCTGCTCATGCGTGGTGACCCCAGCCATGACACTATCTTCGTGGCTACTTCCTAACTGTGATTTTGCTACTGTTAATGGATCATAGTGTAAATATCTGTGTTTCCCGATGGTCTTAGGCGACCCTGCTGGCGGCTCTCAGCCTGTGGGTCAAGGCCGGGTCGCCTGAGACCATCGGGAAACACAGACGTTTACATTATGGTTCACAACAGCAGCAAAACTCAGTGATGAAGTAGCAACGACAGTAATGTTACGGCTGGGGGTCACCACACATGAGGAGCCGTATTAGAGGGCCGCGGCGTCAGGAAGGTGGGGAACCGCTGCTGTAAAGGAACAGGAGCTGACAGCTGCAGACCGGTAGTTCTCAAAGTGGGTTCCCCACCGGCAGCATCAGCACCAGCCTGAACCTCGGCAAAATAAAATGCACCTCTCGCCGAAACCGGTTTGGCTCAGTGGATAGAGCGTCAGCCTGCGGAGTGAAAGGTCCCGGGTTCGATTCAGGTCAAAGGCATGTACCTTGGATGCGGGGGGGATGTGCAGGAGGCAGATGATCGATAATTCTCTCTCATCGATGTATCTAACTTTCTATCCCTCTCTCTTCCTCTCTGTGAAAAATCAATAAAATATATATATTTAAAAATGCACCTCTCGGGCCGGACCCACACCTGCAGAGTCGGGAACCCTCAGGACACCGAGCTGCCGAGCCACCTGAGTCTCCACAGGCCCCGGGGTCTGGATGCCCCTCGGGTCTGAGAAATCCCCTGGGGGGAGCTCAGGCAGCAGGGGTAACTTGTGGGGAGAGAGCCCCCCCCCCATGCTCCTGAAGAGTAGACTGGCACCCCAAAAAAGGCACTGGCCTCATGCCCAGAGGGCGCCAGGACCGGCCCTCGGGAGCCTGGGGGGAGGGGACCTCCGTCCGCTCCATCTGAGGGGCACCCGTCCGGGGCACAGAGCCCTGGGGCCCGTCTCACAGGGGAGCCATTGTGGCTTTCCCGGGTCCCACAGCCAGGGGGCGCTGCTTCGCCACGGGCCTGGCTCGGCAGGACAGGGCTCGGGGACCCCCCGGGCCCTGCCCTGACGGCCCGGTCTCCCCAGCTCCACCACGCCTGCCAGGGGCCCGGCCTGTCGGTCCTCTGCTTCATGCGGCTGGACCTCCTGGAGCACTTCAGCGTCTACGGGACGGCGCTCAGCATGTGGGTGTCGCTGATGGGTGAGTGGTCGGCTGGCTCCCTCCGCCCACCCCCACCCTCTCCTGGGTTCCAACCCGGCTCCCATTTCCGTGTCCTTTTAAAGGGACACGCTGGCCGAGGGCGGGCCCTGCCGGCCCTGCCTGGCCAAGGGGGCAGCCAGGGGCCCCCCTCCGCATCCTTGGCCCGAGAACCCCTGCTCCGACCAGGCTCTGCCCCTAAGCCCCGCCTCACCCCACAGTGCCGGCGGGGTGTGTGGGCAGAGGGGCTCGTTCCAGAGCGCACTGTGCGGGCCCTCAGGGCCTCTCAGACGGCGTCGGGCCGGCCCGTCCCGCGGGCTCCCGGGTCCCTGTCCTCCTGGGTCCCGGCAACGGCCGGAGCCAGGCCCTGTGTGACCAGGCGGGCCCAGGGTCTCCCTGGTGGAGGGAGCACCCCCACCCCGGCCCCAGGGTGCCCCTGGGAGAGCAGTGGCCAGGAGGGCCGGGGGCCACCCCACCCTCCCTCCCGCTCTCTCCCGGCCCCTCCAGCCCTGGCCGACTTCGACGAGCCCAAGCGGTCAACGTTGGTGATGTTCGGGGTCCTGACCATCGCCGTCCGCATCTACCAGGACCGCGGGGGCTACGGCGTGTACTCCGGCCCCATCGGCACCGCCGTCCTCATCATCGCCGTGAAGTGGGTGCGTACCGCCGACCCCCGCGGCCGGGCCTTCCCTGGCTGTCCCCACTCCCCTCCCCCCGGGCGGGCGGGCCGGGCACGTCTTTGGCTAAAACACGTAGAAAATGCCCCCCCCCCCCCCCCGGTGCCCCGGCCACGCAGACTGGGTCTGTGTCATGTCTGTGACCCACTAGCTCCGGACCTAAGCCAAGTTACAGAGCCTCTCTGCCTCAGTTTCCCTATCTGTCAAGGGGGCATTAGAGCAACAGCCCAGGGTCCACCTCATAGGCTGGCTCAGAAATGGCACACAGCTGGCTTCGGATGGACTCAGGCAACGGGGACTGCTGGCTCTTGTTCCTGACGAGAGTAGCTGCTTGGAGATGCCGTCTCCGTGGAGGACAAGGCCTGGGTGAATCTGGGCAGGCTTCCTGGAGGAGGCGGGCCTTCCGCTTGGTTCTAATGCGAAGGGAGGATGTGGGGCGAGGTTGACAGGAAGATGGGATTGCTCGTGCGCACCCAGGCAACCTGGGTTTCCCACACCCACCCTTTCGTGGGACACCCAGAGGTCTGACTCCCACAAGGCCCTTTCCCCATGATGCCAGGCTCGCTGGGCCCTCCGTGGTCCCAGCCCCCCCCTCCCCCCCGGCTGCCAGAACCGAAACGTGCCCCCTGGCCCACGCCGACGAGGGCCCTGCAGCGGGAAGGACCCGCATGGGGTCCTGGGTCCCTGGGGCAGGGAAAGGCTGAGCCCTGCGGGGAGCCGAGCCCAGGCCTGGCATTCGGTGGCGGCACTCGGGGATGGGGCTGGGCTGGGCAGGAGGTGCAGATGGAGCCCACGACCCATTTCACAGACTCGGGAAGGTAAACCGAGGCTTGGGGGCCCGCTCTGCAAACACCTGCTCCTCTCCCCCGCGGGCGTAGAGCTCTGCTCGGCCGTTTGGGTCACGGAGAAATAAGGCACCGAGAGCCCAGCCGGGGAGCGTGCACGGCAGGGTAGCCGGCCAGGCCTCGCCTTCCCTGCCAGAGGAGAGAGAGGGTCTTCCCCGCTCCACACCGGGAGCACCGCCGGCCTGGCGGACCCAGGAGGCCCCCGAAGCTGCCCGCGGGCCAGAGGAGGTGCTGGGTCCGACGCGTCCGCCGAGGAAGGAGCCCTCGGAACCTCAGAGCCCCCGGGATGCGTAAACACGAAGGAAGCGGAGGCTCCGTGCTCCGGGCGTGGTCCTCCCACCGCCCCCGGTGGGAGCGGGCTGCGGCTCACCGGCCCGGAGCCGTCCCCTCTCCCGTCTGAGGACCCGGGCCGCCCGGGCGCAGGCCGTGGTCCGGCCAGACTGAGGGCGCTGCCTGCAGGGGCTCGGCGTGTTTTCAGGCCGTTTCCCGCGGCGTGCACCGTGGACGGGCAAGGCCGGCCGCTTCCGGAAGGAGGGGCAGTTTTCTCCCATGCTCAGCCTCCTTTATTTTCTTTTTTTTTTAAATTGATTTTTGAGAGAGAGAAGAAAGGAGAGAGATAGAAACATCAATGACAAGAGAGGGGCACCATGGACCGGCTGCCTCGTGCCCGCCCTGCCTGGGGATGGAGCCCAAGCCTGGGCCTGGGCCCTGACCCGGAATCGAACCCTGACCTCCTGGTTCCTGGGTCAACACCTCCCCATGAGCCACGCCGCCGGCCGCCCCTCCCTCCGGGAGCGGGTTTGGGAGCAGCGGCCCGGGAGAGGGAGCGGGGGAGAGGAGTGTGCCGGGGGACTGGGGCGGGGCTGGGCAGGCGGGACCCAGGCAGGGGCAGGGTTGGCTGATGAGGGCTCTCGGGCCTCGGGCCCTCACCCAGGGCCACGGTAGCTGCACCCACGTGCTGCCCACGCTGTGGCAGGTCCCGATTCCTCATGGTTTGTGGAAAATTCTGGAAAACGGGACACTGGGCTTCGTTTCACCAAACTGGACTGGAACCCTCGGTGGCAAGACCCGCCCTGAGCCAGTGCCACGTGGCTGGTGGGCCAGGTGGCGCCACGCGGGGTCTATGCTGTGGGTGCTGCCTGGCCCCGGGGCGCGGCGAGGGGTGCAGCCACCCGTCTCCCTTCCGTCCAGGACGTCTGTGCTCGGAGCACCAGCCCAGGGCGGGTTTCCGGATTCAGGCTCACATTGTTTTATCGTTTGGGGTGTGAACCCCTCTTTTTCCATGAAAATGCCTGCGGGCTCCTCCGGGCACGGCCCCGGGAAGGCGCGGGTTTGACAGACAGGACTGCGTGTCCGCTGACTGAGGCTGCCACGGCCACCACAGGCCCCGGAGCCACACGGCGGGCGGGCCCAGAGCTTCGGTTCCCCCCTCCCCCCTCCCCGCCACTGTGAACAGCTGGGTGTCTGTCCCCTCGGGGCGCCCGCCGGCTGGGACAGGGAGCCATCAGGGCTGGGTGCAGCTTGGACAGGCAGGAGGGGTGGCAGGTTGTGGGGGCAGGCGGGGGCAGGAGGCAGGGGTGGCAGGAGGGGTGGCAGGCGGGGGCAGGAGGCAGGGGTGGCAGGCAGGGGTGGCAGGCGGGGGCGGGAGGCCACACGGCCCCGGGCCCCTGGCCTGTCCCTGGCTGTGGGTCCTGTGGGTCCCGCAGCTGCCGAGCGGGACACACGCCCCTGCCGGAGGGTGACAGGGTGCGAGCGCCGGGGCTCCAGGCAGCCCTGTGGGCGACCCCGCCCCTGAGCCGCGCCTGTGCCCGCAGCTGCGGCAGATGAAGGAGAAGAGGGGGCTGTACCCCGACAGGAGCGTCTACGCCCAGCAGGTGGGCCCCGGGCTCTGCTTCGGGGCCCTGGCCCTGATGCTGCGCTTCTTCTTCGAGGTACGAGGTACGGGGCGGGGGGGCGCTTCACGGGGCCCCCTCAGGCAGTGCCCGGGCCTCCCACACCCTGGCACCGCGGGCATCGTGCAGAGCTGGCTCTGAGATGCACAGAGGCGGTCGGGGGGGGGGGGCGGGGGGAGAGCCTCAGTGCAAGGCCAAAGGCCCAGGAGGCCTCGCAGCTCAGACCCTCGTGCTCTGGGGTTTGGTGGTGGGAGAGACCGGCCTGGGCTGGCAGTGAAGGGAGGACACTGAGCAGAGTCCGGGGACACGTGAGGGGTCGGCGGGGGAGGGCGGGGGAGCCTATGTCAGGTGCCAGGCACACAGTAGGGGCACAGAGCAGCGGGAGGGGCCTGGTGAGGAGGGAGCTCGGGCACAGGGGCACAGGGCTGAGGGGGCACACGGGCACAGGGGCACAGGGCTGAGGCACACACTGACACCCCCCCCACCCAGGACTGGGACTACACCTACGTGCACAGCTTCTACCACTGCGCGCTGGCCATGTCCTTCACCCTGCTGCTGCCCAAGCTCAACAAGAAGGCGGGGAGCCCGGGGCCGCCCGCCAAGCTGGACTGCTCCACACTGTGCTGCGCCTGCATCTGACCTCGGCCCCCGCCCTGGCTCCCAGCCCCCGCCCGGCCTCCCGCCTGGCACCTCCTGCTGTCCCTCCCAGCCCAGGGGTCCAGGAGCGACTCTGTCCTCGGGTTCGAGGGCCCAGGGACTGGGGAGCCTCTGCGCCAAGCGCCTCCAGAGAACCCACTTCCTGAGTTCCTGCTGGGGAGGCCGCAGGCAGAGACGCCCCCCCACCCCCCGGGCCTCAGGGCCCATCGGGATCACACCTCCATCACGCGATCACGCCTGCAGCGCCCGGGGCGTGTGTCTTCCCACCGCCCTTCCCGCTCACCGAGGCCGGCCCCGCCCCGCCCCACACCCTGTCTGCTCCCGGCCCTGCTCCCTCAGCTTCTGTCCCCTGGCCCGGGCTCCCGGCAGGCCCACCTCGGAGGCCGGGGCCTGGGGGGCCAGCCCCCCAGCGGGGTCCCCTATCAAGTTGTTCTGATGACAATCACCAATAACAAGCACCTCCGTGTATTGATCTCTGGGAGCCCACGTGCGTGCCCGTGTCTGTCCCTGGGCCCGCGCCCGGCCTCTGCCCGGCTCCCCGTGGGCGGGCGGGCCTGTGGGGACCGGGCAGAGCCGGCGGCGCCCACGGCGGGCTCGGGAGGTCGGCCCGCCCAGGGAGCCCGTCTCGGCGGCCCCGGGGGGTGGCGGGAGCCGGCCTCCCAGACATCACCTCACAAACCGAGCCCCCGCGGCCAGCCCACCGCGTCCCGGCGGCACATGTGTCAGCAGGAAGTTACCTACCCTGGCGGCCTGTTTGTGTTTCCAGAGCAGCAGGCGACAGTCATGTCCAAAGCCACCTCTGCTCGCCTGCGGGGCCGAGGCTGGCTCCTCGCCCCGGGCCTGCGGGCAGGGGGGACCCGGGGCCAGGCCCCGTCTGTCGGCCTCCCTGGCTGCCCAGAGGCCCTGCACACCCACGCCTGGCCCCGCTCAGCACCTGTCTGTCCCTGCGGCCCGTTAGGTCTGGGCGCCCCTCCGCTCTGCACACGGCGCTGGGGGCCATCCACCCGGGGGTCCCCATCCCGGGGAGAAGGCACGGGACACAGCAGGGGCCCTCGGGTCTGATTGGGGGGTGCACACGCATGTGCATGTGCATACACATATGTGCACATGCATGCACACACGGACATGCACACACCATGAAGAGCCTTCCCGGTGATACTCACAAGTCACCGCACCAGACTATAAGGCAAGGGGAGACTCTGAGCCATTGGGGAGGGGGGAACCAAAGGACAAGGCTCCAGAAACAGGCATCTGCAAGGTGGCGGGACCCTGCCCATCCATCCCCTCCCCCACGTGCCTTCCCCCCTCCCGCCCCCGCCCCACCCCGAGCATGCCCAGCTCCGCCCGTGGCAGCACATGGAAAGTTGGAGCGGCGGTGCTCCCCGCAGGAGGGGGAGCTGCCAAGCCGGCTGCACTAACAGCGCTCACTGTGGCCGCTGATTTATGAGGCCGCCTGGGCGCCGGCCAGGTCTGTAAGTCAGGACAATTAGGAGCGCGCTCTCCGCCGCCCGCCGACCGCCGCCCGCCTCTCCCGCAGGCCGCGCCCCTCCCACAGGGCTGGCCCCGGGGACCCCTGGGCCGGGGTCCTGAGCCCACTCTGCAGGCGGGGACGCCGAGGCCGGCGTGGCGGCCGCTGGCCTGGGCCTTGGCCGCTGGCCATGGAGCGGGCGGCCGTGCCAGGGTCTTGCCAGTCATCCCAAAGGCACGCTCCTCTGGCTCCCCGCTCCACGCTGACAGGGCGGGGCTCTGCCCGGGCCAGCAGGGGAGCGCCGGGGAGGAGGGGGCCGGAAAAGGGGGGCCACCCAGAATGGCCACCCCGATACCTCAACCCGCACCAGGAGGACATGTCGGGCCTCCAGATGGAAACGCCCCAGTGCCGTCCCCTGGGGTTTTCCCGTCCAGGATCGAAGGCACAGGGCACCTGGCGCCAGGAGGGACCTCCGCGGTCATCCGACCCCCTCCCGCTCCGGAGAGCGCCCTCCTCCACCCGCCCCAGTGGGGCCTGGGCACCCCGAGACCAGAGGCTGGGGCCGGAGAGTGCCTGAGCCAGCCCTCGGCCTGACCGGCCCGAGCAGCGCCCACCGAGCGCTGGCTCTGACGGGGAGACCTGGGGGGCTCAGGTCCAGGACAGCCCCCCGCAGACCCCGGGGCAGCGGGGCTTGGCTGGTGCCACGGAGCAGCCGAATCTTCACACGTGTGCTGCTTCCAATGAGATTAGATTTAAACTCACACACACGTGTGGGTTGCAGGTGACATATAAGATGTGTGTGTTGGGGGGTGTTTTTCAAATATTTCTTAAAATTTATTTCAGAGGGGAAGGGAGACAGAAAGAGAGAGAAGAACATCCATGATGAGAGAGACTCCTCGATGGGCTGCCTCCTACACACTCCCCACTGGGGATGGAGCCATAACCTGGGCCTGTGCCCTTGGCCAGAATAGAACGCGGGACCCTTCAGTCCGCAGGCTGGTGCTCTGTCCACTGAGTCACACCGGCGAGGCTGATGCGTGGTTGTTTTGAACTTCAGATGATGACCAGGGCGCCCTGGCGTGAGACACCATGGCACAGTGCCTGCGGGCACCCGAAGGGCAGTGGCACCTCCTCCCGTGTTCCATCGGGCTGCCCTCCCCGGTGCCAGCAGACAGAGGCCACGGCTGCAGACACACACGGAGGGGCACGTGGTCAGGGACCCAGGGGCAAAGCCAGCGGCCAGGCCGAGGTCCCAGGGCCCGCTCTGGCTGTGGCCTCCCGTCTGGACACGGTCAGCGTGTGGGGGGCAGGGCGGTATCCTCACCCCTGGGATCCTGTCTGACCCGGGGGAGGGGGCACCCAGTCCCTGCAATAGCGCCCCCGGGCCTGGGCCTGGGCCCGGCCGGGACCCTGCAGAGCCGTGCGGGCTGCCGGTGCCTGGCCTGGCCGCCAGTGCCGGTGCCCAGCGGCCCTCTCGCCCCTCCCGCAGCCTGTGCAGGGAAGAAGTATAAACATTCACAACGAGGAGACAAAACAGCCCATTGTAGCGGCCCCTCCGCCTCCCGGCAGCGGGCGAGGCTGGCAGGGGCGGGAGCCTGGGCCCCCGCCAGGATCCTCCGATTGCAGCCGAGGTGTTTCCGTCTGAGGCGGTCTGCGCCGCGGCCTTTGTCTGTCTGCTACCGACATTTCCTGTCTCTGCTGCTCTCCTCCGCGGCCACTGAAACCCAACACGTTTATTGCCCTCTAACGAGGCTCGCAGCCCGCGCCTCCTGCCCGCGGCCCGCGCTGCCATGGCAGTTAGGAGGGCCGGGCGGGCGGGGCGCAGCTGCCGGGGCCTTGGCCCGGGAGCCGGGAGCGCGGGGCCAGGTATGTGGGCAGCACGGTCCAGCCCAGTGGGCAGGGGCCCCGGGGAGACTCCAGATGCCGGGCGCTGGGCAGCTGGTGAACAAAGCTGGCTGGGCCAGGCAGCCGCGGGACGGGCCGTCTGCCACGGGGGCCCTGCCCGCCGCCCGGCACCACCCCAGGGCCACACCCGCACCCCGGTGTCCTCACCCCTGACTGAAAACAGCAGCCTCGCCCCGCTGGCCACTCGGCCGTCGGGGGAGGTAAACCAGAGGCCGGCCACACCGGCCAGCTATGGGGGCAGTAAGAAAGGCAGGAAAGGGAGCAGGAGGCCGGGCCGGGCCTGGAGGGCCGGTGTCCAGGTGCAGGTGCGGGCCTGGGGGCCAGGCAGGTGGGGGGCTCCGTTGTTCCTTCAGGGCCAGAGGCAAGCTCCCCAAACCCCCCAGTTCCTTCAGCCTCAGTTTCCCCATTTGCAACAAGCCCCCCTCACATGCTTGCTGCCAAGATTAAATGAGGTAACAGAATAGGAAGCACTTAGCAAGCACCGCACACGCCAATGTCATGTCCAGTGAAGCCGGGAGACGCCTGGTACCCCGCCCGTTGCCGTCAGAATGCCCAACGCCTGGCTGGGGCGTCCCGGTCTGCACTGCACTCCCTGCACACTCCCCGCACACTCCCCGCACACTCCCCGCACACTCCCCACGCTCATGGGACGCGTGCGCGCGCGAATGCATGGGGCCTCGGTGGAGGCAGGCTCACGGCTGCTGAGAGAGCCCACTGGCTGGTCAGTGACCTCAGAGGCCTGAGCCTTGACCTCTTGCTGACCCGCCCACCAGGAGCAGGATGGGGGGCCTGGTCCCCAGGGCCAGGCAACCTTGGGCGACCTTCCGCTCCCAGCACCCCTGGAAGTGGGATCTCTGCTCATCCCCCTGGGACCACAGGGGAGGGGACAGTGTGCCTGGAACTAGGGGCCAGCCAGACTGGGGAGGCAGATGCTGGTGGGAGGAAAGGGGTTTATTCCGGTGCCAATCATCTGAGAAGACGGGGGCTCCCGGTGCAGGGGCCCTCCCAGCACCTCGCTGCAGGCCGAGGTTTTCAAAGGAGGGAGAGGGAAGCAGAGAGAGGACATCAGGGAGGCGGGTGGGCAGTCCTCCACGGGCCGGCCAGCACTGTCCATGCTGACAGGGATCTGGAAACTGGTCACATGATGGTCCGTGTGCGTCACTGCGGGCTTCTCCATCCGGGCCTTCGTCACCTGGGTTAGGTGGAAGATAGGCAGATCTCCAGGACTGAAGGTCGGAGTGGTTCCTAGGATTCTTACACAAACACCAGAGGCCCGGTGGGCGGATTCGTGTACCAGTGGGGTCCCTCGGCTTGGCCTACGGGATCAGGCCGAAACCGGCTCTCTGACATCCCCCAAGGGGTCCCGCATTGCGAGAGGGCACAGGCCAGGCCGAGGGACCCCACCGGTGCACGATCCGGGCCAGGGGGAGACATGGGAGGGACGGAAGGAGGGCTCCAGGGCGTGTCTGGCCCCGTCTCAGCCAGACCCCAACAGCAAGCCAACCTACCAGTTGGAGCATCTGCCCCCTGGTGGTCAGTGCACATTGTAGCGAGCAGTTGAGTGGCCCTAGCATAGCATTAGCATATTAGACTTTGATTGGTTTTGGGGCGGCGTGCCTGAGACAGCCGATCCATGGTTCTTCTCATCATTGGTGTTTCTCTCTCTCTCTCCCTTCCTCTCTGAAATCAATAAAAGTATTTTTTTTTTTATATATAGAAAGGGGGTGGGTTGCAATTCCTGCTGCTACAATATTCCCTCACTCTGCCCCGGCAGGCACTTTGCTGGCCCAGCGAGGCCCCAGGCGACCAGACCCTCCATCGCACGAGCAAACCAGCCGTATTGTCGGCTGCTGTCTCCTCCCGGCCGGCGGAGACAGGGATTCCGCATCCCCCGCCCCCTGCGCCGCGGAGACAGCTCCCTCAGCCCCTGGGGAGCCCCGTTAGCTGAGGCCCCCGGCCGGGAGGCAGCCGGCAGACAGCTGTGAGCACCCACGTTCAGGGCCCGGCAGGCCGGAGGCCACGGGGAGGGGAGAGGCGAGGCGCCCAGAGCTGCGTGTCCGGGCATATCCCAGACATGGGCCCCTCGAGCCTCGCAGTGGTGTTTTCCCAGCAGCTCGGCGGACGGAAGGCCGCAGGCCCGGTCCCGGGGCCAGGCTATCGGAGCAGCCGCAGCTGGAGGGAGTTTGGCAGCGGCCCCTCCCCGCCCCCCGCGGCCTCAGACCTCAGAGCAGCGGCTGATCAGCGCCGGCTGCCGCGGCCTGGCTGGGCTCCGGGAAGCCGCGGCCTCAGACCGGCAGCCCTGACTCGCAGGGGAGGGAGGGGAGGGCAGAGGCCGCCAGCCAGCTCCAGGAGCCCCATCAGGACAGGACACAGAGGCAGGGACCCCGGGCGCCCTCAGAGGCCAGCGAGGCTGCCCCTGGCCCCGCGGTGCCCACGCCCCCGCTCCCCCCCCCCCCCCGCCCCGTCAGCCTGGTCACACCCCTGCAGGACTGCACAGCCCGGAAGGGCTCTCACCTGTGACCGCGTCCTCACCCCAATGCACTGCAGCTGAGCTCGCTGCCCCCATTCCACAGGTGGGAAAACTGAGGCTCAATGAAGCGCTGGTGAGCCTGAGACTCGGGCAGCGGTTCCCAAGCTTCCTGACACCGCGACCCTTTCATACAGCTCCTCCTGTGGTGGTGACTGCCAGCCGTAACATTATCCTCGTTGCTACTTCCTAACTGTAATTCTGCTACTGTTGTGAATCATAATGTAAATATCTGAGTTTTTTTTTTTTTTTTTTTATATATTTTATTGATTTTTTACAGAGAGGGAGAGAGAGGGATAGAGTTAGAAACATTGATGAGAGAGAAACATTGATCAGCTGCCTCCTGCACACCCCCTCCTGGGGATATGCCCGCAACCAAGGTACGTGCCCTTGACCGGAATCAAACCTGGGACCTTTCAGTTCGCAGGCCAACGCTCTATCCACTGAGCCACACCGGTTTCGGGAATATCTGTGTTTTCCCAAGGTCTTAGGTGGCCCTGCTGGCGGTTCTCAGCCTGTGGGTTGCGGCTTCCTTCCCCCTCCCGGCCCCTCAGGCCCCTCGGCAGTCAGACGAGAACCCCGTGGGCCTTCCCAGCCCCTGAGGCCTCCGCTGTGCCCCTGGGGGGACGTGGCTCCCACGGGCAGCGGTGCCCCCTCACAGCCTGGGCGCGGGGCTCACCGCGCAGGAGTCAGGTGAGGAGCCTCGGGCCCACGCCCTGCGGACTGGCCTCGCTGACCCGCGGGAGCTGTCCGTGGCCGCCAGCGCCTCCGGGGCCCACCCCAGGCTCGCCCTCCTCCCGCCCCGTGTGATCTCCATGACGGCATCTCCTTTCTCGATAGCAGACAATGGCCCTGCCTGTGGCCGCAGCCCTGACCGCTCCCTGGCCCTGTGGTCAGTCCCTGCGATCCGTCCCTGAGCCTCCGCTGTGTCCTAAGGAGCCGAGGTTTGCCTTCTGCCCGGGGAGGGGCCGGTCTGACTGCCCAGGGAGTACGGTGACCAGACATCCTGCTTTGGGCGGGACAGTCCCGATTTCTAACAATTTGTCCCGCGTCCTGCGGCCTTTTAAAAAGAGCTGCGTGGGCCGAAACCGGTTTGGCTCAGTGGTAGAGTGTCGGTCTGCGGACTGAAAGGTCCGGGTTCGATTCCGATCAAGGGGATCAACCTTGGTTGCAGGCGCATCCCCGGTGGGGGTTGTGCAAGAGGCAGCTGGTCGATGTTTCTCTCTCATCGACGTTTCTAGCTCTCTATCCCTCTCCCTTCCTCTCTGTAAAAAATCAATAAAATATATATTTTTTTAAATTAAAAAAAAAAAAAAAGCTGTGAGGGGTGCAGGGCTTGGCTACTGATGGACACAGAGACGCTGGGGATGCAGGCCTCCTGAAACCGGGCTGGGGTGAGGGCTACACCACGATGCTGTAAGTTCCCTCTCTTTACCGTGACCCACACGGCTGGAGAGCGGACCGTTCCTGAGGAGGGGCGGCTGGGGCTGAGGAAGGGAGAAGAGGCAGCCACAGGGACCGTGGGGAAAGCTGGGGCCGGGCGGGACGCTGCCCTCTGACGGAGGGGCCGTGACCCAGAGCCGGTGCATCACGGTTATGATACTCAGCGTGATTCCAGGGAGTTTTCCTAGAGTTTGAGACAAAGGACCTTATGTGAAATCGTGGTTAAAGGTGAAGCTGTAATTCTTCATTCTTGTGGCTTCTTTGTCATTGTCCCTCCTGGCCGAGCCCGGACTGGACTTAGAGAACGAAGCTACCCCCTCTCCCCTCCACCACCCCCAGGCGCCTGAGCTAAGGGTCAGGGGTCAGGCTGACAACACGCCTGCCTCCGGCACGGTATGTCTCCAGGACATGGCTCTGCTGACGCCACGGGACTCGGCCGGCAGACAGCTCAGGTGCCTTCCCGGGCGCTCTCTGCACAATGCAGGTTGCAAAACCTCGTTGAACTTCATGCAGGTGACCGTGTGGTATGGGAGTCACGTGTGTGCACACGTTTTTTAACCTTCCACTTATCCGTGTGACGCCGCCCAGCATTCCTTCCTGGGTCACGAGGCACCGCTGTCCGGCACATTGGAGGCAAGATCGTCCGATCTTTCCAGCGAGTCAGACGTTCTGATCTTTAAGGAATGAACTAGTTCCAGTTGCTCTTTTTGACTTAAAGTGTATTTTTCTTTTTCCTTTTATTTTTTTAAATAATTTTTTTATGGATTTCAGAGAGGCAGGGAGAGGGGGAGAGATATAGAAACATCAATGAGGAGAAAGAATCGTTGATCGGCTGCTTCTTGCACGCCCCCCACCCTGAGCATGTGTCCTTGACCAGAATAGAACCCGAGACCCTTTTCTCTGCAGACAGACGCTCTATCCACTGAGCCAAACCAGCAAGGGCTCAGAGTACATGTCTCTGGTGTGCATACAGGTTTTGGAGCTTTCTCTGGCTCAGTATCAGCATTAACTTTTCCTTCCTCTCTTTCTGTATCTTTACGTGGCAGGTATGTTTCTTTAAAAAGGGCATAACACCAAAACCGGTTTGGCTCAGTCAATAGAGCGTCAGCCTGAGGACTGAAGGGTCCCAGGTTCGATTCCGGTCAGGGGCATGTACCTTGGTTGTGGGCACATCCCCAGTAGGGGGTGTGCAGGAGGCAGCTGATGGATGTTTCTCCCTCATTGATGTTTCTAACTCTTTATCTCTCTCCCTTCCTCTCTGTAAAAGAAAAAAAAAATCAATAAAATGTATTTTAAAAATAAAATAAAAATGTGCATATTTAAATAAACAAATAAAAATTAAAAGGGCATACGGCTGGCTTTGTCCTTCTCAGCGTTGCCTTTTAACTCGAGCATCCAGTAGGTTTGAGCTGGTTTCTCCCTCCTTATCGCGTCTTTCCGATGTCTCTCTTTCTCCCCTTTCCTGCCCCCTTTTGGATGAGCGAGTCTTAGAGTCCCAGAGCCCCTCCCTCGGTGTGGAACACACAAACTCAGGTCTGTCCTCCCAGCGCTGTGCATCCACGTCTGTCCCAGAGTAACACTGAGCCTCCCCACACCCGCCACAGGGACTTCCAGCCTGCCACCCCCACGACGCCCTCCTGCCTCGTGTGGTGCCCATCTCCACGGAGTCCCCACGTGGCATGTTGTCACCTGTGCCGCCGGTCTGCCCCCATGGGTAACCGTCTCCTTGACTTTCCCCCCAGTTCACTCCCCTGTCCCCTAGGGGGCGCTCTCCGCCCACCTCACCTGTCTCTGCTCAATCCCCACTGTCCTGGCTTCCATCTGCCTCTAACGGCCTTTGCTCTCAGGGCCGGGGTGACCCGCTGTGCTCCGGGGGCGCTCCCGAAAAGGAGGCTCTCGGCCTCCCCTTCTTTGTGTTGGGGGAGGGGTGGAGGAGGGGGAGGGATGACGGGGTGGGGACTGAGCCTGTAAGCTATTTTATTTCTCTTTCTCTTTATAGAAAAAATGTTTTATTGGTTTTACCTTATTTTATTATTGATTTGGGGGGGAGGGAGAGAGGATCCAGCCCACAACCCCGGCAGGTGTCCTGACTGGGAATCGAACCGTGACCTGTGAGCGCGCAGGACACGCTCCGCCTCGGGGCGGCTCCTGCCGGACAGCCAGGTGCATTAGAGGGTGTCCGCACAGCGGGGCGTCCTGAACCCCTCACCGCGGTCTGGGGGTGACTGCGGGCAGAGCAGAGGCCTCACCGTAGGGGGCCAGCCCTTTGCACCCCAGCACCACAGTGTGAGGTTCGGGGGGGCCTTGTGGGTGAGGGGAAGCCCTTGGGAACCCCAGATTCATGGGGGCCTCCTGTGGGACCCCAGCAGGGCCAGCTCTGTGCTTTGTCGCTGTCCAGGAGTGACCCTGCCTCCGCAGGGCGCCCAGGCCCTAACCCTGTCTTCTGGGCCTCCCCGGCCGGTGCCACTCGCAGGAGCTCTGGCCAGGCCCGCGGTTCGCTGAGCTGGGGGGGACATAGGGGTGTTAGGGGGTGGAGGGTGGGGTCTCAGGTGTGAGGGGAGTATGGGAGTGTGGGGTATAGAGGGGTAAGGGCTGTTGGGGTGGGGGAGTGTGGGATGGGGGAGGGGAGGAGGGGAGCAGGAGGGGGAGGGTGTTGGGGTGGGGGAGTGGGGGGGAGGAGGGGAGGAGAAGGGGGAGGGGAGTGTGGGGGGAGGGGAGCAGGAGGGGGAGGGTGTTGGGGTGGGGGAGTGGGGGGAGGAGAGGAGGAGGGAAGGGGGAGGAGTAGAGGAGTGTGGAGGGGTAAGGGGTGTTGCGGGGGGGGGGGGGGCCTGTGCCGGTAAACCCGCCCCCACAGAGGCGCTGGGAGGAAGTGGCACAGGCTGTTCCCTCCAGGGCCCTCCCCCCCCGCCCCCAGACAGGCAGGGTCTCCAGGCTGGGACCCCTCTGAGTGCCCTCGCTGGGGGGCACCGAGGCCCCGAGCAGCTCGGTGACGGAGGTCAGCGGCCGAGCTGCCGTGGGAACACCCGGTTCCCGCCTCCGCCCGCGGCGATGGCTCCCACGGGACTCGCTGGGCTTCTGGCTGAGCCCGGGTTCCGGGAGCCGGGGTGACCCTGTGGTCACAGGAGGGATATGAGTGCTCCCCCCCACCCCACCCCCAGGCCGCAGCTCCCGAAGCACAGCCTGAGCCCGGCGCCCCGCGGACCCTCCTGCCCGCCCCGGCCGGGAGCCTCGGAGGCCACCCCCTGCCTCCGGCTCTGCAGCCACGCGGGTCTGGGTCTCCGGGCTGTTTCCAGGGGGCACAGTCCCCGAAGGCCCCGCGCGGTGTCCGCGGCAGCAGAGCTGCCGGAGAGGGGAGAGCTGTGCACGGGGAACAGCTGGGCACAGCTGTGTCCTGAGGACACGGCCCGGCCCTGCCTGGAACTCGGGGTCAGCCGCCACTCCCCCATGGGCCTGCGCCAGGAGACCGGAGGGGGCGGGCGGGGGACGGCCTGTCCCGGAGCTGGCCAGTCCGTCCAGGCCTCGCCAAGCAGCCACTCCCCCTCCCCCAGATCCTCCCACTGGGAGGCCACTCCAGCCCAAGCAGAGGACAGAGGCAGCTGCGCCGAGGCCTCCGAGCCGGTGCCGTCTGCAGAGCGGAGGCAGGGGCCGAGGGAGGGGCTGTGCAGGGTCTGGACCCCCATCCCCTCCGTGGCTCTCACAGACGCGCTCAGAGCCACCGCTGGGGTCCGAGGGCCTGGTGAACCTGTGCCTGGGTCCTGCACACGGGCCCTGTGGCCGGGGCCGCCCTGGTCTGAGCCCCGCTGCCTGCCAGCCTGTGCCCGGCCGGGGGCTGGGGCCGTCAGCCACTAGCTCCCTGTCTGTACGCTGGGAGGGCGCAGGCCCAGCCCCAGCCCTGCGGTCAGCCCCCCTCCCCCATCAGCATGTGATGGCCAGAGAAAGCTTTCTGAGGCTGTTGGTGGTTTTGAGTTTCTCTGTCACCACCTGAGCAGCACTCAGCAATGATCCGGGGCTGTTCACACCATCTGTTCACACCATCTGACGTGTTCAAAGCGACCCCAACCTTCGCGAGCGTCGTCAACAAACTCACACGTACAGGCGAACACGGCGCCCAAGCAGCCAGGGACCGTGTTCTCTGTGGACAGGGCCAGGGCCGCAGCCGCTCGGTGCTCCATGCACAAACGGCTTATTTTCAGCCCCCAAGGCAGTGCTGTCCTCCCTGAGTGCCGGCTGAGGGGCCTGGCAGGGTGCCCAAGGCCAAGATCGGGGTCAGGGTCAGTGGCGGGCAGGATCGGCCCAGGCAGCGGCTTCGGAGCCATGGTCTCCCCGGCTCCCAGGACGCCATCGCTCCGCTGACGGCCGCTCACACCCCGTCCGGCTGCCGTCTTTTCACGCTCCCTCCGGGTCAGGGCCTGTCCGCTCTCCAGCCTGTCAGCTCCCAGCCCTCCGGGCGGCCCCAGCGGCTCGGGGTGGACGGGAGCCCGAGGGGCCGCTCGGAGGGCTGTGCGCCCAGCCCTTCCCGGCCCCAGGAGCCCTTCCCGGAGGCCAGGCGGCTGCTCGGCCCGCCCCGCCCGGCCGCCTGGCAGAGGCCGGACTCCCAGCTCCCGGTGGAGGCCAGAGGCTGGGCCACGGGCCAAGCGGCTGCAGCTCGGCCTCCTGGGGCCGGGCTGGGGCCAGGTCTGAGTCTGCGTCTGGGGCCCACACGGGGTGGGGGTGGGGGTGCCCTCGACCTCAGTAGGTGGGGCGGCATGTCTGGGGGCATGAGGAAACTGAGGCATGGGGCACCTGGGACGGGTCCGGGGAGGTGTGGCTTCAGCGTGGGCCTGACACTAAGGTAGCAGCAGCTTCGCTCCCTGGGCGCCTGGGACGGCGGCCGCGCCCCGAGCCCGAGAGGGCGCCCAGCGTCCTGTGGGAGCTGCCCAGAAGAGGTGGGGGTGGCACCCCCAATCTGGGGCTGCTTCACGCGAGGCCCTCGTTTCAGGAGCTCGTGGGGATGTTTGGAAGCCAACCTCTGATGGCGCTGCCCGCCTGGCGCTCCCGGGACAGGCCTGAGTGCGGGCTGTTGGCCGGCGGCAGGAGGAGGGACAGGGCCATGACTGGAGGGACAGTCAGGGAGGGGCCCGAGGGCTGCTGGTCTGGCCAGTCTGCTGGGAAGGGGAGGGGCCGGGAAGAAGAGGGGCCCGCCTGGACGCTCAGGTGCAGCCGGAGGGACCTCTGTGAGCCCCACCCTCACCCACAGGCACTGGACACACAGGCAGCACATGCATACATGTGTGAACACATATACACATATATGAACACTGACACGTCGGTGCTAGAGACACACACATGCATGCACATGTGCACAGACACACACATGGCCTCGCAAGTGTCACCTCACACCAGGCCAGACGGGGCACACGCTGGCTCACAGTCCCACTGCTCCCCCCTCGATGCCCTGCTCCAGCTCAGGCTCCAGCCCCACCTGCTGGGAAGCCTGTCTCCTGCCCAGCACCCCCTCCCTGGGCCTCCAGAGCCGCTCCGCCCCCAGCTCGCTCCTGGTGCCGCGGGGCCGTGGCCAGCCCGGCCTGCCCGGGGCCTGGTGGCCTTTGTCCCCCGCAGCCCCGCGGCCCCGGGGCAGGCCTGCTCGCTGGACACCAAGGGCCTGGGAAGCACGTGACCCCTGGACGGGCCGCGGACACTGAAGGAACTCGCTAGGACCAGATGGCCAGACAGGAAGTGGGGTCACTTTGTTCAAGCATGTGTGTGCATGTCCATACACACATGTGTACACACACACATGCCTGTGTGTGTGCATGTCCCCCTACAGGACACACGTGTGTGTGCAGTCATGCGTGCACAAGCCCATGTGCCCAAGCACATGTGTGGAGTGGGCGTGGCCTCCCGGGGGCAGCAGCTGATGGGAAACCGTGTTGGACATGAGCCCCACAGGACACGCGCCCCTGCGCCCAGCAGGAGGTGGGGGTGGGGTGGTGTGCACATAACTGAGGTCCCCGGACGCTCCCTCCATGCCCACACTTCCTTCTGGAAAAGCTGCCCTGCGGTGCACTCTGGCGGGGGTGGGGGGTGGGGGTCTCTCTCTCTCTCTCTCTCACACACACACACACACACACACACGCACGCACTCACCCCTCCTGGACCTGGGCCTGCGGCCGGGCTGCTGGGTGATGGCCGAGGGCCCCGAGCCCAGGGCAGGCCCTGCGGTGCCGGCGTTTAAAAGGCGGTGGCCGGGCCGGGTTAGGGTTCCAGGGCTCTGGGCACACCCCAGCTGTGCGGGGGACCCCGGCAGGCCCTCCTGTTCCTCTGGGCCCCCCGCCACGCCCACGACGGGACAGGTGAGCCCTCTCGGCTCACAAGCCACAGCAGAGCCGGACGGTCCCCTCTCAGCCCGGGGTGAGGCCGGGAGCGGGCGGGGTGAGCGCAGACCTCGGACTCCTCCTTGGGGAGCGGAAGCTGGCCCGTGCGTGGTGAGGCGGGGGGGGCGGGGGGGAGCCCGCGTCTGCACAGAGCGCTCTTGGGGAGCCCCCGCCCCTCCGCCCCCCTCTCCCCGGGACCCACAGCTCCTCAGTCTCCCGTGGAACAGTTGTGACCGATTCTCAACCCTCCGCCAAACAAGATGCAGACTCCGTCACTCATGGCGAGGCGCCCTCGGCCGGCACAGGGGCCAGGACTAGCGCAGGGAGGGTCCCTGTGTGGCTGTCTGAGCGCGGCCGTGGTCCGGCCTGACCCTGCAGCCGGCGGGCGGGCGGGCGGGCGGGCGGGCGGAGGCCAGGGAGCGGCTGGGACAGAGGCCTCGCTCACACTCCGGCCAGGACTGTCCGCCCTGAAAGCTGTGCGTCCCTGGAGCCCAGGAGCAGCTGCTGGACCACTCAGTCCCAGAGGATGCTGCTGAGCCGGGCCCGGCGGGGTCGAGGTCTCCCCCCTAGCCCTGCCCAGCCCCCCAGGCCCGCCCACCCCCAGGCAGCCTCCGAGCACGGGAATCAGGCCGCCCTCCCCGCCGGCGGGGGTCCGCTGAGGAGCAGGCTCCTGTGTCCGTCCCCACGTCCCGTCGTGCTGGTGACAGGGCAGCCGCCAGGCCTCGCCCTCAGTGCCCCACCTGAAACGCCCACCCCACTCCTCAGAGAGGCCCCCCAAACCTGCAGGGCCCACCGCCAGCCCGCCCCCAAGGCCTCCGAGGCTCCTCCATCCCAGCTGCCTTTCCCCGGCTGCCGGGCCCAGGCCCCGGGCCATCCCTGCGGGAGAGGGAGCGCAGCTCCAGCCGCCCAGCCCGGACACAGGTGCGCCCCGGCTCCGGGTGCGCCCCGACTCCGGGTGCCAGAGAAGCAGGAAGGGCCCCCACCCTGGGCCCTGGGGGACAGGATGTGGGTGGGATCACCCCTCCCCATCACGGGTCTGGCCCCGGGGGATGGGGGGCGGTATTTGTTCGGTGCAGACGGCCGAGTCCGGAGCCTGGTCCAGCCTGAAGGTCTCCATGCCCCTCCCCCCATAGAGATGTGCCCATCTGTCAATGTCCAGGGGGCACACCGCTCTCCCCGCCCCCTCCGCCTCCTTCCCGGGGACCAAGTTGGAAAGGCGACGACAGACACGGAGACGGAGGGAGAGAAATAAACAGCGGAAGACAGAGGCTCTCTCTGGACAAGCAACGGGGTTCGTGCTGACCCACAGCCTGAGAGTTTCCCCTTTAGATAACGGGTCACCTCCTTCTCCTCTGAAGAGGGACACCCCAAGGGGAACCGCACTGCAGATTGCAGTTCTGATTTCAGCCACCGGGTGGAGCCCAAGGCCAGGCATCCCCTCTGGCAGGGGTCGGGGGGCAGAGGAGGGGTGCTGCTTCCTCCACGGGTTTGCTAGCTCCAGAGGGAGGGAGAGGGGGGTGAGGGGGCGCGTCCCCTCCGGTGGCGGCTTCTGGGTGTCAGTGTAAGAACTTCCCTCAGTGAAGAGCCTGGGTGTTTATTGGAGCCCGGCTGTCCGCAATGCCAGGAGGCCGGGAGCCACACCTGCGGGACAGGGATGAGGCTCCGGGACGGCGGCCTTGCCCTGGCTGCCCACGTTCCAGAGGAGCAGGTGCGGCGGCCGCTGAGCCCCTGGCGCTGGGCTAGGGGGCGGCGATCCCGGGTGGGCGGCCGGGGCCTGGATAACAAGGGAAGCGAAGCCGCGGGCATCGGCTGCTCAGGAGGGTGCAGGCAGCTGTCACTGGTCCGCTCAGCAGTGAGGGCTGGAGGCCCTGCAGAGGGGGCCGGGCTCCGGGGGGCCGGGGCGGGAGGAGCACGCTGACATTCCAGAGAGATGCCACTGAAGACTCAGCAGACAGGGCGGTGGCTCCGTGGCTGCGGACGGGCCTTCGCCGGGAGGTGCGGCCTCGGCACGCCTGCCCGCCGGGAAGCACGAACGGCTGGGGTGAGGCGTCTCCGTTTCCGCCCTCCTGGCGGTCCTGGCGGTCCTGGCGGTCTCTGCGTCTGCAAGGCCCCCCTGGCCCCCCGAGCTGGCTGGCGGAGCGGGGCCCCGCTCTCCCTCTCGGAGCCGAAACTCCCTGCCCAGCTCGTCAGCGCCGCTCCCCAGTGCCCGCGGCCCTGGCTTCTCTGGCAGCACCTGGGCCAGCACGTGGGCCAGTGCCCTCAGCCCTGTGGGCACCGCCTCTCAGCCGCCACCGGAGGCCCCGGGGCACGAGGCCCGCAGCCCGGCCGCCGTCTGCTCCGGGACCCTGCCCTCCCGTGGGCGGGCGGCGTGGTCCCCGGAGTCCTGCTGGGGCTGCTGTGAGCGGCTGCCCGCTGGGTTTGGCCGGAGTGTGGGGGGGAGGCCAGCCCCTCCTTCCACCTGCACCCCCACCTCCGCGCCCTGGCTCGCGCCCCCTCCCGGGGCCCACCTTAGCCGGACGCGCGGAGGGGCCGCTCCCACACCAGCCAGGCCGAGAACACCAGGAAGAGCAGCACCAGGGCCGCGGCCAGGCTCACGGACGGCACCAGGTCCGAGGCCTCGGGGCGGGGGGCCGCGTCTCCGGGGGCGGCTCCGGGCAGCGCGGCGGCGGGGGCTCCCAGCAGCTGGGCCGTGCACACCTTCTCCCCCTGGGGCCCGGGCCCGCCCATCTGTGGAAGGAGGAGGTGAGGGGCAGCCCCCGCCCCCCTGCTGTCCTCCCATCCTCATCGCAGAGGGAAGCCCTCGGGCGCCACGAGAGCGGGGAGGGGGGTTCGGGGGAGGGGAAGGGGGAGGGAGGAGGGGGGCTGGACTCCCTGAGCCTTGTGTTCGCCTCTGAAAGGGGCTGCTGGGCCCAGAGCGAGGGGCAGGCCAGTCCCTGGCATCCCCGCCCACACCTCACCTCTCGCCCAGTGCCAGGGCCTGGAATGCAGCTCCGCCAGTTTCCAACAGAGGTCTCTGCAGCAGGAGCTGGGTCAAGGGTGGGCACCAGGCTTCCGGAATCTTCCGGGTGAGAAACATGAGGCTCTGAGAACCGCTCGCTGGGCAGCGCCCTGAGCCCCAGAGAGCCCTCGCCGGGCTCCTGTGCCCGGAGGCAGCGCTCAGACCGGGCATCCTCACCACTCCATGCCCGGGACCAGCAGGGACGCGGGGATGGGGATAACCCGGGAGCAGGCTGGCCCCGGCCCGGCCCCTCCCCAGGCCCCGGGTCTGCAGGATGCTCACCCCCAGCCTGGGCTCCCCGTTCCGGGAGGGGCCTGTCCCAGGAGCTGCCCCGGAGCTGCCCTGTCCCTGGTGAGCGAAGGGCGCTTTCTTGAAGGAGGGAGGGGCTGAGGCTCGGGGTGGGGAAGGGAGGGGCCCAGGCCCTTCGTGGGTGTGTCCAGGGCAGAGCCACGCGTCCCCACTCCCACACCAGCTCTGTGTGGGAGGCAACAGGCATGGAGGGCCCTGGATTCCAAATGGGCAAGGAGCGTCCGGCACCCCCTGCGCACCCCTGCGCACCGCAGGGGAGCGGGGAGGAGGGGCCTGATACACACCCTGGCCCCCCAGAAGCCGCTGCCATAGCTCTTCAGAGCAGACCAGGGCAGGCGGCCAGGCCGGTGGGATGGGCAGGCGGTGGGATGGGCAGGCGGTGGGGTGGCCAGGCCGGTGGGACGGGCAGGCCGGTGGGGCGGGCAGGCCGGTGGGGCGGGCAGGCGGTGGGGTGGGCAGGCCGGTGGGGCGGGCAGGCCGGTGGGACGGGCAGGCCGGTGGGGCGGGCAGGCGGTGGGGCGGGCAGGCCGGTGGGGCGGGCAGGCGGTGGGGTGGCCAGGCCGGTGGGACGGGCAGGCCGGTGGGGCGGGCAGGCCGGTAGGGCGGGCAGGCGGTGGGGTGGGCAGGCCGGTGGGGCGGGCAGGCCGGTGGGACGGGCAGGCCGGTGGGGCGGGCAGGCGGTGGGGCGGGCAGGCCGGTGGGGCGGGCAGGCGGTGGGGTGGCCAGGCCGGTGGGACGGGCAGGCCGGTGGGACGGGCAGGCGGTGGGGTGGGCAGGCCGGTGGGGCAGGCAGGCGGTGGGGCGGGCAGGCCGGTGGGGCGGGCAGGCGGTGGGGTGGCCAGGCCGGTGGGACGGGCAGGCCGGTGGGACGGGCAGGCCGGTGGGGCGGGCAGGCGGTGGGGCGGGCAGGCCGGTGGGGCGGGCAGGCGGTGGGGTGGCCAGGCCGGTGGGGCGGGCAGGCCGGTGGGATGGGCAGGCGGTGGGGTGGCCAGGCCGGTGGGGCGGGCAGGCCGGTGGGGCGGGCAGGCCGGTGGGGCGGGCAGGCCGGTGGGGTGGCCAGGCGGGTGGGACGGGCAGGCCAGTGGGGCGGGCAGGCGGTGGGGCGGGCAGGCCGGTGGGGCGGGCAGGCGGTGGGGCGGGCAGGCGGTGGGGTGGCCAGGCCGGTGGGGCGGGCAGGCGGTGGGGCGGGCAGGCCGGTGGGGCGGGCAGGCCGGTGGGGCGGGCAGGCGGTGGGGTGGTCAGGCCAGTGGGATGGCCAGGCCGGTGGGGCGGGCAGGCGGTGGGGCGGGCAGGCCGGTGGGGCGGGCAGGCGGTGGGGTGGCCATGCCGGTGGGACGGGCAGGCGGTGGGGTGGCCAGGCCGGTGGGGTGGCCAGGCCGGTGGGACGGGCAGGCCGGTGGGGCGGGCAGGCCGGTGGGGCGGGCAGGCCGGTGGGGCGGGCAGGCGGTGGGGCGGGCAGGCCGGTGGGGCGGGCAGGCGGTGGGGTGGCCAGGCGGTGGGGCGGGCAGGCGGTGGGGCGGGCAGGCGGTGGGGCGGGCAAGCGGTGGGATGGGCAGGCGGTGGGGTGGCCAGGCCGGTGGGGCGGGCAGCCGGTGGGACGGGCAGGCGGTGGGGTGGCCAGGCCGGTGGGGCGGGCAGCCGGTGGGACGGGCAGGCGGTGGGGTGGCCAGGCCGGTGGGATGGGCAGGCCGGTGGGACGGGCAGGCCGGTGGGGCGGGCAGGCGGTGGGGCGGGCAGGCCGGTGGGGCGGGCAGGCGGTGGGGTGGCCAGGCCGGTGGGGCGGGCAGGCCGGTGGGATGGGCAGGCGGTGGGGTGGCCAGGCCGGTGGGGCGGGCAGGCCGGTGGGGCGGGCAGGCCGGTGGGGTGGCCAGGCCGGTGGGACGGGCAGGCCGGTGGGGCGGGCAGGCGGTGGGGCGGGCAGGCGTTGGGGTGGCCAGGCCGGTGGGGCGGGCAGGCGGTGGGGTGGTCAGGCCGGTGGGATGGCCAGGCCGGTGGGACGGGCAGGCGGTGGGGCGGGCAGGCCGGTGGGGCGGGCAGGCGGTGGGGTGGCCAGGCGGTGGGACGGGCAGGCGGTGGGGTGGCCAGGCCGGTGGGACGGGCAGGCCGGTGGGATGGGCAGGCCGGTGGGGCGGGCAGGCCGGTGGGGCGGGCAGGCCGGTGGGGCGGGCAGGCGGTGGGGCGGGCAGGCCGGTGGGGCGGGCAGGCGGTGGGGTGGCCAGGCGGTGGGGCGGGCAGGCGGTTGGGCGGGCAGGCGGTGGGGCGGGCAGGCGGTGGGGCGGGCAGGCCGGTGGGATGGGCAGGCGGTGGGGTGGCCAGGCCGGTGGGGCGGGCAGGCGGTGGGACGGGCAGGCGGTGGGGCGGGCAGGCGGTGGGGCGGGCAGGCCGGTGGGGCGGGCAGGCCGGTGGGGCGGGCAGGCGGTGGGGCGGGCAGGCGGTGGGGCGGGCAGGCGGTGGGGCGGGCAGGCCGGTGGGATGGGCAGGCGGTGGGGTGGCCAGGCCGGTGGGGCGGGCAGGCGGTGGGGCGGGCAGGCGGTGGGGCGGGCAGGCCGGTGGGGCGGGCAGGCGGTGGGGCGGGCAGGCGGTGGGGCGGGCAGGCGGTGGGGCGGGCAGGCCGGTGGGATGGGCAGGCGGTGGGATGGGCAGGCGGTTGGATGGGCAGGCGGTGGGGTGGCCAGGCCGGTGGGGCGGGCAGGCTGATGGGACGGGCAGGCCGATGGGATGGGCAGGCGGTGGGATGGGCAGGCGGTGGGGTGGCCAGGCCGGTGGGGCGGGCAGGCGGTGGGGCGGGCAGGCGGTGGGACGGGCAGGCGGTGGGACGGGCAGGCGGTGGGGCGGGCAGGCGGTGGGGTGGCCAGGCCGGTGGGACGGGCAGGCCGGTGGGGCGGGCAGGCCGGTGGGGCGGGCAGGCCGGTGGGGCGGGCAGGCCGGTGGGACGGCAGGCGGTGGGGCGGGCAGGCGAGGACAGCCCAGGACCGTGGAGATGGTCGCTGCCATGGGCAGCTGCCCCCAGGACAGAGCCGCTCTGTGGCGGCTGCTTTTCCATGTGAATGTGGGGGGCCCGCCCTGATGCCGGACGGGAGGCTCCTGACAAACCCAGGTTCGTCCACTTTCGCTCCCAGAGCCAAGAGCACGGGCCATGGACGCGGGGGGCAGGCCAGCTTTCCTCCTCCAGCCGGCCTGGGGCTGAGCCCCCTGCCACCAGGGGCGGCGGACACTGTGCATGCCTCCACCGCGCAGAGAGGGACCGCCCCCCAGCAGCACGGCGCGAGGGGAAGGCGGGCAAAGGGGCTCTCGGCCTGCGGCTCCCCCCCTGGCCGCCAGGAGGGAGAGAGCCAGCCTGCAGCCAGTGGGGAGGGGAGGGGGAGGGGAGGGGAGACAGAGGAGCCTTCTAGGTGGATGGAACGTCCTCTATCTCGATGGGGGGCAGGGTCTGGGTTCCACAGTTGCCAGCACTCCTCAACCTCCACACACGTAACGTGCGTCCATGTCTCTCAAGAAAACAAATGGCCCGGCGGTGTGGCTGAGGGTTGACCCGTGAACATGACCCAGGGGGTCAAGGTTTGATTCCCGGTCAGGGCACATGCCCAGGGTGTGGGCTCAATCCCCAGGTGGGGGGGGGGGGGTGCGTGCCGGAGGCAGCCTGTGCATGATTCTCACCGCTGATGTTTCCCTGCCTCTCCCTTCCTCCCTCTGAAATCAATCTATATATATAAAAGGCTAAGTGTCTGTCCATTCAACTTGTAGCTGTGATATGCACTGACCACCAGGGGGCAGACACTCAACACAGGAACTGCCATGACACACCCCGGCCATTGACAGAGAAATGGCAAGGCAGACGACAAACCCCAAGTGGGACACAGGCCCCACCCCCACCCCAGAGCAACACCCCACCAAATCGCAGCCAACACTACCAAGACCCCGTATCGCAAAATGAGGCCCACAGCCCAGCCCAGCCCTGAAACGGTGGCTTTGGGCACTGGGTAATGACGTCACGTAGCCCAGCTTCCTCTCCCTAGCAACCAGCCTCCTTGCAATTTCTTCAGCCCAGGAACACGACCTGCTTTACAGCCAGGTGGGAACATTTTACTTTAACCAAATGTCTGTGAAGCGTTTTCTCTGCCTCATCTCATTTGATCCTCACAGAAGTCCTGGAGTAGGGAGATAGGAGACTCGGTGGAATCCTATTTTCTTTCCATTAGCAAGACGAAAATAGCGATATTAAAATAGTTCTTCTAATTAATTTCCTTTCAATGTGCACAAATCTGTGCACCAGGACACTAGTCAATATATATATATACACAATATATATATAAATATATATATATGTATATGTGTGTATGTATATATATATATTAATATATATATATATTTTTTAAATAATGCATGATTGAAAGGCTTCAACTTTTTTAAAAATATATTTTATTGATTTTTTTTTTTTTTTTTTTTTACAGAGAGGAAGTGAGAGGGATAGAGAGCTAGAAACATCAATGAGAGAGAATCATCGACCAGCTGCCTCTTGCACACCCCAACAGGGGATGTGCCCGCAACCAAGGAACATGCCCTTGACCGGAATCGAACCTGGGACCCTTCAGTTCGCAGGCCGACGCTCTATCCACTGAGCCAAACCGGTTTCGGCCAAAAATATATATATAGTTAAAAATAAAGATAATGCCAATGAATTGGGGGAAAGGCCAAAACAAGAGCCGGGCTTCGAGAGCAGCTGAATCTAATCCGCCACGACAGAGCTCAGAGTGTGGGGCTCGGGAGTGGGGGATTACAGGGAGGGACAGTCAGCGTCTCTGGGGTGACCAGAGCGTCTTGTTCTCGACTTGGGCGGTGGCCACATACGGTCCCGAGGGTTGGGCGCGATACCGGCAAGGCCCCACTTACTGGGCGTGCCTGGCCCAACGCCCATATCCTGGGTGGTAAGAAAATGCTTGAGCAAAGGGGTCACACAACTGTGTCCACGCGGGATGGGCGAGAGAGAGACTGCCTGCTTTCCCCTACACCGTGGCTGGTTTTTTTTTGTGTGTGTGTTTTTTAATATATTTTATTAATTTTTTACAGAGAGGAAGGGAGAGGGATAGAGAGCTAGAAACGTCGATGAGAGAGAAACATCAACCAGCTGCCTCCTGCACACCACCCACTGGGGATGTGCCCGCAACCAAGGTACATGCCCCTGACCGGAATTGAACCTGGGACCCTTCAGTCCGCAGGCCAACGCTCTATCCACTGAGCCAAACCGGTTCCGGCTGTTTCTTTAATGATATAGGGAACTAGGACACAGCATTCCTTTAATAGGGAACCTCTGGAAATAACCCAAATGCTCGACAACGGGTCCATTTAAAATGCCCGCTGTGGGCCCTAGCTTCCTGGGCTCCGGGTGGGCGCAGGGTGCGCCCCGCTGCCGGCTCGGACCCCAACACGGCACGGAGGCGCCGGCGGGGGCTCGGCCTCCAGGCCCCGCACGAAGGTCCAGCCGCTTCCCCGGGGGCGGATCCCCATCCTCAGGCCACCGCCCCGCCCCCCCAGGGCCTCCAGGGGCGCACGAAGCGCGGACCGCGCCCCGGGGAAGCCCGCCGCCCAGCCCAGCGCCGCACCCGCAACCGCACCCTGGCCGCACCCGGGGAAGCCCGGCGGCGCTGCATCCGAGCATCCTCACCCTCGCGGCCGCCCATTGGCCGGCGCCGGCGCTGCGGGACGCCCCGCAGCCAATCGCGGGCGAGGGCGGAGCTGCGGGCCGCCCCGCAGCCAATCGCGGCCGGGGGCGGGGCTGCGGGCTCGGCCGGATGCTCGGATGCTCCAGCCGCTGCGGCCAGACGCCGGCTTGGCTCGGGGTGACAGCTGCGCGGGCCATGCAGGAGCCGCTGCTGGGCGCCGAGGGCCCGGACTATGACACGTTCCCCGAGAAGCCGCCCCCGTCGCCCGGGGAGAGGACGCGGGTCGGGTAAGAGCTGCCGGGCAGGGGGCTGCGGCCGGGGCTGGTTTCCGCCAGGGGCCTCGGAGGGGCCAGGTGTCCCCCAGGTAGTCCCACCTGGCGAGCTGGTGGCGCGTCTCCCCTCCCTCCCCGCCCTCCAGGCCCGGGCCCCGCACTGGCACAGACCGGGGAGACAGGCCCAGAGAGGGCCCAGGGCCTGCCGAAGGTCACACAGCAAGCCTGGGGGACAAAGCCGAGAGCAGACCCCGGCCGTGGCTCAGCCGCAGCCACAGCCACGGCCACAGCCACGGGCGCCGGGTCTTCCCCAGGGAGCTGGCATCCAGACCCTGGAGGTGCCAGTCTGACGGGCCTGGACCAGCCCTCCCCAGCGCTGCCTCTACTTCGTCAGCACAGGCAGCGGTTGGGAAGGGGGGACTCAAAGCCCCCACCTCTCTGCCCCCGCCCCCGCGCTGCCCCCAGCGCCCTGCAGAACAAGTGGGTGTTCCTGGCCACCTTCGCGGCTGTGCTGGGCAACTTCAGCTTCGGCTACGCCCTGGTCTACACGTCCCCCGTCATCCCGGCCCTGGAGCACTCCTCGGACCCAAGCCTCAGGCTCACCCAAACCCAGGCAACCTGGTTTGGGGTAAGCTCGTAGGGGCGGGGCAGGGGGTAGAGGGGCCCCCTGAGCTCTATCCCCAGCGAGGGTCCCCCCCAACCCTCAGCCTTCGAACCCCTCATTTGCCACACACTCCAGGCTGGGGGTGGGGAGAGGGAGGCCCGTGGTGCCTCTAAAATAAAAGGAGGAAGTGAAAGGCGATGGAGAAGGCGTGGGAAGGGCAGGTGGGAGGTGCCTGTAAGTCTCCACCCCGTGGGCTGAAGGTTCCCAGATCCCCGCCCCTCCCCCACTTCCACCTCGGAGCTGGGCTGTCACAGGGCAGACAACATATTCCCTAAGACAGCGTGCCCGCTGGGTACGGAGCCACCCAGTGCGTGCTGTGCTGGGCACTTGCCCCGAGAGCTTGCCCCCTGAGGTGGCTGCCATCCTTCTCCCATCCTGGCGGAGCAGCGTGCCCGCCTCACTCCGGGGTCCTCCTCCCTGTGCTGAGCGGGAATCCAGGATCCCCCGAAACCTTAAAATCCCAGGGGCTCCGGATCCAGGCCCTCCCTTCTGCTCCACTCCAGCATCAGACACGGCAGCCCTCCCCGCAGAGCAGGACTTTGGGGCGGGGTGCGGGGGGGGGGGGGTGTCCCTGACGAACTGCCGTCCATGTGCTGCTTGCACAGCTCGGCGAGGGAGGCTCCCTGCCCTGAGGGCCTGGGTCCCGCAGAAGCAGCGTCCCGGGGCCCCGAGGGAGTGGTGCGGGGCCCACCACGCCTCTGCCCTCTCCCCAGTCCGTGTTCACCCTGGGCGCCGCGGCGGGCGGCCTCAGCGCCATGGTCCTCAACGACCTGCTGGGCCGGAAGCTGAGCATCATGTTCTCGGCGGTGCCCTCGGCGGCCGGCTACGCGCTCATGGCGGGCGCCCGCGCCTTCTGGATGCTGCTGCTGGGAAGGACGCTGACAGGCTTCGCCGGGGGGCTCACGGCCGCCTGCATCCCGGTAAGGCCGGCCGGCCGGCCAGGCCCCGCGAGGCCCCCAAGCACCGCCGGACCAGGCCCCCCGGTCCCTGGGGGTGTTTGCAGCTCATCCAGGGACCCCTGTCCCCGCGTCCCCAGCTTTCCCCCTCGGACTCCCCAAACTTCCTACCCAGTTTCCTGACAGTCAGACACGTTACTCAATCGGAGAAAATCCACGTTGAGCAACGGGGAGGAAAGGGAAATCCCTGCCCAGGCCCTGCCCTGGCCAAAGTCTTACCCGCAGCTGCCCACATACCCACCGGGGCTGGGCCGGCCCGGCGCGGGGGGGGGGGGGGTGGGCGCGGAAGGCGGGGGGAACAGAGACCGGAGCCTCGCACTCCCCGTGTCCGAGCTGAGTGCTCCTGCCCACCTGACAGCTAGGGAAACTGAGGCCCAAGGGAGGGCATGAGGTGAGCCATGATCAGCACAAGAGACCCACCGGGAACCCACTCCCTCTTTGCAGGGATCGCCAGGCAGGTCCTCACGCAGGCTGGGTGGGGGTCGTCCTGCAGGTGTACCTGTCGGAGATCGCTCCCCCTGGCGTCCGCGGGGCCCTGGGGGCCACGCCCCAGCTCATGGCCGTGTTCGGGTCGATGGCTCTCTACGCACTCGGTGAGACAAGTGCTCGGCACCTCCTTGTGCAGGATGGGGGGTGGGGGAGGGGAGGGATGTGCCCCCAAATGAGCGGCAGGCTGGGTGAGAGACACCACAGTGTCCCCCAGGCTGCTCCCTGCCCCTCTCTGGCCGTGAGACCCCCCCCCCCTGGGCAGGGGCGGGGCTGGGCCAGCCGTCTCCGTGGGGGATCCACACAGAAGGGGGATCAGGGCAGCTGGCTGAGGCGGGGAGGGGGAGGGGGTGCAGGCCAGGGCGCTTGCTTGCTCAGGCCACCCTCCATCGCCCCGCTGTGGCCTTGAGACCCTCCGGGGCCCGGGGCGGGGGGCCAGGCCATCCCTGGGCCCCTCCTGACTCAGAGCACAGAGGCCTGGGCTGAGGGGGCAGAACGCCCACCGGAGGCCGCTGGGACTGGCCTGGAGGGCAGTGAGGGTGCTCAGGGCCCAGGGGAGGGGCTCCTCACCCAGTCACACCCCGGCCCCCCCCTCCTCCCCCCAGGCCTCCTGCTGCCGTGGCGCTGGCTGGCCGTGGCCGGCGAGGGGCCCGTGGTCGTCATGGTCCTGCTGCTCAGCTTCATGCCCAACTCGCCGCGCTTCCTGCTGTCGCGTGGCCGGGACGCCGAGGCGCTGCGGGCGCTGGCCTGGCTGCGCGGAGCCCAGGCCGACATCCGCTGGGAGTTCCAGCAGATCCAGGACAACGTGCGGAGACAGGTGCGGGGGCGGGTGGCACCCCCCCACCCTCCTCTGGCACCACAGCCATGTGGCCTTTGAGCATCACTGCTTTTCCCGAAAACGGGGTTCCCGTGTTTTCCTCTCCACCTGACCCGGTGCACACGGGACCCGGAGGGCCTGCCACGCAGACCTCTGCCCTGGCCCGCCGTGGTCCATGAGCCAGGGCTCCGGGCAGGGGTCCCCCGGCCTGCCCCCCACCTGGGCTGTTCCCCGGAGCGGGGAAGCAGGGAGCCCCCCCAGCTCCATGCAGTCCCGTTAGGTGGCGCGGCTGGAGGGGCCGGCCCTGCCCCTGAGCAGCGCCTTGTGTCTCCAGAGCAGCCGCGTGTCCTGGGCCGAGATCCGGGCGCCCCACGTGTACCGCCCCGTGGCCATCGCCGTGCTCATGCGCTTCCTGCAGCAGCTGACGGGCATCACGCCCTTGCTGGTCTACCTGCAGTCCATCTTCACCAGCACCGCCGTCCTGCTGGTGAGCGAGCCAGAGCCCTGCCCCCACCCGGTGCCTACTGCCCCCACCGGCGCCTGCCCGCCCCCACCCGGTGCCCGCCCGCCCCCACCGGCACCCGCCCGCCCCCACCAGGTGCCTGCCCCCACCCCACCCAGTGCCCGCCCGCCCCCACCCGGTGCCTGTCCGCACCCACCCTGTGCCTACTGCCTCCACCCGGCGTCCGCCCACCCCCACCTGGCGCCCGCAGGGGCTGCATGAGGGCTGCAGGTGGAGGCCTCCTGGGCTGGTAATGGATTCGGTGCATACCCCCGTTCTCAGAGTAACGTTTGCAAGTAAAGCTCCCGGGTTTTAAAGAAAAGTGCCCCTTGCCCTAGCCCAGTGGTAGGCAAACTCATTAGTCAACAGAGCGGCGAGCCGAAGTTTGCCAACCACTGCCCTAGCGGAGGGAGCTGAGACCTGAGATGAGTGACAGCCTGGGCCCTGGCCCTGCCCGAGAGGCCCAGGCCCGGGTGGGGCAGAGAAAGGCTGGCACACAGTGGGTGCTCAGCGGCTCGATGCTCCCAGGAGCTGGGCCATGGGTGGGGCCTGAGCACCCTGAGTGCCTTGACGGGGGGGAAGCAGGCGGGTCCTCACCCCGTGGCCTCCTCCCTGCAGCCCCCCCAGGATGACGCCGCCATTGTGGGCGCCGTGAGGCTCTTTGCGGTGATGATCGCGGCCCTCACCATGGACCGGGCCGGCCGCAAGGTCCTGCTCTTCGTCTCAGGTGAGGCCCCCCGCCCCCCCCAGCAGCTGCCCGGTGCGGTGCCGCTCAGCGTGGGAGCCGTGTGGCCGGCTCCAGGGGCGTGGGTGGGACCTGCCCTGGTGGCCCCTGCCTCCCACCCCGGGCACAGGGCCTGGCACACACCAGCTGCCCCAGAGGTCCGCTGGGCTCCCGTGTGGGGTGGTGGACGTCCGAACACAGGGAGCTGCCAGTGTGGGAGACCAGTCCCCGTGGGCCGTGGTGGCACCGGAGGAGATGGGGCCACGGGGGCTCAGAGGGTCCTGGCCCCGAGGGCCGCCTGTCTGTCCGCAGCCTCCATCATGTTTGTTGCCAACCTGACGCTGGGGCTGTACATCAGCTTCGTCCCCAAGCACGGGACCCACAACACCACCGCGGGCCTGGAGAGCGTGCCCCCGGGGGGCGCAGCACAGCCCCTGGCCACGCCCACCAGCCTCCTCACCCTGGTGCCCCTGCTGGCCACCATGCTCTTCATCACGGGTAGGTGTGGCGGGAGGGAGGGCTGTCCTGTGGGCAGGGCACCGCTGTCCTGGTTGTCGGGTGGCTGGGAGGGGTCTCGGCAGCTCGGGGGCCGGGGGGGGGGGGGGAAGAGGCTCCCCGCCTCCATGGGGCTGAGCTGCCCTCCTGCCCCCCCACAGGCTACGCCATGGGCTGGGGGCCCATCACCTGGCTCCTCATGTCTGAGATCCTGCCGCTGCGGGCCCGCGGCGTGGCCTCGGGGCTCTGCGTGCTGGTCAGCTGGCTGACCGCCTTCGCCCTCACCGAGTCCTTCCTGCTGGTGGTGGTGAGTGCCGGGCGCGGGCCGGGGCCTCTCCACCCGCCCTCTGAGAGCAGCGCCGCCCTCCACGCTGCGGCCCACGCGGCAGGGACCGCTAAGGGACAGGACGGAGGACAGCGGGCCGGGAGCGGTTCTGTGAAGTCAGCTGACCTCCGCCCGGAAGCCACACCGCCCGCTGTCATCCTCCATGGCCGCTGGGCCTGCCGGGCAGGCTGGGTCTCAGCCATGTGTCCCCTGGGCAGCCACATGCAGCATCCTGCCTGCCACACACAGGCACCCACCCGGCTTACCCCCCCCCATGGTTCCCAGGATGCCAGGCCCTGGTGCCAGGGGCATCTGAGCCCCAGCGCCCGGGCAGAGTCTGAGGGGGCGCTCTGGCAGTGCTACCAGGGGCCAGGCAGGGCTGGGCCCAGATGGGAGAGACGGCTGGGAGGCGGGTGTGCCAGCTCTGGCAGAGGCAAAGATGGGCATGGGGCAGGGAGGGAGGCGCACGCTCCCCAGCTATGGTGCAGCTTCCTGCAGGCAGGCGCCTGAGCTGCAGAGAGAGTAAGAGCGGCACTGGGTGGGGAGGGGCTGCCTGGCGAGGCGGAGACCAGAGGGCCGGCAGGGCAGGCTGAGGGAGCCCTGGGCAGGAAGGACATCCCAGGCCTGCACAGAGGAAGGCTGGATGCAGGCCTCTGGGGCCTCCACTGCCCCCTAAGGCCCTAGAGTAAGGTGACCAGATGTCCCGATTTTTAACAACTTGTCCCGCATGGACTTTTTTAAAGCGCCGCGGGATGCGGGACAAATTGTTAAAAATCGGAACTGTCCCGCCCAAAGTGGGACGTCTGGTCACCTTACCCTAGAGCTCAGGCTGCGGGCAGGGGGGAGCCCCAGACCTCTGAGCAAAGAGCGGGTGCAGGCCCCCACGGCGGCGAGGGAGCGCTGGCTAGCAGGGCAGGAAGCTCACGCGGGGCTGGAGGGCCTCGGTGCCCGTGCGACCCGCCCCTCTCCGCCCCCAGGACGCCTTCAGCCTGCAGGTGCCCTTCTTCTTCTTCGCCGCCATCTGCCTGCTGAACCTGGTGTTCACCGGCTGCTGCGTGCCCGAGACCAGGGGCCGCTCGCTGGAGCACATCGAGTCCTTCTTCCGGACGGGGAGGAGGTCCTTCCTGCAGTAGTCGGCCCCGCGGGGAGGGCCGCACGCTGGCAGCCAGGCCTTCCTGTGGGCCGCCCACCTCAACCTGCCCCCAGCCGGAGACAGCACCGCCCCGCAGGGCGTGCCTCCCGGCACCCGCAGCACGGCCGCCCCCGGCCAGCACAGGCAGCGTGGCCGCCCCCACGCCGGCCAGGACCTGCCAGCAGAGGAGGCAGCTGTGCCCCGCAGGGGAGCACGCACCCAGGGAGCACCCGTCCGGGCAGGGAGCACCCGCCCGGGCCTGGGGCCTCGGGCCACACTGGTCGACCTCAGGCAGAGTTGCTTACTCAGGCACGGAGGCCGGTGAGGACAGGCGGCTGGAGGCAGAGGAATGGCTCCGAGCACCTGGCTGCCACCCAGCACTTCGGCCTGGGGAGGAAGGCGGGAATCTGCACCCGAGGGCTGGGCACACCCTGGGCAACGCGGCAGACTCCCGCAAGCCAGGGATCGGACCCAGCACACACTAACCCGCACGTCCCGACGCCCGGAACCGAGGGTGGGGAGTGCTCCTGTCTGCAAACCGTGCACCCACTTATAACAATAAAGAAACTGGACTGAGACCCTGGGCGGAAGGAGCTCTGGTGGGGTTAGACCACATTTCAGCCAAGGCTGCCAGGGCCTGGGGGGCCCCCTATGGCCACCCCCGTCCACAGGGAGGCAGAGGCGCGGGGTCGGCCCTGCCACCAGGCTCCCACACTTCCAGCCGTGGGGCTCGGGCGAGCAGCTGGTGGCACAGCCGGTCCAGTTCGGGATACAGGGCAGCTGTTCCCGGCCAGAGCACCCCTGGGTCCAGGCATCCCTCCCACTCAGTCAAGGCAGAGCCGAGCATACGAACCACCACAGGCTTTATTGCTCCAAAGTCAAGGTAAACAGAGAAAGCAAAGGCCAGAAGGCAGATCCAAACACGGGAGGCGGGCGTGAGCCCTGTGGCAGCCCCTCTCGCTGCAGAGATTCCTGCAGGCGGGACTCTCCAGGAGACAGGCCACCGGCTCCCGGACCGCTCGCCACTCGCTGGGAACCTGGGGCGAGTGCCCGCCGCTCTGGCCTGTGACGGAGGGGCGGAGGCCCTGCCCCATCTCCCAACCCCACAGCCCGCCCAGCACCCGCCGATCCCCGCAGAGCACAGGTCAGGCTCCCTTCCACACGCAGCCCGTGGGCGAGCTCCCTGCCGACAGGAAGCTGCAGGAGTGACACACCCCCCTTCCTGGATCAGGAGCCGCTGCTCCTCCTGGGAGGTAGACAGGTCTTATTCACGGCACACGTGGAACACACACACACACACACACATACACACACCAGCCTGGAGGCCTGGGACCCAGCCCGGCCTGAGGAGGGTGGCCCAGAGGAGCCTGAAGGCACGTGTCCTCCACACTGGCCTGCAGGGCGCTGGGCTCAGCCCCTCGGGCTCCTGGAGGGCTGCTGACCGGCCCAGGGGCATGTCCCCAGGCAGGACTGCCACACCCTGAAAGGCCCCCTGGGAAGCCGAGAGCCGGGCACCATCCTGGGCTGGGAGCTCAGAACAGGCCCGGCCTGGGCCTGGGCCCTGGAGGAGCAGCAGCAGGAGCTGGGCCCCAGAGGGAGCATTCCCCACACCTGCCCACTCTGCCGGGGCAGCCAGGCCCCGGCAGACATGCCCAATAGCTGAAGGCCAGCGGGCAATCAGAGTGGCCAGGGGGCTAGGCCACGGGCACAGAAAGGTTCGGGTGTGGAAGGAGCCTGCAGGAGACCAGGGCACAGGTCCCAAAAGAGCCACTCCGGGGCTCCAGATCTCCACCTGCCCAGGCCTTGCCCCCTGGCGGGCTGGCACCCGGGGCAGTGGGGACAGCCATCTGCCCAGCTCTCACAAGGCGTGGGCAGGCCGGCAGGGATACCAAGGTGTGGCAAGCTCAGGCCTGCACACAAGGCAGGAGCCCACTTCCTTAGCACCAGGGGATGGGGAGGGGAGAGCATGGGCTCAGCCAGGCCGTGGGCTGCACCCTGGAGCAGTCTGTCCGAGGCCCAGGGAACTGGGGGAGGCACCAGTCCCACCAGTTGTCCGGCTGCTGCTGAGGCTGCTGTTCCAGTGAGCCAGGAGCACCGTGGCCGGGGCCATGGGCAGCAGCAGACAGCCCTCCGCCACTGCTCTGCCCTGAAGGCCGGTGGACAGAGGGGCCCAGCCCCCCGGAGGCCTCCTGCCTGGGGAGCAGAGAGGAGGCTCACTCGGCTGCTGGAGACAGGACCAGGGCTCCTCCAGGCTCCCCGGTCCCCATGGTTCTGCCAGCGGAAGCCGTCCGCCTGAGGCCTGTTTCCAGCCACGCCAGGCCGCCGTGGGGCCAGGAGGGCTGATGGTGCAGAGCCCAAGTCCTATGGCCTGGCTCACCAAGGCTGGCCATGCCCATGTCCTTGCTGCTTGTCAAGGCCACAGAGCCCTGGCCCTCGCATCAGCTCAGGGCTAGGAGACTGGGAAGAGGGGCAGGCAGGGCTCCAGTGTGGGGACAGGTGCAGAGAAAATGATAGGAGCTTGGTAAAGGCTCCTCCTCCAGCTGTCCCCCAGGGTCAATGCTTCAGGGCCCGTCCTCTTGAACTTGCTCACGCAGAACCTGAGGAGCGAGAGGGTGGGGAGGTCCCCGGGACCGCATCACAGCTCCCCCTCCAGGGTCTCTGTGAGCTTCTCCTCGTCAGCCTGCTGCTTCTGCTGCTGAATCCGGGCGTAGGAAATGGCGTCCCCCCTGGGGAGACAGCAAGGCAGGGTCACAGCGGGGACAGGCCCCAGGCACACGCCCTCCCGGCCAGGAACCCCAGGGTGACTGCAGGCACAGCCTCCCGGTTTCGGGAGCGTGGTGCTGATGGCAGACGTGTCCTGTCACCCCTAACAGGGGTGCAGGCTGCCCGGATGCCAGGGGGGATGGCACCTGCCACGGAGCCGGGGGGCCTGCATGGGGAGGCTCTCACGAGCCCTGTCCACCATCCCGGCCACAGGCGGACCCTCAGGAGGCCTCACGGACCCTGCTCATTCCCTGGAGCTGCACACCCTGGAGATGCTGGCGGCTCGCTGACCACCTCTATGCCTCCGTTTCCACAACTGGACACCAGGGCCACTGCCAGACCCTCCTCCCTGAGGCTTGGGGGGCAGGAGGAGAGAACCCCCCCCCCCCCGCCCCGGGCAGGCTGGGACGGGCGGACGCACTTTTTGCCCAGGGCGGAGAGTCCGTACAGCACGCCGGTGGCGAAGGCGACAGCGTTGCCCAGCAGAGTGGTCAGGGTCAGGCTGATGATGATGGGGATGACGGCCATCCTGAGGGAGAGGCAGAGGTCACAGAGGTCACGGGACACGCCACCACCTCCAGGCTCCCCCGTCCACCCAGCCGCTCCATGACCACCAGGTACAGGGGGGCCCCCAGAGGTCAGCTGGGAGGGAGTCTCACACCGGCCTCCTAAGTCCTCCATCTGCCCAATTCTGGGTATCGCCATCGGATTCCTGAAAGGTCTGGGACCCCAAAAGGCTCAACAGCACTGAGATGGCCCACCCCTCCCGTCCATACAAACAGCTCTGTGCCTGTGGGCGGCTGTGACAGTGTTTCTGTGCCTGTGGGCTCCTCTGTGCCTGTGGGCTCCTCTGTGCCTGTGGGCTCTGTGCCTGTGGGCTCCTCTGTGCCTGTGGGCTCTGTGTCTGTGGGCAGTGGGCAGCTCTGTGACAGTGATTCTGTGCCTGTGGGCTCTGTGCGTGTGATTCTGTGCCTGTGGGCAGCCTGCTTCACCTGAGGCTCCGTCTCTCGGTGGGGTGGGGGTCAAACCTCAGAGGCTTAGTGACTGAGCGAGGAGGCCAGGCATGTGCGGAGCTCACCTGCTGGGACAGCAGCTCTCAGGAAAGGCGGGCTCCCACCGGCACAGGACGGCCTGCACAGGCAACGAGGCTGAGCCCCGGTGGAACCCCACGAGGCCTGGGCCTCATTGCCAGTCCCGGGTGCGGGCAGGCAGCACCGGCTCTGTCCTCTCTGGTCCTGACTACAGCTTGGCGCCACCTGGCGGCAGGTGTCCCCTTGGGCTTACGTATCCGCGGGGCTGACCCCGGATGGTGGGACTGAGACTGTGTGGGGACTTGGACCAGCGGGCCATCCTGCCACTTCCTGGACGAGCTGCCCACGCTCCCACCCCGCGCCCTGGCTCCGCCCGCCCACAGGGTAAGCACAGAGGAGAAGACACGGTTTGAACTGCACAGGCCCACACGTGCGCAGCCTTCTCCAATAAACGTGCAAGCGCTGAAAGTGCATTTAAATACGTTTTATTTCTTCCTTATGACTTTTAACATATTTTATTAATTTCAGAGAGGAAGGAAGAAGGAGGGAGATAGAAACACCAATGATGAGAGAGAATCATGGATCAGCTGCCTCCTGCACGCCCCCCGCTGGGGATGGAGCCTGCAACCTGGGCCTGTGTCCTGACCAGGAATCGAACCTTAACCTCCTGGTTCATGGGTCAATGCTTAACCACTGAGCAACACTGGCCGGGCATCTTTCTTAGGATTGTAATGCTTCTCTTCTCTAGCCTACCTTATTGTGAGAATATACAATAGTATATAGTGCCTGTAAGATTCAAAATGTGTGTCAACCCACTGTTTATGTTGCCAATGAGGCTTCTTTTAGTCAGCAGCAGACTGTAACACTTCCGTATTCAGGGAGCCAAAGGCTAGAGAGGGGGTTTGACTGCATGGGGTTGGCACCCTAACCCCCGCGCTCTTCAAGGGCCAGGTGTAGTTACGAAACTTCTAAGTGATAAAGGGACAACAGACACTACAACAGAAAGACCACCGGGGGAAATCTGTCGAAATAAAATTAAAGGCAAACAACAGACTAGGCAAACACTGGCAGGTAATCTGGCAAAGGATTGAGGAAGTTTAATACAGAGACACACAGGACCTACTAAGGGGAACACCGAGATGCCAACAGCCAAGAGTACAGTGGACCCTCGCGGCCGTGGAAACCCTTCGCCTCAGAGGACAGACACCACGTGGGGACGGTGCAGAGCGTGGGGGTGGACGGGAGGAGCCAGTCACCCTCCTCTGGGCAAAGCAGCCCAGGCCCCCGAGACCTTCTACGCGAGCGCACCCCGACCCAGGCCCCCACACCTGGGCATGCGTCCTGAGGCCATCACCTTCAGCACAGGAAGTTTTGGCGAAGGTCAAAGGTCGGTTTAGACCACGTTCACAGAAGCAGGAGCGCATGCCCAGCTGAAGAACAATCCTGTAGGTAAAGGTGACTCTGCGGACGTTTATGTCGTCGTGTTTAACTCTAAAAGCACAGGAACAGGTTTGCTCCTAACGCTGTCGCTGTACGAGCAGGTTTATCGCACCGTCTGAAGGCACAGACACACGTCACCATGGCCACAGGGAGCAGGCTTGGGGCAGCAATCTCCTACTTCCCACATTATCTCTAACGAACACGCATGATGGCTGACGTTCACAGAACGAAGGTCAGGGCCAAGGACGCAGATTCAGTGTCCGTGGCCCCGCGTTTAGATTCGGGGCAGGTGGCGCTGGGACGGGACTCCCATCTGAGCTCAGCCCCAAAGCGGGGCTCCGGGCGGGAAGGAACCCTGGAAACAGACGCCTCGCGCCCACCACAAAGGCCAGCCAGCCAGCAAAGCCTGCCTGCTGCCGCCAGCAGCGGCGGAGAGCGCAGGCGCGGGCACTGTGCTAGAAGCTTCCGCATGTGGAACAGCTGCGGCCAGCGCCCCTCAGGGGAGCGTGTGCTGGGTCCGCGGCCAGCTCGGGAAGGCGGCGCAGACACCGGCACGCACGTCCCGATTGCCTGCCGCGGTCCCGCTGACGGCCCTGCCTCTGGGACACACCGCGCGGAGCCGTGCGGCGCACGGCGGGTCCCCTCTATCGGTGACCACGATGCCCAGAGGAACCCCGGGTGGAACCTCCACCAAGGCCCCCGCCGGGCAGCGTCGGGAGCAGGGCCCGCAGCCACAGCCTCACCCGCAGTAGAAGACGGCCTTCTGCCAGGAGCGCAGCTGGTCCACCTTCGCCGCCACCGTGTTGGCGAACTCGATGAACGGGCAGCAGAAGGGCGCCTCGCAGAGCAGCAGGACGAAGGCATTGGTGCTGGAGGCGGGAGGGAGCGTGG